>NC_138301.1:114453012-114660512 GCF_965601325.2 Salmo salar | reverse complement strand
ACTTTTGTACCTGTTTCCTCCAGCATCTTCACAAGGTCCTTTGCTGTTGTTCTGGGATTGATTTGCACTTTTCGCACCAAAGTACGTTCATCTGTAGGAGACAGAATGCGTCTCCTTCCTGAGCGGTATGACGACTGCGTGATCTAATGGTGTTTATGCTTGCGTACTATTGTTTGTACAGATGAATGTGGTACCTTCAGGCGTTTGGAATTTGCTCCCAAGGATGAACCAGATTTGTGGAGGTCTACAATTGTTTTCTGAGGTCTTGGCTGATTTTCCCATGATGTCAAGCAAAGAGGCACTGAATTTGAAGGTAGGCCTTGAAATACATCCACAGGTACACCTCCAATTGACTCAAATGATGTCAATTAGCCTATCAGAAGCTTCTAAAGCCATGACATAATTTTCTGGAATTTTCCAAGCTGTTTAAAGGCACAGTCTACTTAGTGTATGTAAACGTCTGACCCACTGGAATTGTGATACAGTGAATTGTGAGTGAAATAAAAACAATTGTTGGAAAAATGACTTGTGTCATGCACAAAGTAGATGTCCTAACCGACTTGCCAAAACTATAGTTTGTTAACAAGAAATTTGTGGAGTGGTTGAAAAACAAGTTTTAATGACTCCAACCTAAGTGTATGTAAACTTCAGACTTCAACTGTATCTGTCTGTATGTCTGTCTGGCTGGATTTCTGTCTGTCTTTCTGCCTCTCTGTCTGTTTATATGTATTTCTGTCTTTCTGCATGTCTATCTGCCTCTCTGTCTATCTATCTAGATGTCTGTATGTCTGCCTCTCTATCTGCCTCTCTATCTGCCTCTCTGTCTGCCTCTCTGTCTGCCTCTCTGTCTGCCTCTCTGTCTGCCTCTCTGTCTGCCTCTCTGTCTGCCTCTCTGTCTGTTCACTCAATCACCAGTCAGCCAGGCGGGTAAACCAGTCGGTAGGACTGCAATAACCTGGCACACAGGACTATTCCCCTAACAGCCTTAAAGTGGCACTCCGGTCTTCTTTTCACCTCATTTATCACCTAATTTACTTATGCCAGGTGTACACTACATAACTTTCAAAATCCTAACATAGCTGTTTTTTGTCTTGCCAACGCAGTGGTGTGCACACAAAACGATGTGGCACTTGGTCTTGAGGATTCTCGATACCACGCTATCTCGTCAAACAATGATGTGATGATGTGAATAGAGTGTTAATGTAGCTGGAACTAGCTGTGGCTCAAAGCAGCCTGTTTTCAATCAGACATTCACACTTGCCATACAGCGTTGAAATATCTAGCCAACATTTTGAATTGAATAACGTTGCTTGTGAACTTCAGAGTTGTTAACAATTTGACACTGGCTAAAGGCAAGTACAAACGCATACTAGTTGTTATGGCTCCTTCTCCAGAGTCTACACACATTCGGGGTGACGCTAAACAACGTCAGCGTCTCACTGCCTTCATCTCTGCCAAGCTCTCATTGGCTATTGCTGATCACTGTTCTCAAAACATGTCGTTGCACATTTCACACTACAAGACCATTGCAGATTTTGTGCCGATAAAATATCGGGACGTTTGGGAATGCTCAAAGACGGGATCGGTAGCCCTCAGACTTAGTCTCTGACCCACTCACAATAAACGAGCGTCGGTGACGTCTACGCGCCCTGAGTAGGAAACGACATGGGATTTTGTCTCTGATCTCAAAAACTAGTCAGGGACAGCTAAATAGGAGCCAAAATCAGCTTTTACAAACGGCACATCTCAATAGGTGGTCCAGGTAAGTCATGACATAGCTGAAGTGGGGGGGGGGGGGGGGGTTAAGTTTATTTGCCATATGTAATAAATATATTGGAAATGTAATCTTACTCACTTGATTGCTAAGGCGGGTTAACTGGATCTTGCCCATGGTGCTGATTGGCTAAGAGGCATTGATGGGTCTTGTCCATGGTCCTGATTGGATAAGAGGAGTTGACTGGTTCTTGTCCATGGACCTGATTGACTAAAATGAGTTGATTGGTTCTTGTCCATGGTCGTGAAAAGGTACAGTATTTATTACAAATGGAAAATGAACTGGAACTGTAATATCCTTGCCGTTATGGTCTTGTAAGACTAAGTACATCTGAGAGTTTGAATAACAGGTGATCTGACCGAGGCCATTGTGACCTGTTCAACCTTTAGATGACCTTTCAATTACCTTTTAATGACCTTCTGCCCAGGTGATTAGGGTCCAGTCGTGTCTCGCACTGATTGGTCGAAACGAAGGCCAATTGGGTCGACCTTTTCATTGGAAAGGTCCACTCCACACCCTCCTACCTGTCTTCTCCTCCCTCCCTTCTTCCTCCGGCTCTTTCGTCCATCTTCCCACATCCTGCTCTATCTCCTCTTCCTCCATCTCTCCTTCCCTCCCTCCCTCACACCTCACCATTCTTCATCCTGCTTTCCCCTTCTCTCTCTCTCTCTCTCCCTTCTCTCTCTCTCTCCCTTCTCTTTCTCTCCCTCTCTTGCTTCATCTTGCTCTCTCTCTATCCTCTATCCTCTCCTCCTCTTCCGTCCTCGTTTTGGTTCTGAAGTGGTAACACAATGAACCTTATCGACCACTGTGTTGTTAACCACAGCAAATTTGTAGCTGTGCTCTCCTACATTTCACCCATGCTCCCTCCCATTTCACTGCACTCTCCTAGTCCACGTCCAAATGGCACCCTGTTGCCTTTACAGTGCACTACTTTTGACCAGGAATCATAGGGCTCCAGTCAAAAGTAGTGCACTATATAGGATATATGGTGCCATTTGGGACACAGCCTCACCGTGCTCTCCTACTTCTCACAGTATGTTGCTATGAGAGAGAGAGAGAGAGACCTATGTTATCTGTCCTCCCAGCTCCTACGGGAAAGGTGTGGCCACCGCTCTCTGATACTGATGGTTTGGAAGCACATATTGGACTATTCCACAAAGAAATAGCTATTAGGTAAGGATAAGAAATACAGAGCTGGATATTGGACAGATATCCAGCTGATACAACGGGTATCAGTAAAGATGGGACAGATATAGATCTTAAAATGATATAGAAAAGGTTTTTGATAATGTTTAGATCTGATTGCTGCTTGGGGATATGGAATCTATAGAGAGTTTGGTGATCACAGACATGTCACATGCATCATGTGCTTCTGTGTGTTATTTAAGCAATCAGGCCCGAGTGGCTAAGGGCTGTTCTTGAGCACGATGAAACGCGGAGTGTTACGACACAGCCATTAGCCGTGGTATGTTGGCCGCATTTCACAAACCCCAGAGGTGCCTTATTGCTATTATAAACTGTCTACCAACATAATTGCGTCGTGCTCTCAGCCATGGTATATTGGTCATATACCACACTCCCTCGGGCCTTATTGCTTAACTATATAACACCACATACTGCAGGTTCCACTCATTGGTGGTGTTTGTTATCTCTTCATGTGAATTAGATAGATTTCTAAACTGACTGACTCTTGCCTTTTGGACCATGCCATTTGATAGAGAGAGGACATGGAGAGAGAGGTGGGTTAGGGGGTGATGGAACATTCCTATCACTATTCGTTGTGAGATCAAGTTTCAGATAGAGTGACAGACGGGATAGAGGGAGACAAGGTTGAGATCAATGCCATTTTAACTCTGCCAATTCAGAAAGGCAATTGAAATTCAATTCACTAATTGAAATATGCTTGTAGAAAGCAATGGACTATTATTCATTCATTTCTTACATTGACTGAATTGCGATAGCAGTGACCCGTAAACCCTGGTTGGAGACAGAGGAATGGAGAGGTGGAGATAGTGACTTCAGAGAGAGGGATGACAGAGGAGTGGAGATAGTGACTTCAGAGAGAGGGATGACAGAGGGGTGGAGATAGTGACTTCAGAGAGAGGGATGACAGAGGGGTGGAGATAGTGACTTCAGAGAGAGGGATGACAGAGGGGTGGAGATAGTGACTTCAGAGAGAGGGATGACAGAGGAGTGGAGATAGTGACTTCAGAGAGAGGGATGACAGAGGAGTGGAGATAGTGACTTCAGAGAGAGGGATGACAGAGGAGTGGAGATAGTGACTTCAGAGAGAGGGATGACAGAGGAGTGGAGATAGTGACTTCAGAGAGAGGGATGACAGAGGAGTGGAGATAGTGACTTCAGAGAGAGGGATGACAGAGGAGTGGAGATAGTGACTTCAGAGAGAGGGATGACAGAGGGGTGGAGATAGTGACTTCAGAGAGAGGGATGACAGAGGGGTGGAGATAGTGACTTCAGAGAGAGGGATGACAGAGGGGTGGAGATAGTGACTTCAGAGAGAGGGATGACAGAGGGGTGGAGATAGTGACTTCAGAGAGAGGGGTGGAGATAGTGACTTCAGACAGAGGGATCAAATCAAATCAAATTTATTTATATAGCCCTTCGTACATCAGCTGATATCTCAAAGTGCTGTACAGAAACCCAGCCTAAAACCCCAAACAGCAAGCAATGCATGTGAAAGAAGCACAGTGGCTAGGAAAAACTCCCTAGGAAAAACTCCATAGAAAGGCCAAAAACCTAGGAAGAAACCTAGAGAGGAACCAGGCTATGAGGGGTGGCCAGTCCTCTTCTGGCTGTGCAGGGTGGATATTATAACAGAACATGGTCAAGATGTTAAAATGTTCATAAATGACCAGCATGGTCAAATAATAATAATCATAGTAGTTGTCGAGGGTGCAACAAGCACGTCCGGTGAACAGGTCAGGGTTCCATAGCCGCAGGCAGAACAGTTGAAACTGGAGCAGCAGCACGGCCAGGTGGACTGGGGACAGCAAGGAGTCATCATATCAGGTAGTCCTGAGGCATGGTCCTAGGGCTCAGGTCCTCCGAGAGAAAGACAGAAAGAGAGAATTAGAGAGAGCATATTTAAATTCACACAGGACACCGGATAAGACAAGAGAAATACTCCAGATGTAACAGACTGACCCTAGCCCCCCGACACATAAACTACTGCAGCATAAATACTGGAGGCTGAGACAGGAGGGATCAGAAGACACTGTGGCCCCATCCGATGATACCCCCAGACAGGGCCAAACAGGCAGGATATAACCCCATCCACTTTGCCAAAGCACAGCCCCCACACCACTAGAGGGATGTCTCCAACCACCAACTTACCGTCCTAAGACAAGGCCGAGTATAGCCCACAACGATCTCCGCCATGGCACAACCCAAGGGGGGGCGCCAACCCAGACAGGAAGACCACGTCAGTGACTCAACCCACTCAAGTGACGCACCCCTCCCATGGACGGCATGGAAGAACACCAGTAAGCCAGTGACTCAGCCCCTGTAAAAGGGTTAGAGGCAGAGAATCCCAGTGGAAAGAGGGGAACCGGCAAGGCAGAGACAGCAAGGGCAGTTCGTTGCTCCAGCCTTTCCGTTCACCTTCACACTCCTGGGCCAGACTATACTTAATCATAGGACCTACTGAAGAGATAAGTCTTCAGTAAAGACTTAAAGGTTGAGACTGAGTCTGCGTCTCTCACATTGGTAGGCAAACCATTCCATAAAAATGGAGCTCTATAGGAGAAAGCCCTACCTCCAGCCGTTTGCTTAGAAATTCTAGGGACAATTAGGAGGCCTGCGTCTTGTGACCGTAGCGTACGTGTAGGTATGTACGGCAGGACCAAATCGGAAAGATAGGTAGGAGCAAGCCCATGTAATGCTTTGTAGGTTAGCAGTAAAACCTTGAAATCAGCCCTTGCCTTAACAGGAAGCCAGTGTAGGGAGGCTAGCACTGGAGTAATATGATCCAATTTTTTGGTTCTAGTCAGGATTCTAGCAGCCGTATTTAGCACTAACTGAAGTTTGTTTAGTGCTTTATCCGGGTAGCCGGAAAGTAGAGCATTGCAGTAGTCCAGCCTAGAAGTAACAAAAGCATGGATGAATTTTTCTGCGTCATTTTTGGACAGAAAGTTTCTGATTTTTGCAATGTTACGTAGATGGAAAAAAGCTGTCCTTCAAACAGTCTTGATATGTTCTTCAAAAGAGAGATCAGGGTCCAGAGTAACGCCGAGGTCCTTCACAGTTTTATTTGAGACGACTGTACAACCATCCAGATTAATTGTCAGATTCAACAGAAGATCTCTTTGTTTCTTGGGACCTAGAACAAGCATCTCTGTTTTGTCCGAGTTTAAAAGTAGAAAGTTTGCAGCCAGCCACTTCTTTATGTCTGAAACACAGGCTTCTAGCGAGGGCAATTTTGGGGCTTCACCATGTTTCATTGAAATGTACAGCTGTGTGTTGTCCGCATAACAGTGAAATTTAACATTATGTTTTCGAATGACATCCCCAAGAGGTAAAATATATAGTGAAAACAATAGTGGTCCTAAAACGGAACCTTGAGGAACACCGAAATTTACAATTGATTTGTCAGAGGACAAACCATTCACAGAGACAAACTGATATCTTTCCGACAGATAAGATCTAAACCAGGCCAGAACTTGTCCATGTAGACCAATTTGGGTTTCCAATCTCTCCAAAAGAATGTGGTGATCGATGGTATCAAAAGCGGCACTAAGATCTAGGAGCACGAGGACAGATGCAGAGCCTCGGTCTGACGTCATTAAAAGGTCATTTACCACCTTCACAAGTGCAGTCTCAGTGCTATGATGGGGTCTAAAACCAGACTGAAGCGTTTCGTATACATTGTTTGTCTTCAGGAAGGCAGTGAGTTGCTGTGCAACAGCTTTTTCTAAAATTTTGGAGAGGAATGGAAGATTCGATATAGGCCGATAGTTTTTTATAATTTCTGGATCAAGATTCGGCTTTTTCAAGAGAGGCTTTATTACTGCCACTTTTAGTGAGCTTGGTACACATCCGGTGGATAGAGAGCCGTTTATTATGTTCAACATAGGAGGGCCAAGCACAGGAAGCAGCTCTTTCAGTAGTTTAGTTGGAATAGGGTCCAGTACGCAGCAGGGTTGATGGAGAGGTGGAGATAGTGACTTCAGAGAGAGGGATGACAGAGGAATGGAGGGGTGGAGGTAGTGACTTCAGAGATAGGGAGGACAGAGGGGTGGAGATAGTGACTTCAGAGATAGGGAGGACAGAGGGGTGGAGATAGTGACTTCAGAGATAGGGAGGACAGAGGGGTGGAGATAGTGACTTCAGAGATAGGGAGGACAGAGGGGTGGAGATAGTGACTTCAGAGATAGGGAGGACAGAGGGGTGGAGATAGTGACTTCAGAGATAGGGAGGACAGAGGGGTGGAGATAGTGACTTCAGAGATAGGGAGGACAGACAGAGGGCGAACGGAGGGGTGTGGATGGATAGATGACAGAAAGAGAGAGTCACGGGATGGAGAGAAAAATTACAGAATGAGAGCAAAGGATTTCCTAATTAACTCACAGTATAACAGATGTATAGAAACTTAACATAGAAATGAAGAAAATTCACAATCTTTGGATTTTTTTGTATCCTGCATATCCTTGTGTTGACACTTATTCACTCACTCCATTCATACTGTTTGATCACATGACAGATGATTCTCCTTCATTTCCTCTTCTTTCAATGCTAGAAGTTTTGTATTTATTATATCTTGTAAAATGTCACATTTATATGCAATTACATTAGAGAGAAGTTGCAGAGAGGACCTATCTGACAGGAATATCTAAAACAGGAGAGAATAGTATTTTTTTCTGGTTTTGAGGGCTATCAACTAGCTAGCTAGTAATCCGATTGTTCTGATCACTCTTATTCTCTCCATGGTAATTTTATTTCTGCCAATATTTAGAAAAAAAATCAAAATGGATTGCATGATTGCTCATCCCTCTGATGTTCGAAAGCAATTTTCATGGGTGGATAACACTTTTACATGATCTGTTGCTGTTAGAGGATTCAAACTTTTTCAAAATGTTCCTACAACCTCTTCTGTTAATTGTATGCAGTTTTACAATGTTTTCTCATTTATTCTTGGCTTTATAATAATTTCACACTATGAGTCGTTGGATGAAACCAAAAATAGATATAGTTGAATTCTCATGCTTTATCTGTTTATTAACTTTTTGTAGGAAATTACTAGACACATTCCATGTTCATGGCAAACAACTGTAGATATAAGTTATTATTAAAAAAACACTGAAAAGAATCTTTGAAACCTAAACCTTAACCCTGTTTTACAAAATGAACTATATCTTAACAGTATCATGGTAGTCTAATATTGATGTATATGTTAGAACATGCTATTACAAAGTATGTAAAGTATCAATGACAAATATTAGTTTGTTTTGTTTTCAGATAGTCATGCATTTACATCCCAATAGGGCCTCTCTGAAACATTCTGAAACATTTTCACTTAGCAACTTGTCACGATTGTGTGGAGAGACGGACCAAGGCGCAGCGTACTCTGAGTTCCACATTTTTATTTTTGTGAAACTTACAAAACGGAAATAAACAACGAACCATAACATAAGCGGTGCAGCATGCACTAACTCAAAATAAGATCCCACAAAAACCAGTAGGAAAATGGCTGCCTAAATATGATCCCCAATCAGAGACAACGATAAACAGCTGCCTCTGATTGGGACCCATACCAGGCCAACATAGACATAAAACAACCTAGATAACCCACCCTAGTCACACCCTGACCTAACCAACATAGAGAATAAAAGTCTCTCTATGGTCAGGGCGTGACAGAACTACACACTTCTATCTATAACAGCAACAGACATTTTTACTGTGGAAATGTAAGGTTATTGACATGGCAAATGGCCATTCAAAATGTTCCATTCTTCCGTATGGAACAACCACTGACCTCTGTGTAAAATATGAAGACTTACGAGTAGAGACATGTGCTTTGGATATGTCAACTGGGAACTAGTCCTGAAATGCTGTTTAAAGAAGCTTAACGGTATCTTCCTAAGCTCAAGATATGTTCAAAAATCTACTAATTACTGATCGTCTCATAGGGGATTTATTGCAGGAAATCAGACAATTTAAAGGACTGTATTTCTGGAGTGCATTAGTCCACAGCCAAATCCTTTTGCATGCACACTGTACCTAGAGTGATAACACCTTGCAAAGGAGAAGAGTGTAGGTCAAAGCCTTGGGCTGTAGTACTTTGCACAAAGTGGTATGGCGATTTGGACCAGTAATTAGAAGATATTTGAACATATCTTGATCTTTGAAAGAGATAGTTAAGCTACTTTGAACACAATTTCAGGACTAGTTCCTGGTTGACATATCCAAACCACATGTCTCTACAACTAATTCTTCATTTCTTACACAGAGGTCAGGGGTCATTCCATATGGATGAATGGAACATTTTGAGGGACCATTTGTCAAATCAATAACATGATTATACTTCAATTACAGTTTTTCTAGCATTAATGGTTCACATGGGATTTGCAAATAGACATGAATAAGTCACATTACAAGGAAGCACTTTTGGTGAAAATGTTACAGAGAGCTATATGGCCCATAGATCTCAAGAGAACACAAAATGCAAGGAGGCCCTATAATTGTACAAGTATCAAAGAGGCCCTATCAAGTAGCAGAGAGACCATATCAAGTAACAGAGAGGCCCTGTCGGTATCAAAGAGGCCCTCTCTCACTCTTTCTCGCTATCTCTCTCTCTCTTTCTCCTCTAACCCAATCTGATAGCAGCTAATGAGAATGATTAGAGCTTGCTAATTCCTTTAGCTAAATCGCTGCTCTTCCCCCGTTCATTTCACTCCTCCGCTCTCCCCTCAACTCACCTGCCACGGCTATGTAGGAGGCATCAAGTCTGGTCCTCCTTCTAAGAACAGAGAGGGGGCAACTCACCTGTCACGGCTATGTAGGAGGCATCAAGTCTGGTCCTCCTTCTAAGGACAGAGAGGGGGCCAACTCACCTGTCACGGCTATGTAGGAGGCATCAAGGCTGGTCCTCCTTCTAAGGACAGAGAGGGGGCCAACTCACCTGCCACCGCTATGTAGGAGGCATCAAGTCTGGTCCTCCTTCTAAGGACAGAGAGGGGGCCAACTCACCTGTCACGGCTATGTAGGAGGCATCAAGTCTGGTCCTCCTTCTAAGGACAGAGAGGGGGCCAACTCACCTGTCACGGCTATGTAGGAGGCATCAAGTCTGGTCCTCCTTCTAAGGACAGAGAGGGGGCCAACTCACCTGCCACGGCTATGTAGGAGGCATCAAGGCTGGTCCTCCTAAGGACAGAGAGGGGGCCAACTCACCAGCCACGGCTATGTAGGAGGCATCAAGTCTGGGCCGTGAATGACCATGTGTCCACCTGCCTATCCACCCTCGAGCTGATATTTGGATTGAAATTGTGGGTGTGTGCGTGTGTGTGAGTGTGAGTGAACTAGTGTGACGGCCACATACGTCCGCAACACAAATGTCAATAATCAGCCGGGGTCACCCGTGATACAAGCCAGTATTCGAAGTCCATGTCTGAGGACATCAGGAGATGACGTGAAAACCGAGCACTAAGGGTAACAGTGAGCGCTGTAGATTTCGGTTTGGCTAGGGCGTTGTGGATGGATGGGGATGGCAGATTGGTGTAAGCATCTGTCTCTGATTCCAAAGGTTGTAAGTTTGAATCCAGCTATAAAAAAATGTTTTTAAGCTTATCCCAAACCTTACCCTAACATAACAAATTCAGAGTTAAACGTAACCTTAAGCACATTGAAATTTGACATATGCAACAACCTCAAAATGTGACGTTTGAGAAACAGGGATGAATGTCTAATTCTGATGCGAGACTGTGAGAGCTGGTTGTAGTTGTCAATAACATGCCTGCGCCTTAATGCAAAGCATCATTATAAGGGTTACTAATAAACCAAAGTAATCAATATTGGTGTGTGTGTGTGTGTGTGTGTGTGTGTGTGTGTGTGTGTGTGTGTGTGTGTGTGTGTGTGTGTGTGTGTGTGTGTGTGTGTATGATGAGGGCAAATTCTGATTGAACAACGAGGACAGGAGAGTTGCTCCATGCAAACATTTTCTCGTTCCCCTCCCTCTCTTCCATCTTATTTCCCCCTCTCCTCTCCATGTGGCTCTAGTGATAAAGTTAATTAAGGCCCATAATTAGCAATGGATACATGAGTTCACACACAGAGATGATCAGGTCAGGACTTAGGCACTGTGTATGAGTGATGCATACTGGTTTGATTTACAGAGATTTGTGTTCGGTATTGGCCTAATTATTTTCAGCATTACCTCTCTCTCTCTGTTTCTCTTTTCCATTCCTTCTCTTTCTGTCTCACCACCTCGCCCTCTCTCTCTTTGCCTCGCCACCTCTCCCTCTCTCTGCATCGCCACCTCTCCCTCTCTGCATCGCCACCTCTCCCTCTCTGCATCGCCACCTCTCCCTCTCTGCATCGCCACCTCTCCCTCTCTGCATCGCCACCTCTCCCTCTCTGCATCGCCACCTCTCCCTCTCTGCATCGCCACCTCTCCCTCTCTGCATCGCCACCTCTCCCTCTCTGCATCGCCACCTCTCCCTCTCTGTCTCTGCATCGCCACCTCTCCCTCTCTGTCTCTGCATCGCCACCTCTCCGTCTCTGCATCTGCATCGCCACCTCTCCGTCTCTGCATCGCCATCTCTCCCTCTCCCTCTGTCTCTGCATCGCCACCTCTCCCTCTCCCTCTGTCTCTGCATCGCCACCTCTCCCTCTCTGTCTCTGCATCGCCACCTCTCCGTCTCTGCATCTGCATCGCCACCTCTCCGTCTCTGCATCGCCATCTCTCCCTCTCCCTCTGTCTCTGCATCGCCACCTCTCCCTCTCCCTCTGTCTCTGCATCGCCACCTCTCTGTCTCTGTCTCTGCATCGCCACCTCTCCCTCTCCCTCTGTCTCTGCATCGCCACCTCTCTGTCTCTGTCTCTGCATCGCCACCTCTCCCTCTGTCTCTGCATCGCCACCTCTCCCTCTGTCTCTGCATCGCCACCTCTCCCTCTCTGTCTCTGCATCGCCACCTCTACCTCTCTGTCTCTGCATCGCCACCTCTCCCTCTCTGTCTCTGCATCGCCACCTCTCCCTCTCTGTCTCTGCATCGCCACCTCTCCCTCTCTGTCTCTGCATCGCCATCTCTCCCTCTCTGTCTCTGCATCGCCACCTCTCCCTCTCTGTCTCTGCATCGCCATCTCTCCCTCTGTCTCTGCATCGCCACCTCTCCCTCTGTCTCTGCATCGCCACCTCTCCCTCTGTCTCTGCATCGCCACCTCTCCCTCTGTCTCTGCATCGCCACCTCTCCCTCTGTCTCTGCATCGCCACCTCTCCCTCTCTGCATCGCCACCTCTCCCTCTCTGCATCGCCACCTCTCCCTCTCTGCATCGCCACCTCTCCCTCTCCGTCTCTGCATCGCCACCTCTCCCTCCCTCGCCACCTCTCCCTCTCCCTCCCTCTCTGCATCGCCACCTCTCCCTCTGTCTCTGCATCGCCACCTCTCGGTCTCTGTCTCGCCACCTCTCTAACTACCAACTCTATGTTTATCACATTTCCTCTCTCCTCCTCTCTTTCTCCCTTACTCTTCTCTTCTTCCTCCATCCTCTCCTATTCTCTCTCTATGTATTAGATGTATGTTTTTCTCTGCCTTGCTCTCCCCCAACCTCTCTCCATTCCTCCCTCTCTCCCTCTCTCTGTGGGGGATAGAGCAGAGACCTCAGCGCTGTAGACCATCCCTGTCCCCTGGGTAGGTTGGTAAACACTGTCTAATTGGCCTTTGTATCATCACAGAATGCTGTACGGAACCGTAAACACACCAGCACAACTCTGCTATACCTCTTCAGCTATATACAGCCTTCCCCCAGCTCGAGGGCCACATCACGTTTTGAAAAATACATTTAGGGACCAATTTGTTAGTCAAAATCAGATTGCAGGCCAGAAAAAGGGTAGTTATTTCAAAATATCTAGCTCCGTTATCATGTCTCCATACCAATATGTGTTTTATCTGGTTTCAGACCTTCAAGAGTAGCCTGGAGTCATTTATTTATTCAACATAATCATTTCCCACTAAAACAGATCTATTACAGTTTACACACGTTTGCTGAATCTTTGGCCACAAAACCACAAACACAAAACTCTACAAATCTCTAGCAAAAGAAAACACTGCATTCAAAACTGTTTTATCCCTTTCCAAAATGTTTATTTTTTTGCATCAAAATGACACACGCGTCATATGAATAGATCTGTCTGCCAACCAACAGCACACTGATGTGCTCAACACAAAAACACTACAATGAATATCCCATCAGTAGGTTTAGGCCTTTTGCATTTTCAGTGTTACACTGTAGCCGGTTGTAAAATATTTATACAGTAAGGTATGCCTACTAAAATATACATAAATAAACACACACAGTAACAAAAACATTGTCATTTATTTCCAAAATGCAGTATTTTTGAACACTTGTGTTTTGTATGTAACACTTTCCAAACCCAACAGGAGAAAACCAGGAAAAACATTCAGGAAGATAAAGGGTTTTCTGTTCTAAAATAAAACATGAAAGTGGCTCATTCTTTCAAAACTCTAAACACAAAAAGACAAAAACACGCAAAATGTAAGAAATAAAGAAAGACATTAGGCTGCATCCTGCCTCGTATTTTGGTCTGGTCCCAGCACCTCATCTACATCACAAGCCATGTTCTCCCTGGCTAAACAGTGGGGAAAGAATCTTCTGGAGTGACGGATCCAGCCGCTGAAAGCCCCCACATCAACATCACCACATGCATCCTCCATTGCCTGGAGAAGAGGCATGCATGTGAGGGGATGGCGGTCACACACCTTCCATCGCCATGCCAGAAAAAACAATTCAATTTGGTTTAGGAATGGGGAATATGGTGAGAGGTATAGAACAATAAATTGTGGGTGGTCGATGAACCAGTTGTGGACCAGTGCAGCCAGGTGGGAACACGTTATCCCAGATGACAACATACCTGGGCTGCTCTGGTCCACCCCTCTGCTCGGCTGGAATGAGGAAGCCATGTAGTGTGTCCAGGAATGTGATGAGAAGGACGGTGTTGTAGGGATCAAGGTTGGCATGGTGATGGAGGACACCTTTCTGGCTGGTGATATTCCCTCCACGCTGTCCAGAGACATTCACAATGTCACGGTGACCAATAATGTTCCGTCCCCATCCACTTCTTCTGGCTAGGTTGAAGCCAGCCTCATCAATGTAAATATAAACGTGCTGAATTGCAGCGGCATCCTGCTCCAAGACTCTCTGAAACAGACAACAAGACAATATGTGACGTAGACCTAGAGCAGTCAATATGGTGAGGCACAATACACTGGATTACAGTACTGTAATGTGTCCATACAGTGCTGATATGATAGTAAATTCACAGTATAGTACTTACTAGCACATATTCACAGCGATGTTATTTAACCCTCCCTGAGCTCAAATGGCACCCTGTAGACCTGTTTCATCTGGATTCGGTTGCGCTGTAATACAAGGTCCAACGTAGACAAGCCCACCTGGTGAATGTTATTGAATATTGTGTTGTCTGCAATTATGTGGTTCTGGATTTCTCATAGTCTAATGGTGTTGTTTGACACCACCATGTTCACAATACTGGTCTCCTGTTCTGGCGTGACCAGCCGGGGTCTTCCACCACGGCCTGGTCGTCTCTCTGTTCTGGTCTGAACGGTGTCTTCCACCATGGCCTGGCCGTCTCTCAGTTCTGGTCTGAACGGGGTCTTCCACCACGGCCTGACCGTCTCTCAGTTCTGGTCTGAACGGGGTCTTCCACCATGGCCTGGCCATCTCTCTGTTCTGGTCTGAACGGGGTCTTCCACCACGGCCTGACCGTCTCTCTGTTCTGGTCTGAACGGGGTCTTCCACCACGGCCTGACCGTCTCTCTGTTCTGGTCTGAACGGGGTCTTCCACCACGGCCTGACCGTCTCTCTGTTCTGGTCTGAACGGGGTCTTCCACCACGGCCTGACCGTCTCTCTGTTCTGGTCTGAACGGGGTCTTCCACCATGGCCTGGTCGTCTCTCTGTTCTGGCGTGAACAGACGGTGTCTTCCACCACAGCCTGGCCTTCTCTCAGCTCTGCAGAAGATCCACAAATATGATATGATTGGTTACAGTTAGCTAAAATAATCTATTTTCTTTCAATATGAAATGACATTACTGTAACATTGGCCAACAATCACTGAGTAATAGGCCTTCTGATATGTCGGACTGCAGTATACATACATAAAGAGCATAGTGTAGACGGTAGGTAACTTGTCATTTCTGAATGTACGGATGATAGATGCAACCGTGTAGCGGCTCAGGTTGGGCTGAACTCTCTGCCCAGCCTCCCTCATACTCAATCCATGGTTGAGCACATTGTCAACCAATGTGGTCCTGATCTCATCTGAGACAACTGTCCTTCCTCGTCCTCCTCTTCCTCTCACTCCTTCACCATTTTCCTCCAAAACAGGAGGGCTCATCTGTGGCCTTTTATAGTGCTAAAGCTCTGATTTCTAAGTGAACAATTCAGCAACTAGTGTTTACACCTGTGAGGAGTGGGTGTTGCCGATTGGTGTATAGAGCTCGGCATTGTGATTGCGTTGCTTTCCAAAAGGACTAAAGACATTTTAATTCATGTTGAATGTTGTGCCTAATGTAGAGAACTGTGTGTCGTGTTGTGCAAAAAGTGTGATATAGAATTGAAAACTGAGTGTAAAGCAGGAATTGCGCTTGCAATTTTTCCAGATTTTGGTTTAGAGATTTGGTTTCAGGTTACGGTGATTGCGTTTCAACTTCCAATTTTAGTGTGTAAACAAATTTGGGGAAAAACTGTAAATCCACCATGTTTATTTCCCTGTTTTAGATTGTGTATAGATATAGAGTCTAGGTTGAATGCTGTTAACCCTTCCAATACATGCACACTCTCAGTGAACCCACAGTGCGTTTTTAGATGCATCTGCAATTGATTGAATTTGGGCCAAAAGGCCATATACAGATTGTATGTGGTTATATCAAACAATGCATGAGTTATGCCCAACATATACACTTTTACACTAAGTGACTTACAGGTGGTGCATTCAACTTAAATATAACAACCACAAATTATGATCATTGCAAGTAGAAAAACATTTTATTTTTTTATTGTCAATATACTGCTTGAATGGCTATTGTTACAGAACCAATTAGACAGGCCTACTGTTACACTGTACTCACTGGGTTTAGGGGTAATATGCTTGCCTAATTGTTGCGTTACCTGGTGTGTGTTTTAACGTGAAACTATATGAGTGTGTGGACTGTGTTGAATGCACATTGCCTTCAGAATGTATTCACATCCCTTGGCTTTTTCCACATTTTGTTGTATTAGAGCCTGAACTTGAAATGGATTACATTTAGATTTGGTATCACTGACCTACACACAACACCCCATAATACCAAAGCGGAATTATGTTTTTTAACATTTTTACAAATTAAAAAAACATTTACATTTGAAATGTCTTGAGTCAATAAGTGTTCAACCCTTTTGTTATGGAAAACCTAAATAAGTTCAGGATAAAAAAAATCTTAACAAGTCACATAATAAATTGCATGGATTTTTTTATAATAAATTGGATGGATTTTTTATAATAAGTTCCATGGATTTTTGAACGACTACCTCATCTCTGTACCCCACACATACAATTATCTGTAAGGTCCCTCACTCGAGCAGTGACACCAGCCTTCACTTTGGCTCCCCCTCCTGTCCAGCTCAGGCGTTCGGCGTTGCAGGCCTTCTCGCTGCAGCCGAACCTACTGCTGGCAAACGCCCTTCACTCATCAACCCAGGACTTGTCTCGTCATCATTACACACACAGCTGGTTCCAATCCCCACTCTATCACTGTATATATACTCCGTCTGACATTTGTCTTTGTCGGTCATTGTAAATGTTACTTGTTTTCCAGAGAGGAATCTCTCCTACTATTTCCTGAGTGCTTTATATTTTGCACTTTGGGTTCGCCCTGTGCCTTTTTGTTTATGAAGATATATTTTGAGCACAACAGCGTTTGGGTTTCATCCCACTTTGTTCTAAGGTGCTAAATATATTCAGTAGTTCTAAACCTGCGACTGCCTCCTGCCTACTCCTCTCTACACCCGTGACAGGTCCCTCAGCCGAGCAGTGAATTTCAAACACAGATTTAACCATAAGGACCAGGGAGGGTTTCCAATGCCTCACAAAGAAGGGCACCTATTGGTTGATGGGTAAAAAAAGCAGACATTGAATATCCCTCTGAACATGGTGAAGTTATTAATGACACTTTGGATGGTGTATCAATACACACAGTCACTACAAGGATACAGGTGACCTTCCTAACTCTGTTGTCAGAGAGGAAGTAAACCACTCAAGGATTTACTCATGAGGCCAATGTGGACTTTAAAACAGTAAAGAGTTTAATGGGTGTGATAGGACATAACTGAGGACTGCTCAACAACAAATTCCAAATCAAATTCTATTTGTCACATACACATGGTTAGCAGATGTTAATGCGAGTGTAGCGAAATGCTTGTGTAAGAAATACATAAAAAAATAAAAAATACTGCATAGTTTCCTAGGAACGCGAAGCGAGGCGGCCATCTCTGTCGGAAGTAACAAAAAACAGAGCTCATCTGTGGCCTTTTATAGTGCTAAAGCTCTGATTTCTAAGTGAACAATTCAGCAACTAGTGTTTACACCTGTGAGGAGTGGGTGTTGCCAATTGGTGTATAGCACTAACCTAATTGACACAGTGAAAAGAAGGAAGCCTGTAAAGAATAAAAAATATTCCAAATACTGTTTGCAATAAGGCACTAAAGTAATACTGCATAAAATGTGGCAAAGTGATTAACTTTATTTCCTGAATACAAAGTGTTATGTTTGGGGCAAATCCAATACAACATATTACTGAGTACCACTCTCCATATTTTCAAGCATAGAAAGAGCTGCATCATGTTATGAGTATGCTTGTAATTATTAAGGACTGGGAAGTTTTTCAGGATAAAAAAGAAACGGAATGGAGCTAAGCACAGGCAAAATCGTAAAGCAAAACCTGGTACAGTCTGCTTTCCACCAGACACTGGGAGATGAATTCCCCTTCATCCACAACGGGCTCGAGAGGCGTTGGTCAAGTCATGCATCCTCCAGAACATCACCCGCCAAACCGTGTTTCTTAACACCGGCCCGCTTAATCAGGAAGCCAGCCACACCAATTTGTCGGATGAAATACCGTTTAGCCTGTCTGGGCTAGGGGGCAGTATTTTCACGGCCGGATGAAAAACGTACCCAATTTAAACAGGTTACTACTCTGGCCCAGAAACTAGAATATGCATATTATTAGTAGATTTGGATAGAAAACACTCTGAAGTTTCTAAAACTGTTTAAATGGTGTCTGTGAGTATAACAGAACTCATATGGCAGGAAAAAACCTGAGACAAAGTCAACTAGGAAGTGGAGGATCTGAGAATTGTAGTTCTTCTTTCTAGTCCCTTTCGAAACTATAGTATCTGTGGGGTTACGCTGCACTTCCTAAGGCTTCCATTGGCTGTCAAAAGCCTTCAGAAAGTTGTTTCAGCCTTCTCCTGTTACTGGGCAGATAATAGGAGCTCAGTTACTGAGTGGACTGCCTGTGGACAAAGGGATTGGATAGGCGCGGTCACGCGAGCGTGCCGTTCCTTCTTTTTCTCCTTGAATGAATACGCTATTGTCTGGTTGGAATATTATCGCAATTTTACGTAAAAAATACCATAAAGATTGATTTTAAACAGCGTTTGACATGCTTCTAAGCACGGTAATGGAACACTTTGACTTTTCGTCTCTGGTACCGCGCTCGCGTGTTATGCCTTTGGATAGTGCTCTGAACGCACAAACAAAATGGAGGTATTTCAAATCAAATCAAATTTATTTTTATATAGCCCTTCGTACATCAGCTGATATTCTCAAAGTGCTGTACAGAAACCCAGCCTAAAACCCCAAACAGCAAGCAAAGCATGTGAAAGAAGCACGGTGGCTAGGAAAAACTCCCTAGGAAAAACTCCCTAGAAAGGCCAAAAACCTAGGAAGAAACCTAGAGAGGAACCAGGCTATGAGGGGTGGCCAGTCCTCTTCTGGCTGTGCAGGGTGGATATTATAACAGAACATGGTCAAAATGTTAAAATGTTAAAATGTTCATAAATGACCAGCATGGTCAAATAATAATAATCATAGTAGTTGTCGAGGGTGCAACAAGCACGTCCGGTGAACAGGTCAGGGTTCCATAGCCGCAGGCAGAACAGTTGAAACTGGAGCAGCAGCACGGCCAGGTGGACTGGGGACAGCAAGGAGTCATCATACCAGGTAGTCCTGAGGCATGGTCCTAGGGCTCAGGTCCTCCGAGAGAAAGACAGAAAGAGAGAAAGAGAGAATTAGAGAGAGCATATTTAAATACACACAGGACACCGGATAAGACAAGAGAAATACTCCAGATGTAACAGACTGACCCTAGCCCCCCGACACATAAACTACTGCAGCATAAATACTGGAGGCAAAGACAGGAGGGATCAGAAGACACTGTGGCCCCATCCGATGATACCCCCGGACAGGGCCAAACAGGCAGGATATAACCCCACCCACTTTGCCAAAGCACAGCCCCCACACCACTAGAGGGATGTCTCCAACCACCAACTTACCGTCCTAAGACAAGGCCGAGTATAGCCCACAACGATCTCCGCCATGGCACAACCCAAGGGGGGGGCGCCAACCCAGACAGGAAGACCACGTCAGTGACTCAACCCACTCAAGTGACGCACCCCTCCCATGGACGGCATGGAAGAACACCAGTAGGCCAGTGACTCAGCCCCTATAAAAGGGTTAGAGGCAGAGAATCCCAGTGGAAAGAGGGGAACCGGCAAGGCAGAGACAGCAAGGGCGGTTCGTTGCTCCAGCCTTTCCGTTCACCTTCACACTCCTGGGCCAGACTATACTTAATCATAGGACCTACTGAAGAGATAAGTCTTCAGTAAAGACTTAAAGGTTGAGACTGAGTCTGCGTCTCTCACATTGGTAGGCAGCCCATTCCATAAAAATTGAGCTCTATAGGAGAAAGCCCTACCTCCAGCCGTTTGCTTAGAAATTCTAGGGACAATTAGGAGGCCTGCGTCTTGTGACCGTAGCGTACGTGTAGGTATGTACGGCAGGACCAAATCGGAAAGATAGGTAGGAGCAAGCCCATGTAATGCTTTGTAGGTTAGCAGTAAAACCTTGAAATCAGCCCTTGCCTTAACAGGAAGCCAGTGTAGGGAGGCTAGCACTGGAGTAATATGATCCAATTTTTTGGTTCTAGTCAGGATTCTAGCAGCCGTATTTAGCACTAACTGAAGTTTATTTAGTGCTTTATCCGGGTAGCCGGAAAGTAGAGCATTGCAGTAGTCCAGCCTAGAAGTAACAAAAGCATGGATTAATTTTTCTGCGTCATTTTTGGACAGAAAGTTTCTGATTTTTGCAATGTTACGTAGATGGAAAAAAGCTGTCCTTGAAACAGTCTTGATATGTTCTTCAAAAGAGAGATCAGGGTCCAGAGTAACGCCGAGGTCCTTCACAGTTTTATTTGAGACGACTGTACAACCATCCAGATTAATTGTCAGATTCAACAGAAGATCTCTTTGTTTCTTGGGACCTAGAACAAGCATCTCTGTTTTGTCCGAGTTTAAAAGTAGAAAGTTTGCAGCCATCCACTTCTTTATGTCTGAAACACAGGCTTCTAGCGAGGGCAATTTTGGGGCTTCACCATGTTTCATTGAAATGTACAGCTGTGTGTCGTCCGCATAGCAGTGAAATTTAACATTATGTTTTCGAATGACATCCCCAAGAGGTAAAATATATAGTGAAAACAATAGTGGTCCTAAAACGGAACCTTGAGGAACACCGAAATTTACAATTGATTTGTCAGAGGACAAACCATTCACAGAGACAAACTGATATCTTTCCGACAGATAAGATCTAAACCAGGCCAGAACTTGTCCATGTAGACCAATTTGGGTTTCCAATCTCTCCAAAAGAATGTGGTGATCGATGGTATCAAAAGCGGCACTAAGATCTAGGAGCACGAGGACAGATGCAGAGCCTCGGTCTGACGTCATTAAAAGGTCATTTACCACCTTCACAAGTGCAGTCTCAGTGCTATGATGGGGTCTAAAACCAGACTGAAGCGTTTCGTATACATTGTTTGTCTTCAGGAAGGCAGTGAGTTGCTGTGCAACAGCTTTTTCTAAAATTTTGGAGAGGAATGGAAGATTCGATATAGGCCGATAGTTTTTTATAATTTCTGGATCAAGATTCGGCTTTTTCAAGAGAGGCTTTATTACTGCCACTTTTAGTGAGCTTGGTACACATCCGGTGGATAGAGAGACGTTTATTATGTTCAACATAGGAGGGCCAAGCACAGGAAGCAGCTCTTTCAGTAGTTTAGTTGGAATAGGGTCCAGTATGCAGCTTGAGGGTTTGGAGGCCATGATTATTTTCATCATTGCGTCAAGAGATATAGTACTAAAACACTTTAGTATCTCCCTTGATCCTAGGTCCTGGCAGAGTTGTGCAGACTCAGGACAATGGAGCTTTGGAGGAATACCCAGATTTAAAGAGGAGTCTGTAATTTGCTTTCTAATGATCATGATCTTTTCCTCAAAGAAGTTCATTAATTTATTACTGCTGAAGTGAAAGCCATCCTCCATTTGCGAAGGCTGCTTTTTAGTTAGCTTTGCGACAGTATCAAAAAGAAATTTCGGATTGTTCTTATTTTCCTCAATTAAGTTGGAAAAATAGGATGATCGAGCAGCAGTAAGGGCTCTTCGATACTGCACGGTACTGTCTTTCCAAGCTAGTCGGAAGACTTCCAGTTTGGTGTGGCGCCATTTCCGTTCCAATTTTCTGGAAGCTTGCTTCAGAGCTCGTGTATTTTCTGTATACCAGGGAGCTAGTATCTTATGACAGATGTTTTTAGTTTTTAGGGGTGCAACTGCATCTAGGGTATTGCGCAAGGTTAAATTGAGTTCCTCGGTTAGGTGGTTAACTGATTTGGACATAAATATGTATTATTTCGAACAAAAACAACATTTATTGTGGAAGTAGCAGTCCTAGGAGTGCATTCTGACCAAGATCAGCAAAGGTAAGGGAATATTTCTAATACTAATTCTGAGTTTAGGTTGCCCCGAACTTGGCAGGTGTCTGTGTAGCTCTCTGTGATGGCTGAGCTATGTACTCAGAATATTGAAAAATGTGCTTTCGCCGTAAAGCTATTTTAAAATCTGACAAAGCGGTTGCATCCAGGAGTAGTCTATCTATAATTCTTTAAATAATTGTTATATATTGTCAACGTTTATGAGGAGTATTTTTGTAAATTGATGTGCACATTCACCGGGGGTTTTGGTGGGAATACATTTTCTGAACATCACGTGCCAATGTAAAATGCTGTTTTTGGATATAAATATGAACTTTATCGAACAAAACATACATGTATTGTGTAACATAAATGTCCTAGGAGTGTCATCTGATGAAGATCGTCAAAGGTTAGTGCTTCATTTAGCTGTGTTTTGGGTTTTATTGACACATGTCCTTGCTTGGAAAATGGCTGAGTGATTATTTTTGTCTATGTACTATCCTAACATAATCTAATGTTTTGCTTTCGCTGTAAAGCGTTTTTGAAAATCGGACAATGTGGTTACATCAAGGAGAAGTGTGTCTTTAAAATGGTATAAAATAGTTGTATGTTTGAGAAACTTGATTTATGACATGTTGTTTTTGAATTTGCTGCCCTGATATTTCACTGCCTGTGAGGTTTAAAGGTTAGCGTCCCACGTAGCCCATAGAAGTTAACTGACGACCAGGGTCAGCCTGCAGGCTCCCGGCCAAGTAAAGCCCCCGGCCTTCCCCCCTCTAACCCTGATGACGCTGGGCCAATTGTGCACCACCCTATGGGACTCCCGATCACGGCCAGTTGTGATACAGCACGGGATCAAACCCGGGTCTGTAGTGACACCTCAGACCACTACGCCACTCGGGAGGCCGATGAGTCTGAATTTTAACTGGGAACATGCATATGTATGGCATGCGCCAAGTTTATACATCTCAATATAACAGGTTAATCACAGGATTTGCTGTGATTAATCAAGGTTAATCTCAAATTCAGAATTTGCTCAAATTGAGCTGTAATTTAAGTTTTTTTTTATACAGAAAGCATTACAAGAATATTGACTTCTTGATTTTGTCCAAAGTAACGGTTAGTGAAATCAGGTAAATTGATAAAGCACACATTCTTTAACCTCAATGTCCTTGTTGGCGGGGTCAGTTTTAAGATTTAAGAACAACGACAAGCAGGTCTAAGCGGTAATGTGGTTGGTAATGGCATGGAATTTGAGAGTGGAAACACAAACAATCCAGACGTAATGCACATTGCCCATATGCTCATAGAACAAGAGAGGAGATATGCTTTATGTGCCAGTAACCCTTGTATTTAGAAACGTAAAAAAACTAATCGTGCATAGCCTCCCCTCCCCTCAATGAAGGCTGTTTATGTTTTGCATTTCTGAGGTGATAGCAATTTCTGAAGTAATAGTAGCCAAGCCTATCAATAAAGGCTTTGGCTCATGAGACTGCTCTGAAATTAATCTTAAAATCACCAAAGCTCCAAAGCGCTATTAAAAAGATCAAGTTTGTGAGCAGCAAAAGAGTGAACGGACATCTCTTTTTATCTATGTAGGCTTATATAAATTATTTTTGCCAGCTCCTGTTATTACCCCTTTCACATGTGTCCACCCAGCTAGCACATAACGTTCTGAGAACCGTTTGTTTCTTAGAGCATGGTTGTCCTATGGTTACTTTGCATACAACCTTCCCACAACTTTCTAGGCATGGTGCAGGATAGTTGCTTGGCTTTGGAACATTCTCAGCATGATAATTTTTTTTGGTTTTTCATTACTTTAACTGAACGTTTCAGAAAAGTTCAAAGATGGTTATATTTATTTCCATTTTGGTAATGTTCTCGGAACGTTATCCAACTGGTTTGACTTTGGGAATGTTTTCAAATAGTTCCAAGAATGTTAAGAAACAACCTTCTGTGGGAATTACAGTACTTCAGCATAACCACAAAAAAAACTTTAGTAATGTTCAAAGAACGTTCTAAGAACGTTATTTAAAAACATATACATCTGTTCTTCTCGGGATCAACTAAACTATCTCTATCAGCAATCTTGTTAAGTGTGTTCAGTTGTGTTGGCTGCACCCACTAATTGGCCACACCTGATCTATATGAGTTCTTGTTTCCTTTGAAACAGGATCTGTTTGAATATCCTATAATGAACAGCTTTGCATGAGTTCACAAAACACAGTATGCTAGCGCAATCTTGGTGGCGCAGTGGACTAATTCCATGGCTAGAGGACAGAAGATCATAGGTTTGACTCTCACCGATGCCATGCCACAATAAAAAAGTAATGTGTTTAAATTATTAATGCTTCAGCAAATTAATTTCCATGTGTCCTATCTGTGCTTTGAGTTCAAAATAGTTAACCCAAACTATGCTAGCAGTTTTACTAAAAGTCTAATTGAAACATGTTCTCAGAACGTTAATAAAACCTCCCAGGAAAATGTTCAAGGAACCATAATAAAACGTTCTCCGAATCTCCCTAAAATGTAACGTTTCTAGAACAGGTGCAAATATTTTCACAAACGTTTTGTTCCCAGAACCAAAAACGTACATTCCCACAACTTCCAGAGAACCAAATGTGCTAGCTGGGCATATGCCCATCATGAAACAAGAGATGAGATGATGCCGGTGACCCTCGTACTTAGAAACATTAAAGTTATTTTACTATAACAGTTGCTTGCTTTCCATTTCAACAGCAATACGTCATCGGGTGTCTTTTTTTAAATCCTGGCCTTGCAGTCAAGTAGCCTATTCCTAAAAATGGTTTAAATGTTCCATTTGTGATAAGTCCTTGAATTGAAAATATACTGTACATCCTAAAACATACACATATATGCCTACCTGCATAATTAATTGTACTTGTTCCAGTTCCAAGTATCCATCCCTTTTTCCAAAGAACGGCTCATCTGGTTATCAAATATGCGATCTTCCAAACTCATTTAAAATATTCAGTCCTATAGTTCAGTATCAACGATAGGCCTAGGCTATATGTTGCTCAATGACAACGTGCCTCACACATACAATACAATTTACGGAAGCCTAGTATTTTATATATATATTCGTTAAAGCCAATTACAACATTGTTGACTACCCATACTCCAAACATACAGTACGAGTCAAATATTTGGACACACCTACTAATTCAAGGGTTTTTCTTTATTTTTACTATTTTCTACATTGTAGAATAATTGTGAAGACATCAAAACTATGAAATTACACATATGGAATTATGTACTAAGCAAACAAATGTAACAGTTGCTAGCTAGATAGAGCTCACTAAGGACATTTTCAATTAGTGTATTTCGAAAGTGAGTTGTTGGCATGCACCGAGACGTTAGCGTTACAAGCTTACAACTGACTGGCTGTGGCTAATATTAGCATAGTTATTAAAAAAAAAAATCATGAAACTACAGTCTGGCACAGTGATTCCAGACCTGCTCTCTTAGTTGTACATAAAGGTTATGGGGAGGGCCGGTAGGGTAAGTAACTGATCTTGACACAGGTCTTGGTTGTGGTGGTCAGCTAGTGAAGAGGTCCCTACGTAACCACGTCACGTAGCCTAGTCTAGTCGTCACCCTACTGAATTTTAATCGTGGGACAGCCAAATAAAAAAAATTGATAAGAAAAGGCAATCGAGTTTGACATTTTTCAAGTCCAAAAATCCAGAGAAAGATGGTGAATGGAACCCAGAACGAGCCAGATAACTGTCAGTGACGGAGGAGTGGAGTGAGGGGCAAACTGTTCCTGATGGTGATGCCTTAGCTAGCAGCGCTGCTAATCTCACCAGGTCAACAACACCACCTCCACTAGCTAGTAGGCCTACTAGCAAGTCAGACTCAGCGGGAGAGGGAGACGGGGAGCTGGTGGGGAGGGGGGCAGTCCATCCACCAACGAAATGCTCGGAGCAGGTGCAATTTGCAGTTCAAGAACAAGCAAACGTATAACCCCTTGCTTGTCATGCAGAATTATAGGTAGGGCAATTGGGTCTAGAAATGACTGGAGGGATTAAACTGGCAAAAGAGTGGGTAGAATGTACAGTAAATTAACATCCTATGCATCAGACGTAAAAAAACAACGAGCCCTCATTTGGTGGCAGCAGGCCTTATACACAAGGCTAAAGAGGACACCCAGGTTAACACTCAAAATTAAGAGAAAATATATATATATTATTTTTTATACTATAGCCAGTCTTCAGAACAGCCTTAGAAGGAGGCTAAACATCATAACCACATGCCTGCTCATGGCTTTGAGCAAGAAGTTGACTCTCAGGAGTTAAATTGACTTTACATGGGGAGAGTCATTGGGGGAGGTTTATATTAGGACATTTTTTTTTTCTTTACCTTCACAGCAAAGAACAAGTTTGTAATCTGAATATGTGCTTCATATTATCACATAGGCAGGAGGCTTATATATTCTCATGTGTTCTGCTGTAGCCTACATTGATTTATTTTATTTCAAGTTATATTCCGATATTGTGATATTTGTTCTACTGTTACATTGATGTCTTGAAAATTACATAAAATGTGAGTCTTGTAAACCCACAGCTGAGTAGTGTGCATATGGCGGGTGTTCTGCAGTGTCGTTTAAAAATGTTGCTGTACATTGATGTCTAGAAAATTAGGTTATAAGGAATTCAAACTTGTGTAAGCCCCACAGCTATACTCAAGCATGTGGGCATACTGCAGTGAAGTCTAAAATGCTTTGAATGAATTAGCACCTTGGAGAGTGCTGACCGTTTCACCAACATAAATAGTAGACTATTTGGCTGTTATGTTGTGTTGGACACTTTTTTTTCCTCAATGTGTTCTGGTAACTCAGAGCTCAGACCCTGGATAAACCCCCCTCCCCCTCTCACGCCCATTATGTGTTCCGGATGGATACACTTTCTGGCTGTCGGCATGGTTGTTCATACCGTGAAACTGCAGGAGCAAACCAGCTGGGTACAGGAATATACATAATTTTTTACATGGTATTCTGATTGCATAGAGCGTTTGATTATTGAAATCAGCCTCAATTTAACTTCAGAGTTGCTTTGTTCTTTCTGAGTGCTAATCAGGCACATTTCCGGGGTACAGCTCTAGCCGGGGAAAGGTCACCAGAAATCAGGGATGTCTGGTCACCTTACCCGCCTACCCAAAACTCGTGGCTTGTTGGGAGAGTTGTCTGTCTGAAAACGACCCTCTCCACATTGGCCACGAAAATCCGACATGATTCCCAGACCTAGTGCCGTTGCCCTAGGTCTGGGATTTCACCATCATTCTAAAGCCCTAGTTATTTTTTATGAAGATTGATTTATTTAATGTGATTAGTGATTAATTTACGTCTGCCCCTCATTTTAAGATCAACGCTGTTACATGAACTGAACTCTTTTTAATAGTGAAACTATTCCCTTTATCCATTATTTTTTCAAAGGAAACAAAACATCTAATAGTCCAAATTCTAGTGTAAAAGCAGATCAGCTCATTCTACTTTTATATATCTATCTATAAAGGCATTTACAAAATAAATCCTCAAAATACTAGTTTGAATAAAAATCTAAATCCCCATACTTTGGCACGACTCCCATTGTTAGGGTGGAGACAAGACCATCTCATCATTAAATATAGTATCTCTGGTTAAGGAAGGATCACATAATTCCACCCAGGTCATCAGGAGGGCTAAGCTAATGGGCTTGTTTGACATTGCAGCCGACAGCGTATCCAACATTTCAGCCGACAGCGTAGCCGACTCGTTATTATTATTATTTGTAGATCAGTCAGTCACAATTTACCTATGATACATCACGGTTTTGATGCTCAAACATTCTATTGCTGCGGTTCAAACTCATTAAAGATATACCCTTGTCCACTTGCCCTCGCCTTATGCCCTTGGGGAACCCCCTCGCCATCTTGGTGGGCGGTCCAAATGATTAGCCAAGCAAGGGAAGTTTGCAACGTAAGCCCCTCAGCCCTCGTTTTTAGTCGGCTTTGCGAGTGTATTATTATGTTCACTCCGGGGCCTGAAACTCCCCATGAGTCAATTTGCAACGATTGTACATCCGCTAAGAAGTCAGCCAAAAATGTAAACCTCACCGTCAATATGGAGTCAACATACAAGTGTAAGTAAAAACGAAAATAAATAAATTAGAAATTGTGCTACTAATGCACATGACGGCACAAACACGTCTCATAAAAGTAATGATGTTTTTGTTTGGTTAGCTTTTGGAAATTGTAGAAATAAAACATTTTCCTTCTACAGAAGTTCTTGCTGGACAGGCTAATGTTATTTAGCTAATTCATTTGCTAGCTATCATACAGTAGGCGTATATTAATAATTATATATTTAATGTAAGTAGACATGCACTCATAATTGACTGCAGCACATTTAAAGCACCCACAAGCTACCGGTGGCTGAAAACAATCATCGCGGGATGAATGAGTGACGAATTTGCCTGCAAGTGTATACTTGTCAGACGTCATCAGAAGTGTCCACTTAATTTGAGGGCTGAGGGGATAGGGTGTCTTAAGTGTTTGGACTTTTAAGCCTATAACTGCAGGTGGCAGTAAATCTCCAACCTTGGCTTTATACAACACACGCCAGGTGGCAGTAAATCTCCAACCTTGGCTTTATACTTGTTCAAAACAACACACGCCAGGTGGCAGTAAGGATGCTTTCAGTTTGTTTACCAACTCATAGAAGTAGTAGAAGAAGAAAATTGACTACTTCAAAATGGACAATTGGAATTGGGCTTCCCGTGTGCTCACAGATGCCATGATGTGACAGATACATCATTTATTAACTTGGAAGGCATCTTGGCTGCGTAGATAACATTTTGATTTTGTAAACCAAACTTTCAAAAAATTCTACACATTTTTTCATTGAACTGAGAGAAGATTTTGCAGTTTTGAAGCAAATTTCAATAAATACTACACAGTTTGGCATGGAGCTAAGAGACAATTTTGCAGTTTTAAAGCTAATTTCCAGTAATTCTATGCATTTTGCTATGGCTAATGCTGTGTTCCTCTGCTCAAACATTAGAACAAAATCAATGGGCATGTTTCCTGAATACCCAGTTTTTGGAATGTTCTATTCTCCCTGACTGTCTAGCTTTTATTTGATTGTTAGTTCTCAGAGATGGTATTATTACAAAATATATAGTTAAATATATTTTCTGCATGCTTTCTATCTGGTTTTTCCATCCCATAAATGACCACTTAGATGACCCCGCCTAACAAGTTTCTACACAGACAAAACCCTGTAATGGGCTCCAATGTCCTCCGTATTAAAGAGAGAGTTCGAGTTTTTGGCAATGAAGCCATTTACACCACAAAAGTATGTGGACAGCTGCTCGTTGAATATCTCCTTCCATTTGACTACTTAAAAATGGCGGAAGCATGGTGGGAGCCCTCAATGGCGCTGCCGTTGCTACAATGGCTTTTTGGCCACTAGAGCTATCTATCATTCTCTATGGCTAGAACATAACTTTAGCACACAGGTGAAACAGGTATACCTTTATACAGATGGTCCCTCCCTATTAGAGCTCTGCTACCCAACCCTGCCAGACCCTGACACTATACATCAGGTTAGTGCCTGTTGTTTCATCAATAACCGGGGTACGGGCAGGGCATCACTAAATTGATCAGTAACATTTTGAAGCCGAGCCATTTGCTCGTGCTCTGCTGCGCAGTACAGTCATGTCTGACTAAGATCATAACATGGTGTCAGAAGTGCTTCAACACTGTCAGAGTCAACAGGAGAGATTATTTCACAGAGGATAACAACACTCCTTGAGTTGTCGGCGTTTACAGCGACAAAGAGTAGCTAGCTAACAGTTAACTGCTCTCCTAAGTCTCGTCATTGAGCAGCCCAAGACAAAGCCATTGATATGCATACTCACCTCGTTATGCATCAGGACGGAATTCCGTTGGCCGTACATCATTTTCACGCAGTCTTGGTCCGCTACTGGTTGGACAATGTCAGACACGACGACCACAAATGCCAGAAAGATAAATGTAATTTAATGTATAAAATGTCAACTGACTTAATAATAATAAACTTTATTTGTATAGCGCTTTTCAATACAAGTATTAAAGGGCTTCACATCATAATAACTGTAAAACCTTTTCACAGATCAGGGGATGCTAACATGTCGCTGTTAGGGTGGGCACCAACAACACGCTCAGTTGTCTAGAACATCATTCTTTTGTTGTGGCAGTTCTTAGAGATGAGGAAGACTCGAGCTTAAATGTAGTTAACTCTTGAGTCTTTAAAACTCTAGAGTCGTTGTCATCACCTCAGCGGGAGTCTAATTAGCGTAATAAAAAAATCCCGATCAAAATCTGTCTGTTTAAGCTATAGAAATCTGTCTGTTTAAGCTATAGAAATCTGTCTGTTTAAGCTATAGAAATCTGTCTGTTTAAGCTATAGAAATCTGGGTTTTGCATGGGCTGCATCTCAAGGGTTCTCCCTGACCTCTGCCTTGTTCTTGATGACAGAGGAGAAGCGGACCAGTTTAATCTCCTTGGTATCCTGTCCTCTAGCGTCGTCCCACACGTATTCAGGTGACAGCAGCTTGGTGGGCTTATTCTTCACCAGGTACCAGTTCAGGTGACTCTCCTCCTGCCACACAGCCTCAACACCCATGGACTTATCCACCTGGGGGGGTGGAGAGGAAGAGGAAGAGGGGGGTGGGGACAGAGGAGTGAGATAGGGGGAGAGAGTGAGTGACTGCGTGCCTGCCTGCCTGCGTGCGTGCGTGTCGGAATGCCTTTCTGTCTGCATAACTGTCTGTCAGGTGTGAGTGAGCGTTTGCCTGCCTGCGTGCTTGCCTGCGTGCGTGAGTGCGGGCCTACCTCCAGGTGCTCCCTGCACGTCTTGGTCAGCCTGTGAACATCCTCCAGCGCTCCTCCGAATATGTTGGCCTGGTAGTAGAAGTCTCCCTGGTCCTGGGGTACAGATGCTGTGGAGACAGTCCGCCGCTCGTAGGGGTACTGGCTACGGGGGTACATGTAGAACCTGCAAGACAATTTTATTTAACCCGGAACATACCCTAACTAAGGTCAGGGTAACACTTTATTTAGATAGTTTGTAGAGCACCTACGAATGTAACATTTCAACTAATTATATACTAGCCCTAACTCTGAACTTAATCCTTACTCTCACCCTAAACATAACCCTAGCCTCAACCCTTGCTTAGCAACAGATTTTTTGATGGTCATACTATCTGTAGAGTATCAACAGATGGAAAATCTTGTTGCCACTCCTTGTCACATTTTTTGGCCTTTTCCAGACAAAGAATAGATTTCAACTGCCTCTGAGCGATGAGCCCAGCCTAGGAGACTGTATATTAAACGGGACAGTCTAGCGAATTCAGCAATTGTGGTTATATCTAGCTGTGAAATTATAGGCCGGATTTAGAGCTCTCAACATGAAAAAAATCTGAAATAATTTAGTAGAATTGAAACACAACCACTTTCTCATGGTCACAGAAAGCTGAAGTTGTCACGAGTCTGCAGACATTCAAATGGTGCTTCTGCGTCGCTCAGAGGACTCTTGGTAGAAAATGCCGTCAGTTATATGAAATGGGGACTAATTTGTACTGTCACCAAATATGATCATATTTGTTTTACAGTTATAAGAAAAGTGAAACCTTAGTAAGTCGTTTATTATTTGATTGTTACTATAATTAGAAAGCATTTCAGTAATTTCAAGCCCCATTTCCCCACTTTTGTTTTATAGAGAGAAAATCAAACTCAGCAACAACAAAAAAACATCCTCTCACTGTCAACTGTGTTTATTTTCAGCAAACTTAACATGTGTAAATATTTGTATGGACATAAGATTCGACAACTGAGACAAACTGAACAAGTTCCACAGACATGTGTAACGGCCGTCGTCGCAATGAGATCAAGGTGCAGCGGAGGATGTGTTCATCATAAAGGATTTTAATAAACGAATGAACACTACAAACAAAACACGACAAGAAACGACAGCCAAACAGTCCTGTCAGGATTAACACAAACCTAGACAGAAAATAATCACCCACAAACCCCAAAGGAAAAACAGGCTACCTATGTATGACTCTCAAATCAGCAACAACGATCTACAGCTGTTCCTGATTGAGAGCTACACACGGCCAAACCAAAGAAACAAACCAACATAGAAAAATAAACATAGAACGCCCACCCATGTAACACCCTGGCCTAACCAAAATAGAGACCAAAAAAACCCTCTCTATGGCCAGGGCGTTACACCATGTGACTAACAGAAATAGAATAATGTGTCCCTGAATAAAGGGGGGGTGGGGGGGGGGGGTTAAAATCAAAAGTAACAGTCAATATCTGGTGTGGCCAACAGCTGCATTAAGTACTGCAGTGCATCTCCTCCTCATGGACTGCACCAGATTTTCCAGTTCTTGCTGTGAGATGTAACCCCACTCTTCCACCAAGGCACCTACAAGTTCCCGGACATTTCTGTGGGGAATGGCCCTAGCCCTCACCCTCCGATCCAACAGGTCCCAGACGTGCTCAATGGGATTGAGATCCGGGCTCTTCGCTGGCCATGGCAGAACACGGACATTCCTGTCTTGCAGGAAATCACACACAGAACGAGCAGTATGGCTGGTGGCATTGTCTTGTTGGAGGGTCATGTCAGGATGATCCTGCAGGAAGGGTACCACATGAAGGAGGAGGATGTCTTCCCTGTAATGCACAGAGTTGAGATTGCAGGAAATGACAAAAAGCTCAGTCAGATGATGCTGCAACACACCAAACTAGACCATGATGGACCCTCCACCTCCAAATCGATCCCACTCCAGAGTACAGGCCTCTGTGTAATACTCATTCCTTCGACGATAAACGCGAATCCGACCATCACCCCTGGTGAGACAAAACCACGACTCGTCAGTGAAAAGCACTTTTTGCCAGTCCTGTCTGGTCCAGCGACAGTGAGTTTGTGCCCGGATGTACCGATCCTGTGCAGGTGTTGTTACACGTGGTCTGCCACTGCGAGGACGATCAGCTGTCCGTCCTGTCTCCCTGTAGCGCTGTCTTAGGCGTCTCACAGTACGGACATTGCAATTTATTGCCCTGGCCACATCTGCAGTCCTCATGCCTCCTTGCAGGATGCCTAAGGCAGGTTCACGCAGATGAGCAGGGACCCTGGGCATCTTTCTTTTGGTGTTTTCAGAGTCAGTAGAAAGGCCTCTTTAGTGTCCTAAGTTTTCATAACTGTGACCTTAATTACCTTCCGTCTGTAAGCTGTTAGTGTCTTAATGACCGTTCCACAGGTGCATGTTCATTAATTGTTTATGGTTCATTGAAGCATGGGACACAGAATTTAAACCCTTTACAATGAAGATCTGTGAAGTTATTTGGATTTTTACGAATTAGCAAAAAAAGAAACATCCCTTTTTCAGGATGAGTTTATATATTTTATTTTAATATTTTTCATAATATTTGTATTACGCAATTTATAATTATGTTTACCAGAAAGGTGAGTTCCAGACCTTTCTAGAACTATGCAGCATTACTAGTTATTGTTTACGGCCATCTTATGAAAAACAGTTACTTTTGGGGATGTCCATTTAGGCGTAAATCTACATTTTGCCACGTTCAAGTTAAACGACAAGTTTTATTTTTTATAACCAATTAAAAAATACACTACATGACCAAACGTACGTGGACACCTGCTTTATCGAACATCTCATTCCAAAATCGTGGGCATTAATATGCAGTTGCTCCCCCCTTAACAGCCTCCACTCTTCTGGGAAGGCTTTCCACTAGATTTTGGAACATTGTTATGAGGACTTGCTTCCATTCAGCCACAAGAGCATTCGTGAGGTCGGGTACTGATGTTAGGCGATTAGTCCTGGCTGGCAGTCGGCATTCCAATTCATCCCAAAGGCGTTCCATGGGGTTGAGGTCAGGGGTCTGTGCAGGCCAGTCAAGTTCTTCCACACCGATCTCGACAAACCATTTCATTATGGACCTCGCTTTGTGTCGGACTGCCAGATGGTGACGTGTGATTCATCACTCTAGAGAACGCGTTTCCACTGATCCAGAGTCCAATGGCGGCGAGCTTTACACCTCTCGAGCTGACACTTGGCATTGCGCATGGTGATCTTAGGCTTGTGTGTGGCTGCACGGCCATTGGAAACCCATTTCGTGAAGCTCCCGAAGAACAGTTCTTGTGCTGATGTTGCTTCCAGAGGCAGTTTGGAACTCGGTAGTGAGTGTTGTAACCGAGGACAAACGATTTAAACGCGCTACGCGCTTCAGCACTCGGCTGTCCCATTCTGTGAGCTTGTGTGACCTACCACTTTGCGGCTGAGCCGTTGTTGTTCCTAGACATTTCCACTTAACAATAACAGCATTTACAGTTGACTGGGGCAGTTCTAGTAGGGCAGATATTTGACAAACTGACTTGTTGGAAAGGTGGCATCCTTTGACGGTGCCACGTTGAAAGTCACTGAGCTCTTCAGTAAGGCCATTCTACTGCCAATGTTGTCTATGGAGATTGCATGGCTGTGTGCTCTATTTTATACACCTGTCAGCAACAAGTGTGGCTGAAATAGCCGAATCCAATGATTTGAAGGGGTGTCCACATACTTTTGTATATACAGTGCATTCGGAAATTATTCAGACCCCTTCCCTTTTTCCACATTTTGTTACATTACAGCCTTATTCTAAAATTGATTAAATATTTGTTTCCCCTTTGAGTAGCTATTACGTGTTTAAGTAAGTATTAACAGGTGTGGACGCTGGCCCTTTAAGTAAGTAGGTAAGTAAGTTTTACCAGGGGTGGATGCTGGCCCTTTAAAGTAAGTAAGTTAATAAGTAAGTAAGCATTACCAGGGGTGGATGGCGGCCACCAGTCTCCCCAGCGCCTCGGACCCCACACGGCCATGGAACCTCATGTCTACATCCAGGCAGAAGATGTAGTGCGCCTCCCGGTGGATGTGATCCTCAATGGCAGTCTGCTCACAAATAGATGGTTGGTGGATGTTCAGTAGAACTTCAATCAATCAATCAATCAAAGTTGATTGTCCTCAGATGTAAATTTTGTTTGCAGGCAGGGTTAAAATGATAAATACACAGTCCATACAATCTACTGTCAACAACATTTAAACTAACTAGTATGCACTAGTAGGCATATCCTCTTAACTGTAACTCTACAAAGCTGTTGCCTATTATCAACAGTTGATATTTTATTGATAGTTGGGACATCTGTAGGGAGCTACTACTACTACTACTACTACTATGACATTTTCACATTTAGTCATTTAAATGCCTAGTTAAATAAAGGTTACATTTTTTATTAAAATAAAATTTAGCAGATGCTCTTATCCAGAGCGACTTACAGGAGCAATTAGGGTTAAGTGCCTTGCTCAAGGGCACAGACAGATTTTTCATGTAGTCGGCTTGGGGAGTCAAACCAGTGACCTTTCAGTTACTGGCCCAACGCTCTTAAACGCTAGGCTACCTGCCGCCCTACTACCACTACTACTACTACTAATAATAATAATAATCTAATAATATGAATAGTTCATGAAAAATAAACTAAAATAACTCATAATGTAGCAATAATATGAATAAAGTGTGACCTGGATGAGCTCCATGCGGCGGAGGGATATCTCCTGCCAGCGGTCGAACTTCGGCACCCTTACGATGCTGAGCAGCCTGCCGACACCAAGAGTCACGTTGCTAGGCACATCGCCGGGCAGGTCGGTGAACACGTAGTAGTGCACATCCAGCCCCACCTGGAATGACATTTCAATTAAATTGGATGGAATTTGTAATGAATTGTGTTACTTTTAAATGTAATAACATTTAATTTAATCTGGACCAATGAATAACATCACACAGGCAGGAGGATTTAATCCTAAATCATCACTCCTACAGCAGTCTTTATAAATATGGGTCCAGATTTACTCCTTTTAAAACTGTCTTCTAAATGATACACACACACACGTTCAAAAGTTTGTGGTCACTTAGAAATGTCCTTGTTTTTGAAAGAAAAGCAAGTTTTTGTCCATTAAAATAACATCAAATTGATCAGAAATACAGTGTGGACATTGTTAATGTTGTAAATGACTATTGTTGCTGGAAACGGCAGATTTTCCTTATGGAATATCTACATAGGCGTACAGAGGCCCATTATCAGCAACCATCACGTCTGTGTTCCAATGGCACGTTGTGTTAGCTAATCCAAGTTTATCATTTTAAAAGGCTAATTGGTCATTAGAAAACCCTTTTGCAATTATGTTAGCACAGCTGACACTGTTGTGGTGATTAAAGAAGCAATAAATCTGTCCTTCTTTAGACTAGTTGACTAACAGCGCAAACTGGCTCTAACCTGAATAGAAAGTGGGAGGCCCCAGTGCACAACTGAGCAAGAGGACAAGTACATTAGTGTCTAGTTTGAGAACAAGATGCCTCACAAGTCCTCAACTTGCAGCTTCATTAAATAGTACCCGCAAAACACCAGTCTCAAAGTCAACTTGCGACTCCGGGATGCTGGCCTTCTAGGCAGAGTTGCTCTGTCCAGTGACTGTGTTCTTTTGCCCGTCTTTCTTTTTATTGGCCAGTCTGAGATATGGCTTTTTCTTTGCAACTCTGCTGTTTTGTGAAGGGAGTAGTACACAGCGTTGTACGAGATCTTCAGTCTCTTGGCAATTTCTCGCATGGAATAGCTTTCATTTCTCAGAACAAGAATAGACTGACGAGTTTCAGAAAAAAAGGCCTTTGTTTCTGGCCATTTTGAGCCTGTAATCTAACCCAGAAATGCTGATGCTCCAGATACTCAACTAGTACGAGGATAGTGAGAGGACATCAGTCTGGAGAAAGCTATAAAATCATCTCAAAAAGATTTGAGTGCCATCATTCCAATGTGAGGCAAATCATTTACAAATGGAATGCATTTAACATGACAGTAACTCGGCCTAGAAGTGGACGCCCTTCCAAAATATCCCCAAGTGCCACAAGAACAATAATAAATCAGGTAAAAGCCAACCCAAACATAACATCTCCCTTGCTGCATCTCAGATAACTGTGCATGGTTCAACAATAAGAAGAACACTGAATCGAAATGCCATTCATGGGAGTGTTGCTAGGAAGAAGCCTCTGCTTTCAAAAAATAACCAAACTGCCCGTCTTAACTTTGCCAGAGACCACCTCGACAAACCTGAAGGTTTCTGAAAGTCCATTCTCTGGACTGATGAGTCCAAAATTGACCTTTTTGGTCACAATCAACACCACTATGTTTGGCGAAAACCCAACACTGCCTACCACCAAAAGAACCTTATCCCAACAGTCAAGCATTTACTTGGAATGTCTTTATTACGAATTGGGGATTAGATAAGGATTTTATGTTTATTTTAATATTTTATAGCTAAATAATGACCAGCCTTGTAGGGTTCACATACTTTCAAGCAGCACTGTGTGTGTGTAATATATATATATATATATATATATATATATATATATATATATATTACACACACACACACACACACACACATTATTGTTATCCCTGGACCTTCTTTATATTATACCAGTCAATCCATTTGATAGATAGTTCTGGATTCTCACCATGAAGTGCTTCTCAGCTGACTCTAAGAAGTCACGGAGAAAACGAGTGTATCTGTAAGGAAGAATAGAGATGAAAAACATATACAGAACCAGTCAAAGGTTTGGACACACCTACTCATTCAATGGTTTTTCTTTATTTTTACTATTTTCTACATTGTAGAATAATAATGAAGACATCCAAACTATGAAATAACACATATGTAATCATGTAGTAACCAAAAACATTCCCAGGACATAGACATATCTGATATTGGCAGAAAGCTTAAATTCTTGTTAATCTAACTGCACTGTCCAATATACAGTAGCTATAACAGTGAAATAAAACCATGCTATTGTTTGAGGAAAGTGCACAGTTATGAACTTGAAAAGTTATTAATAAACCAATTAGGTACATTTGGGCAGTCTTGATACAACAGTGTGAACAGAAATGCAATGGTTCATTAGGTCAGTCTAAAGCGTTGCCCATACATTGCTGCCATCTAGTGACCCAAATCTAAATTGTGCCTGGGCTGGAAGATGGTACAAAAACAATTACAAAAAAACGCATGTTTTTTTCTTTGTATTATCTTTTACCAGATCTAATGGTGTTATATTGTCCTACATTCACTTCACATTTCCACAAACTTCAAAGTGTTTCCTTTCAAATGGTATCAAGAAAATGCATATCCTTGCTTCAGGTCCTGAGCTACAGGCAGTTAGATTTGGATATGTCAATTTAGGTGAAAATTGAAAAAAGGGACGATCCTTAGACATGAAGGTCAGTCAATCCGGAAAATGTCAAGAACTTTGAAAGTTTCTTCAAGTGCAGTCACAAAAACCATCAAACACCATGATGAAACTGGCTCTGTTGAGGACTGCCACAGGAAAGGAAGACCCAGAGTTATCTCTGCTGCAGAGGATAAGTTCATTAGAGTTACCAGCCTCAGAAATCGCAGCCAAAATAAATGTTTCACAGAGTTCAAGAAACAGACACATCTCAACATCAACTGTTCAGAGGAGACTGCGTGAATCAGGCCTTCATGGTCGAATTGCTGCAAGGAAACCACTACTAAAGGATACCAATAAGAAAAAGAGACTTGCTTGGGCCAAGAAACACGAGCAATGGACATTAGACCGGTGGAAATCTGCCCTTTGGTCTTATGAGTCCAAACTTTAGGTTTTTGGTTCTAACCGCCATGTCTTCGTGAGATGCAGAGTAGGTGAAGGAATGATCTCCGCATGTGTGGTTCCCAACGTGAAGCATGGAGGAGGAGGGGTGATGGTGTGGGGGTGCTTGCTGGTGACACTGTCAGTGATTTATTTAGAATTCAAGGCACACTTAACCAGCATGGCTACCACAGCATTCCGCAACGATACGCCATCCCATCTGGTTTGCGCTTACTGGGACGGTTATTTGTTTTTCAACAGGACAATGATCCAACACACTTCCAGGCTGTGTAAGGGCTATTTGACCGAGAAGGAGAGTGATGGAGTGCTGCATCAGATGACCTGGCCTCCACAATCACCTGACCTCAACCCAATTGAGATGGTTTGGGATGAGTTGGACCACAGAGTGAAGGAAAAGCAGCCAACGAGTGCTCAGCATATGTGGGAACTCCTTCAAGACTGTTGGAAAAGCATTCCTCATGAAGCGGTCATCAAGGCAAAGGGTGGCTACTTTGAAGAATGTAAAATATTAAATATATTTTGATTTGTTTAACACTTTTTTTTGTTTCCACATGTGTTATTTCATAGTTTTGATGTCGTCACTATTATTCTACAATGTAGAAAATAGTACAAATAAAGAAAAACCCTTGAATGAGTAAGTGTGTCCAAACTTTTGACTGGTACATCTATGTGAAATGATTAAAGTTACTACATCTTCAATGATGGATAAAAAAAATAGACATGGAGAAAACAAGAAGGTGAAACATTCAGGTTGTAAATAATGAATAATGTGAAACGTTCAGGTAGGACAAGCAAGTGTGCCTGCAGGGGGAAATGTATGTAAAAGACACAGCTAGAGACAGACTGCATGCTTGTGACATGAGATGGCCTTATTCAGAAATATGAAGTCCATGTAGAGTTATAGTGCGTGTCCCAAACATTAACCTATTCTCTATATAGGACTCGGGTCAAAAGTAGAGCACTGCATAGGGAATAAGATGCCAGTTGACAAACAACCCCACTTACGAACGGTTTGAATAATGCAGACAGGCAACATAAAATGAGGTTATGATGAAGATAACATCAACCAAAGATATTAACACATGAGGTGAATGCATGTGGATAGGTGCATGCTTGTGTTAGTGGCAGCAGTCTTGACATTTCTTGTAGGTGATACATACACACATAGGAAGTGATGTAACCATTGCCTTGGCAACAGGTTTCTACACATGGAATCTGTAACTTACTTCCCTACAGCAAACACAGTGGTAGCGATGGTGAGGTTGTGGGACCTGAAGGCCTCGTCTATGACCAGGGGATCGAAGGTCCCCTCCCAGACTATAGGAGCCAGCCATGGGGTTACAGTCAGCACATCAGTCCTCCTGAATAGTAGTAATAATAATAACAACAGTAATAATAATAATTAGAAAATTAAATTTCCTGAAGAAAATATGAGTGCTTACTAGCTTGTTTTAAAGTATTTATGGTTTTGCAGTAAGTTATAGTAGTGGTTGCGACTGCAATAGAAATGGTTGTGACTGGTTATAGTTGAAAAAATAGGTAAATAAAAACATTAATTGAATGATTGATTGGTTGGTTGATAAGAAATTATAGCCTGAACATGTGAAAGTTGGTTTGGTGTCTAGCTTCCCAGTTCGAGAGTGACAATTATTGTTGGTGGGTTTATATGCTAATTTACGCACATTTAAATAGTTATAATTATAACGTTTTGAAAATGTTTGTAGTTGAAATGGCAGCTAAAATAGCATTGAATCCATGAAATTGCATGATAATTTATGAAAATGTACATTGTTTATAGTATTTAAAGGTTAGGATAGCCTGGACGTTTTAAAGTTGGTCTTGTAGCTTAAATGGCCAAGGAGCAGGACCATTTTGAATAGCTACCACTGTATTCACATGGCTGTTATTCAAACCTATGTTAATTGATGTACATTTTAAATGGTCATAGTTGAAAAGGTATAGATAAATGGAACGCTTGAACAGTTCAAGAGTTACTGTTACTGTTAGTGGGTTATTGAATGGAAATTTGAAGTTTGTTTGGAGCTTTTGGAGGTAGAAAAACCTCATGCTTGATGCTTAGGTGGAGACTGGTTGAGCAGCTCAGATTGTATGGACAAAAACAAATTACCAGTTTCCCAGCTTCAGACAATAACACATTCTTGACCAGGTACGGATGTCGCATTATCAAGGACCTCAGCCACCCGAGCCACAGCCTGTTCACCCCGCTATCATCCAGAAGGCGAGGTCAGTACAGATGCATCAAAGCTGGGACTGAGAAACTGAAAAACAGCTTCTATGGCAAGGCTGTTAAACTGTTAAACAGCCATCACTAGTCGGCATCCATCCAGTACCCTGCCCTGAACTTAGTTACTGTCACTAGCCGGCTACCACCCGGTTAGTAAACCCTGCACCTTAGAACAGGGTTCCCCAACTCGTGGCCCACGGGCCGAATTTGGCCAGCAGGTTCTCTAACAAAAATAAATAAATCAATATATTATTTTACTTTCATTGTTGGACATAAAATACCGTAAAAAAAGAACTGGAAATCAGCGCCAAGTGATTTTAATTTAAGAAATCTGATCCCAGGTATTCCCATGCATAATAGAGCAACACATGATTGTATACAAATGTAAGCAAGGTTTGAAATGATTGTGTTTTAGTCAAACATGATATCTGCTTGGGCTTCTTGCGGTCAATTTGCAGTCTACAAATTATTTGTTCCAAAAAAATCTACACACCATAACGTTTTTGCTTTGTTTTCTTTTTTTAAATGTTTGCAAATTGTATAAAAAAAATATAAAACAGAAATATGTAATTTACATAAATATTCAGACCCTTGGCTATAAGACTTGAAATTGAGCTCAGGTGCATCCTGTTTCCATTGATCATGCTTGAGATGTTTCTACAACTTGATTGGAGTCCGACTGTGGTAAATTCAATTGCTTGGATATGATTTGGAAAGGCACACACCTGTCTATATACGGTCCAACAGTTGACAGTGCATGCCAGAGCAGAAACCAAGAAATGAGGTCGAAGGAATTGTCCGTAGAGCTCCAAGAAAGAATTGTGTAAAAAGGCACAGATCTGGGGAAGGGTACCAAAAAATGTCTGCAGCATTGAAGGTTCCGAAGAACACAATGGCCTCCATCATTCTTAAATGGAAGAAGTTTGGAACCACCAAGACTCTTCCTAGAGCTGGCCGCCCGGGCAAACTGAGTAATCGGAGGAGAAGGGCCTTGGTTAGGACTCTCAGACCATGAGAAACAAGATTCTCTGGTCTGATGAAGCCAAGATGGAACTCTTTGGCCTGAATGCCAAGTGTCACATCTGGAGGAAACCAGGTACCGCTCATCACCTGGCCAATACCATCCCTACGGTGAAGCATGGTGGTGGCAGCATCATGCTGTGGGGATGTTTTTCAGCAGCAGGGACTGGGAGACTAGTCAGGATCAAGAGAAAGATGAATGCTGAAGTACAGAGATCCTTGATGAAAACCTGCTCCAGAGCACTCAGGACCTCAGACTGGGGCTCACCTTTCAACAGGACACGACCCTATTTTACTTTTATTTAACTAGGCAAGTCAGTTAGGAACAAATTCTTATTTACAATGACAGCCTAGGAACAGTGGGTTAATTGCCTTGTTCAGGGGCAGAATGACAGATTTTTACCTTGTCTGCTCTGGGATTCGATCTAGCAACCTTTCGGTTACTGGCCCTCTAACCACTAGGCTACCTGCCGCCCCCATAGCCAAGACAACGCAGGAGTGGCTTCGGGATGAGTCTCTGAATGTCCTTGAGTGGCCCAGCCAGAGCCCGGACTTGAACCCGATCGAACATCTCTGGAGAGACCTGAAAATAGCTGTGCAGCGACGCTCCCCATCCAACCTGACAGATCTTGAGAGGATATGCAGAGAAGAATGGGAGAAACTCCCCAAAAACAGGTGTGCCAAGCTTGTAGCGTCATACCCAAGAAGACTCGAGGCTGTAATCATTGCCAAAGGTGCTTCAATAAAGTACTGAGTAAAGGGTCTGAATGCTTATGTAAATCTTATACACTACTCAAAAAAATAAAGGGAACACTAAAATAACACATCCTAGATCTGAATGAATGAAATAATCTTATTAAATACTTTTTTCTTTACATAGTTGAATGTGCTGACAACAAAATCACACAAAAAGAATCAATGGAAATCCAATTTATCAACCCATGGAGGTCTGGATTTGGAGTCACACTCAAAATTAAAGTGGAAAACCACACTACAAGCTGATCCAACTTTGATGTAATGTCCTTAAAACAAGTCAAAATGAGGCTCAGTAGTGTGTGTGGCCTCCACGTGCCTGTATGACCTCCCTACAACGCCTGGGCATGCTCCTGATGAGGTGGCGGATGGTCTCCTGAGGGATCTCCTCCCAGACCTGGACTAAAGCATCCGCCAACTCCTGGACAGTCTGTGGTGCAACGTGGCGTTGGTGGATGGAGCGAGACATGATGTCCCAGATGTGCTCAATTGGATTCAGGTCTGGGGTACGGGCGGCCAGTCCATAGCATCAATGCCTTCCTCTTGCAGGAACTGCTGACACACTCCAGCCACATGAGGTCTAGCATTGTCTTGCATTAGGAGGAACCCAGGGCCAACCGCACCAGCATATGGTCTCACAAGGGGTCGGAGGATCTCATCTCGGTACCTAATGGCAGTCAGGCTACCTCTGGCGAGCACATGGAGGGCTGTGCGGACCCCCAAAGAAATGCCACCCCACACCATGACTGACCCACCGCCAAACCGGTCATGCTGGAGGATGTTGCAGGCAGCAGAACGTTCTCCACGGCGTCTCCAGACTCTGTCACGTCTGTCACATGTGCTCAGTGTGAACCTGCTTTCATCTGTGAAGAGCACAGGGCGCCAGTGGCGAATTTGCCAATCTTGGTGTTCTCTGGCAAATGCCAAACGTCCTGCACGGTGTTGGGCTGTAAGCACAACCCCCACCTGTGGACGTCGGGCCCTCATACCACCCTCATGGAGTCTGTTTCTGACCGTTTGAGCAGACACATGCACATTTGTGGCCTGCTGGACGTCATTTTGCAGGGCTCTGGCAGTGCTCCTCCTTACACAAAGGCGGAGGTAGCGGTCCTGCTGCTGGGTTGTTGCCCTCCTACGGCCTCCTCCACGTCTCCTGATGTACTGGCCTGTCTCCTGGTAGCGCCTCCATACTCTGGACACTACGCTGACAGACACAGCAAACCTTCTTGCCACAGCTCGCATTGATGTGCCATCCTGGATGAGCTGCACTACCTGAGCCACTTGTATGGGTTGTAGACTCCATCTCATGCTACCACTAAGTGAAAGCACCGCCAGCATTCAAAAGTGACCAAAACATCAGCCAGGAAGCATAGGAACTGAGAAGTGGTCTGTGGTCCCCACCTGCAGAACCACTCCTTTATTGGGGGTGTCTTGCTAATTGCCTATAATTTCCACCTGTTGTCTATTCCATTTGCACAACAGCATGTGAAATTTATTGTCAATCAGTGTTGCTTCCTAAGTGGACAGTTTGATTTCACAGAAGTGTGATTGACTTGGAGTTACATTGTGTTGTTTAAGTGTTCCCTTTATTTTTTTGAGCAGTGTATTTCATTTTTTTTTTTTATGGTTTGCAAACATTTCTAAAAACCTCTTCTTGCTTTGTCATTATGGGGTATTTGTGTAGATTGATGAGGAATAAAAACTATTTAATGAATTTTTAAATAAGGTTGTAACATAACAAAATGTTTTAAAAAAGTGGGGGTCTGAATACTTTCTGAATGCACTGTATATACAGTCATGTGATAAAGTAACTGCACCCCTGGAAAGTGGTGTATTTTTTTATTTTTACATATTCCCCTGCCTACAAGGCCAGCATCCCGGAGTCACCTCTTCACTGTTGACATTGAGACTGGTGTTTGCGGGTACTATTTAATGAAGCTGCCAGTTGAGGACTTGTGAGGCGTCTGTTTCTCAAACTAGACACCCTAATGTACTAGTTCTCTTGCTCAGTTATGCACCGGGGCCTCCCACACCTCTTTCTATTCTGGTTATAGTCAGTTTGTGCATTCAGGGCTCCAAGCACCCAATTTATAATATAATATAGAATTCAAACAATAGAATACAGCTCTATTGTAATGCTGTCTGCATGTGCTACCACTTACACTGGTTCCATAAGCTTGGCTTGCTTGCCCTGTAATCTGAAAAACACGGGGAGCAGGTTTACTTTTTGCAGAAACAGACTGGCACGGAGATAATAATAAAAATGTTGAAGGCTAAGACTTGCTTGGGGTACCAGTCTGTTTGTGCCATCATGCCACTTCTTGTCATGTTTGGGATGAAAAGGAGTGGCACGATTGCACAAACAGATCTGGGACCAGGCTATGTTTGGTTGATGAAGTAATGAAAAGTTATTAATAGTATAAAGAGTACAGTGCAGTACGGTTCAGCAGGTGTGTACAGTCAGTACCCACACGTACTCACTCACCTGTTATTCAGCACAACCTGGTGATTCACCTGGCGCCATGTTAACCCCTCATAATTCTCACTGGGACCCTCACTGACAGATATACAGCAGAGAAAGAAGAGAGAGAGTGGTTCAGTTAGTAGAGCATGGCGCTTGCAACACCAGGGTTGTGGATTTCTCCCATTCGTCTCTGCAGATCCTCTCAAGCTCTGTCAGGTTGGATGAGGAGCGTTGCTGCACAGCTATTATCAGATCTCTCCAGAGATGTTTGATCGGGTTCAAGTCCGGGCTCTGGCTGGGCCACTCAAGGACATTGAAACCCAAAGCCACTCCTGCTTTGTCTTGGTTGTGTGCTAAGGGTCATTGTCCTGTTGGAAGGTGAACCTTCAACCCAGTCTGAGGTCCTGAGCACTCTGGATCAGGTTTCCATTAAGGATCGCTTTGTACTTTGCTCCGTTCATCTTTGCCTCAATCCTGACTAGTCTCCCAGTCCATCGCGCTGAAAAACATCTCCCACAGCATGATGCTGCCACCACCATGCTTCACCGTAGGGATGGTGCCAGGTTTCCTCCAGACGTGACGCTTGGCATTCAGGCCAAAGATTTCAATCTTGGTTTCATCAGACCAGAGAATTATGTTTCTCATTTCTCATGGTCTTAGAGTCTTTAGGTGCCTTTTGGCAAACTCCAAGCGGGCTGTCATGTGCCTTTTACTGAGGAGTGGCTTCCGTCTGGCCACTCTACCATAAAGGCCTGATTGGTGGAGTGCTGCAGAGATGGTTGTACTTCTGGAAGTTTCTCCCATCTCCACAGAGGAACTCTAGAGTTCTGTCAGAGTTTCTATCAGGTTCTTGGTCATCTCCCTGACCAATGTCTTTCTCCCCCGTTTGCTCAGTTTGGCCTGCCGGCCAGCTCTAGGAAGAGTCTTGGTGGTTCCATACATCTTCCATTTAAGAATTATGGAGGCCACTGTGTTCTTCGGGACCTTCAATGCAGCAGAATTATTTTTGGTACCCTTCCCAGATCTGTGCCTCGACACAATCCTGTCTTGGAGCTCTACGGACAATTCCTTCGACCTCAAGGCTTGGTTTTTGCTCCGACATGCACTGTCAACTGTGGAACTTTATATAGACAGGTGTGTGCCTTTGGTAAATTCAATTGATTGGACAAATTTTGGAACAGGTGAACACCAATCACGTTGTATAAACATCAAAGATGATCAATGGAAATCGGATGAGCTCAATTTCGTGTCTCACAGAAAAGGGTCTGAATACTTATGTAAATAAGGTATCTGTTTTTTATTAGTTAATACATTTGCAAAAAAATCTTAAAACCTGTTTTCACTTTGTCATCATGAGGTATTGTGTGTAGCTAGCTGAGGAATTTTTTTGTTTAATCAATTTTAGAATTAGGCTGTAACGAAATGTGGAAAAAGTAATGGGGTCTGAATACTTTCCGAAGGCACTGAAGGTCAGTAACCCTGGTATTATCTACTGGGTTTACAGTGCCCTCCGTAATTACTGGCACAGTGCAGCATGTTTTCTTCCTTTGGCTCTATACTTCAAGACTTTGGATTTGAAATCAAACAATGACTATGAGGTTAAGGGGAATGGAAACACTTTAAGAAGTAAATATAAGCAGAGATGTATTCAATCCACTATTACTAAACATGTCCATTTAACATTAAAAAAAAAACATCTTTATATTTAGTATTTTGATCGTCAACAAGGTTTATTTGAGCTATGGTCAGCGCCATTTTAAATTGCCATAGTAATGACGTCACTGGTAGGAATCAGCAAATTGTCTGTGGTATTGAGTTTTCGCATGGAGGGTGAATCGAAGAGAGTGAGGTTAGGTGTGGACAACAAGTAGTAATTCAAACATGAACTGTATAGAGCCAGGCTGTATGAATTGGCTCCCAAAAAAATCCCTCGGTAAACTACCATCGGCTGCCCAAGGACCCACAACTTTTGAAGAAGTGGCTCCATGTCCTGAAGAGGAAAGACGTGCCAGCTCGAGCAAGCAGGATCTGCAGACATCACCTCGCAGAGGGAGACTTCACGATGAAGGGCACTTTCGATGTGGCAACCGGGAGTTTCTGAATGGAAAGGAGTCATTGGCCTACATTGAAACCCTCTGCTTGCGCCTCCATTTGACATTGAGGGTTATGGTGTAGGGGTTACTGACCGACCATCATCAACATCGCTGACTTTGGAGTCAAGCAAAAGTGACTGAATGGAGGAGGCGATGCGAGTCAATGCAATGGAGCCTGAGGTAACGCTAACCAGTCATGACTGTTGTTGACTAGGCTAGTGTTAGACACTAGACAACTTTGTTGCAACTCTAGTTGAAGGTAACTAGCTAATTGCGTCTGAAGTGTTTTGTGTAACACCTCACAGCAAATAACGTTGCTAACTGCAACTAAAATTGAAACACAATTTATCCGTGTACCCATGTTATTAGGTAACATTAGTTACTGTAGCTAGCTTCCACCTCAGTCAAGTACTGTAATACATTTCGTTTACAGATTATTATTTTTTTGTAATGTTTTGTTTAATCCACCTCATTTAGCTAGACTGAAGACATAGCTAATGTTTGCTGAAAAATAAATGTCCCTGTATTTGCTGTGTGTGTGTGTGTGTGTGTGTGTGTGTGTGTGTTTGAGTTTATTTTATTTTTACAGGGACAGTGCACATTAATCAACGTTTCAGTAAAACTGCCGGTTTTAGCCAGCCGGCTAATTTTCAACCGCAGTCCCTGGGCAGGTTATTAAAAACAATTACAATATAGACAATCATTGAACAGTGAGCACACGCAGAGTAACATAGGACAAGCAAGACATAGCATACAGACAGAGCAACATAGGACAAGCAAGACATAGCATGCAGACAGAGCAACATAGAACAAAAAGCAACAAGACAAAATCCATAAAAACAACAGTGTTTCCACACCTCACAAGCTACAGACAACAGACAACATGGAAAGCGGCAATACACAGCTAGGGATTATGTTCACAAGTCTGATTGACCTTTAGCCATGTCTTCATGCATTTTGTGAAAGTGTGATATGTGGTGCAGTTATGTGTGTCTGATGGCAGTGTATTCCAGACATGGGAAGCTCTCAGAGAAAGCCGATTTACTAAAGGTGCTTTTCCTTAAGGGAACTATACAGTCACCTCTCGTGGCAGACCTTGTGGATCTGCTGCCATATGTTTGGGTTTTCTGTTTTACAAAAATACTGAGTGGAGGGGGAGCTAGGCCATTTAGGATCTTGAATACAAGACATGCGTCGGTGTATTGCACAAGATTTTCCCAACTCAGGAGCTCATGCTTTCTGAGGATGTAACAGTGATGATGGCTATTGGGCTTTCTATCGAGCACTTTGAGAGCCTGTTTGTAGACAGACTGAATAGGTTTTAATGTTGTATAGCAAGCTTGGGTCCAACTAGTCAAGCAGTATGTTAAGTGGGGGAGTATCATCGATTGGAAATACAGTTTTGCTACCTCTGTGGTCAAACAATTTCGTATAAATCGGAAATTGGCTAGGTTGAATTTGGTTATTTGAATTACCTTTTTTACATGCTTTTTAAAAGAGAGGTTGGAATCAAGTATGATTCCAAGGTACTTAAAATCAGATACCACCTGGAGCTTCTCCCCTGACACAGACATCTGGCTCAGTAGCATCTGTTGCCCTCTTTGTGAAGAACATGCAAACTGTTTTTTTCACATTGAGATGCAAACACGAGTCACTGAGCCACTTTGTAACCTGGACCATTACAGTAGTGAGTTCTTGTGCAGCTTGTTGTTTGCATGCACATATCACTGTATCATCTGCATACATTTGAACTTCAGACCCAGTGCAGACGGAAGGCAGATCATTAATGTACAAGCTGAACAGGAGGGGCCCCAGTATTGACCCTTGGGGCACGCCCACATCATAGCTAAGAGTGGGCGACAGCTCACTGCTCACTCTGACACACTGAGTTCTGCCTTCAAGGTATGATTTCATCCATCTCAAGGCATCGGGGGAAAAGTTTTGTGATGAGAATCTCATGGTTAACAGTATCGAAAGCCTTCCTTAGGTCCAGAAACACAGCCCCAACAACGCCCCCTTTGTCCATCTTGGACTTCACATTTTCCAGAAGAAAGCAGTTGGCTGTTTCTGTGGAGTGTTTCGCTCTGAAGCCAAACTGCATGGAGTGTAATGTGAAGGGGCTGTTGTTGAGGTGGGAAATCAGTTGTTCTGCTACACACTTTTCAACAACCTTCGACACTACAGGTAGTATACTAATGGGCCTGTAGTTACTCACATCAGCAGGGTCGCCCGATTTAAAGATGGCCGTTATTATGGCTGACTTCCATACCCTTGGAAACACCCCCAGACCAATAGATGTGTTGGTGACCTTAGTAATGGGGCCAATGAGTGACTCTTTGTAGTTTTTAAGAAAGGTAGAGTCCAGCCCAAACACATCTTTGGATTTAGAGTTCTTTAGTGAGCTAATCACCTTGTTCACCTTTGACTCAGAAACCTCCCTTATGATGAAGACAGGTTGAGCGTCATTCACTAGCACTGAGCCCAATAAACCAGTGGAGGGGTTCAGTGTCAGTACCTTGACAGAGTCAATAAAGTAGGAATTGAAGGCTATTGCTATTTCAACTGCATCCTGTGTTAGATTGTTATTCACCATGATTTCTAGTCTTTTTGCTGTGTTACTATGGTCTTTCCCTGTTAACTTTTTTAGATTCTCCCAGATCAATTTAGAATTTCCCTTTGCCTCACCAATTACGTTAATTAAAAAGTTTGCCTTGGCCTGTCTGATTTCTTTCATCACCTTATTTCTCAACATGGTAAACCTACGTCTGTCATGCTCTAATTTGGATTTTAGGGCTGTTTTTAGAGCATAATCTCGTTCTTTCATCAATTTCCAAATTTCTCCATTTAGCCAAGGAAGAGTGCTCTTTTGGCCAGGTTTGGATTTGATTTTCTTCAGGAAACCATTTATTGTAGCCTGGATTGTGGATAGAAAAACCTCACTATCAGCTTCCACGTCTGTATAGGACAAGAGATCATTCCAGTGTGTGTGTGTGTGTGTGTGACAAAGCATACAACATGTAGCTTTTTAATGCCAACTGATATATTTGGGTTCAGTTGTCTTAACAAAACTTTTGTTTGTTTTCAGGATGACATCTCCATCCCGGAAAATGTTTTCATCCTGGAGGAGACTGTGCAGGAGGCAGGTGATACATGCAAATAAATGTTATTTCTAAGGCTATTGCTTATTTCAAGTATATGCAGTGATTGTTTAATATAACTATAGCCTAATCGATGCCTTGTTTTCTACCAACAGGAAAGAACAGTTAGTACAGCATGCCAAACTGACCCCTAGGTGCCAGATTGTTCCTGTGCTGCGGTGGAGAAGAGGTCCACTGGGACCATCACTAAAGAGCTCAGCTAGATTGCGCTGACGACCATCAGTATACAACCGAGTCCTGCCCCTATACGCCACAGATGGAGCTAACGGAGAGTGAGATCAGTGAAGATCAGAACTCGCTGTATGAACCTGAGAGCTCAGAATCACAATCATCACAGTGCGACTAAAGATATACTATTAATCACTTTGGGGGAGCGAGCTGGTGTTCTGAAAATGGAGAAGGAGCAGGTCATTCAACAGTGAATTCAAAAGATACACCCACCCATTAAGGGAATTGGAGTGAAATTGTTTTTCCAGATTTCTTTTTTTACTTGTTTCAATGGATGTGCTACTCTGTATTGGTTCTGCTGTTCCGACTCTCTCTCAACCTATTTATGCTCAGCTATGAAAAGCCAACTGACATTTTCTCCTGAGGTGTTGAACTGTTGCACCCTCTATAGCCACTATGGTTATTATTTTGATGTAAAAAGGGCTTTTGTAAAATACATTTGATTGTTTGCTGTGCTGGATGCTGTGTATTCACTAACTTTCTGAATGACGGAAATGTTTATAGTATCTGTAACATATCTTGGTGTGTATTTAATCTGCATCTTAACTTCTTAAAGTGGCAATCAGCAGTAGAAACAATAAAAGTGTCTCCCTGCTCCTCTTTCGGTAAAAAGCTGAGAAATGGGACTAGAGAAATGTAACCACTCAAATTCATAGACAGAGCTATAGATGCAAGGACTGACCATCCATGATATCAACATTGTAATCCTGTTTCTATTATCTGTTTCCACTACCATGTACGCAGTTCGCTTTGGATAAAGGTGTCTGCTAAATGACATACTATTAAAATCTACTTTGACTCTGCCAACTAGTTGCCCGTGTGTGTACCATTCATTTCCAATAGATGGCAGCCAAAGCTAGTTGAAGTCACTACTCTAGCGACAGGGACATGGGATTAGTGCACACTGAAAGTAGTTCACTTCAAAGCAAGTTTATCTGGTTACACTTGAACCTGTTGTAATAGTGGACAAGCTAACTAACACTATTTTTACAAACGACCCAGGCATTAGGTCTATGTCTTAGGCTAGATATACTAAATTACTTTTATTCTGTGCCTTTGCTTCTGGCTATGCGCGCCTTATGGAAGAAACGGCACATGCAGGGATGAGACGCCGTACACCTCGTCCAATTCTCCCTTGTGCCGATAGGGTGAACTAGCGATAAACTGCCTGCCTGTATGCTTTGCCAACAAAATCATACAAATGATTCTGATACCGAAACTAAATCACAATGTATTTATAAGGAGCACGCCCCATTATTGGTTAGAATGAGATTTCATTAATCATGATGCTGTCTGCGATTCCAACTCTGGTCGTCTAAAGGTAAATGTGTTACCAAAGTGCCAAACAGCGCTGACGATAAACATATTTATAGGATCTATCTATATATAGGAACACCAACCCACTACTAACATTATTACATTTTTTAAACGTTTTACAGCCACCATCCATTGGGATTTTGTACTGTATCGCCACCATCTCTCTACAACACACACACTCCTAGTCTAGCCATTACTTGGCAGTATCCCCACTCACGCCAGTTTGTGTTTGCCTACGCCAACCCTCTAGCTGAGGTGTTTCAGGCGGCATATCTGTGTTGCGACTGCTACGAGAACGAACTCTTTAAATCAGGGGCAACGATCGGCTCAAACATGAACGGCTTCAGTAGGTTTATTGGCTCCCTAACTAACAATTATTTCATTCTCTGTAATAAACTCATTCTCAGACTTTGAGCTACTCTGTAAATTCAGCCATTTTGTGGTGTTCCAAAATGTTCTCTCCTGCCTGTGACGCAACAATGCCAATATGGCGATTTACAGTTACAGTTAGATGGCATTCTATATCATAGTGTTTCCGTTCCCCTTTAAATACTTTTTGTACATAGTCCCCCCATTTTAGGGGAGAAAATAATATTGGACAAATTCACTTATGTGTATTTAAGCAGTATAAAGTTATGTATTTGGTCCCATATTCATAGCATGCAATGATTACATCAAGCTTGTGACTACACATTTGATGGATACATTTGCTGGTATCATCCACATTAATGTCGAAGTGTTTAGAAACCAATTATACTCTTATTTATCATAAAAGTGACTCCAAAATGACACAGCACATTATTTACCATTCATTTGTATTGGGCACAAAATAATCTGAAACACAATTAAAACAAACAGCTAATGCATCCAACAAATGTGTAGAACTTTAGCTACACCTTACAGCACAGCTTTCACCCAGCTTTAACAACACCTTACAGCACAGCTTCCACCCAGCATTGTAATACATGTTTTCTTACTTGAGAGAGACAGATTCGCATCGTGAGAAGACAAGCCTTTGATGAGGAGAATAAAAAAATGAAACAACAATAGTGATGACAATAAAAACTCAAAAGGTTCCAATGTAGGCTACAGCTTCTAAAATGTCATTACCAGCAGAGAACCATTCCCCCAGCCATTACTAAAGCAAGTAGCAAGTGTTCACGTTCTGGAGAAGAAGAATAAAAAAAAACTGTCATTAACCACCAACAATATGAGATGAAGGAAAAGTAATTTCTGCTAAATAAGAAGTACTGTAACTACAGTACCAGTCAAAGTTTGGACACACCTACTCATTCAAGAGTTTCTTTATTTTTAATATTTCCTACATTGTAGAATAATAGTGAAGACATCAAAACTATGAAATAACACATATGGAATCATGCAGTAACCAAAAAAGTGTTGAACCAATCAAAATATATTTTATATTTGAGATTCTTCAAAGTAGCCACTATTTGCCTTGATGACAGCTTTGCACATTCTTGGCATTCTCTCCACCAGCTTCATGAGGTAGTCACCTGGAATGCATTTCAATTAATGTTAATTTGCGTTTGAGCCAATCAGTTGTGTTGTGACAAGGTAGGGGTGGTATACAGAAGATAGACATATTTGGTGAAAGACCAAGTCCATATTATGGCAAGAACAGCTCGAATAAGCAAAGAGAAACAACAGTCCATCATTACTTTAAGACCGGTGAAAATCTGTCCTTTGGTCTGATGAGACCAAATTTGAGATTTTTGCTTGCAACCACCCTGTCTTTGTGAGACGCAGAGTAGGTGAACGGATGATCTCCACATCATTCCCCACAGTCGAGAGTGGATGAAACATTAATGTTACATGTCAGTTACAATACTAGCTCAGCACTGCGAATAAACACTAGTTTAGTTGTTTTCTGTTAAGTTAAACAGCATTTACCTTGCCAGTTACATCTGTCATCTAAATAGTAGCCAGTTTCTGCTCTGCTTGCTTTTACAACTCGGTGATCGAACGCAACAGATACAGTGCATTCGGAGAGTATTCAGATCCATTGACTTTTCTCAAATTTAGTTACAGCCTTATTTTTTCCCCCCCTCATCAATCTACCCACAATACCCCATAATGACAAAGCAAAAGCAGGTTTTTCTAAAATGTTTGCTATTTATTTTATTTTTTTATAAAACTGAAGTATCACATTTACATAAAAATTCAGACCCTTTACTCAATACTTTGTTGAAGCACCTTTGGCAGCGATTACAGCCTCAAGTCTCCTTGGGTATTTCATATTTTTTTATTTAACCTTTATCTAACCAGGCAAGTCAGTTAAGTACAAATTCTTATTTACAAAGATAGCCTACACCAGCCAAACCCGGGTGACGCTGGTCCAATTGTGCACTGCCCTTTGGGACTCCCAATAACGACCGGATGTGATGCAGCCTGGATTCGACCAGGGTGTCTGTAGTGACTCCTCTAACACTGAGATGCAGTGCCTTAGACCGCTGCACCAGTCGGGAGCCCCATGACGATACAAGCTTGGCACACCTGTATTTGGGGAGTTTCTCCCATTCTTCTCTGTAGATCCTCTCAAGCTCTGCCAGGTTAGATGGGGAGCATCGCTGCACAGCTATTTTCAGGTCTCTCCAGAGATGTTTGATCAGGTTCAAATCCGGGCCCCGCTGGGCCACTCAAGGACATTCAGAGACGTATCCCGAAGCCACACCTGCGTTGTCCTGGCTGTGTGCTTAGGAAGTCCTGTTGGATGGTGAACCTTTGCCCCAGACTGAGGTCATGAGCGCTCTGGAGCAGATTATCAAGGATCTCTCTGTACTTTTTTCTGTTTATCTTTCCCTCGATCCTGAATAGTCTCCCAGTCTCTGCCGCTGAAAAACACCCCCACAGCATGATGTTGCCACCACCATGCTTCACCATAGGGATGGTATTGGCCAGATGATGAGCGTTGCCTGGTTTCCTCCAGACATGACACTTGGCATTTAGGCCAAAGAGATCAATCTTGGTTTCATCCAACCAGAGAATGTTTTAGGTGCCTTTTGGCAAACTCTATGTGGGCTGTCATGTGCCTTTTACTGAGAAGTGGCTTCAGTCTTGCCACTCTACCATAAAGGCCTGATTGGTGGAGTGCGGCAGATATGGTTATCCTGATGGAAGTTTCTCCCATCTCCAGAGAGGCACTCTGGAGCTCTGTCAGAGTGACCATTGGGTTCTTGGTCACCTCCCTGACCAAGGACCTTCTCCCCCGATTGATCAGTTTGGCGGGCAGCCAGCTCTAGGAAGAGTCTTGGTGGTTCCAAACTTCTTCCATTTAAGAATGATGGAGGCCATTGTGTTCTTGGGGACCTTCAATGCTGCAGAAATATTTTGGTACCCTTCCCCAGATCCTGTCACGGAGCTCTACGGACAATTCCTTTGCAACATTACTTGTTTATTTCTCTGACATGCACTGTCAACTGTGGAACCTTTTATAGACAGGTGTGTATCATGTCGAATCAATTCAAATCATGTCCAATCAATTGAATTTACCACAGGTGGACACCAATCAAGTTGCAGAAACATCTCAAGGATGATCAATGGAAAAAGGATGCACCTGAGCTCAATTTTGAGTCTCATAGCAAAGGGTCTGAATACTTACAGTACCAGTCAAAGGTTTGGACACACCTACTCATTCAAGGGTTTTTCTTCTTTTTTTTTGTTGTATTTTATACATTGTGCAATAATAGTGAAGACATCAAAACACATATGGAATCATGTAGTAACCAAAAAAAAGGGTTAAACAAATCACAATATATTTTAGATTCTTCAAAGTAGCAACCCTTTGCCTTGATGACAGCTTTGCACACTCTTGGCATTCTCTCAACCAGCTTCACCTGGAATTATTTTCCAACAGTCTTGAAGGAGTTCCCACATATGCTGAGCACTGGTTGGCTGCTTTTCCTTCACTCTGCAGTCCAACTCATCCCAAACCATCTCATTTGGGTTGAGGTCAGGTGATTGTAGAAGCCAGGTCATCTGATGCAGCACTCCATCCCCCCCCCCCCCCCCCCCCCCGCCTTGAGGTTTGTTGGGTCATTGTCCTGTTGAAAAACAAATGAACATCCCACTAAGCGCAAACCAAATTATCAAGGAACCTACCAGGTACCACCCTAAATCCGTAACCATGGGCATCCTCTTAGATATCATCCTGACCAACTTGCCCTCTAAATACACCTCTGCTGTCTTCAACCAAGATCTCAGCGATCACTCTCTCATTGCCTGCGTGCTTAATGGGTCCGCGGTCAAACGACCACCCCTCAACACTGTCAAACGCGCCCTAAAACACTTCAGTGAGCAGGCCTTTCTAATCGACCTGGCCCGCGTATCCTGGAAGGATATTGACCTCATCCCGTCAGTAGAGGATGCCTGGTTGCTCTTCAAAACTGCTTTCCTCACCAGAGTCAATGTGTGGGGGCATCGGTTAGTTGAGGTAATATGTACATGTAGGTAGAGTTAAAGTGACTATGCATAGATGATAAACAGAGTAGCAACAGCGTAATAGAGGGGTCTGGGTAGCTCTTTGATTAGCTGTTCAGTTGTCTTATGGCTTGGGGGTAGAAGCTGTTAAGAAGCCTTTTGGACCTCAACTTGGTGCTCCAGTACCGCTTGCCGTGCGGTAGCAGAGAGAACAGTCTATGACTAGGGTGGCTGGAGTCTGACAATTTTTAGGGCCTTCCTCTGATACCGCCTGATAGAGGTCCTAGATGGCAGAAAGCTTGGCCCCAGTTATGTACTGGGCCGTATGCACTACCCTCTGTAATGCCTTGCGGTCGGAGGCCGAGCAGTTTCCATACCAGGCAGTGATGCAACCAGTCAGGATGCTCTCGATGGTGCAGCTGTAGAACCTTTTGAGGATCTCAGGACCCATGCCAAATCTTTTTATTTTCCTGAGGGGGAATAGGCCTTGTTGTGCCCTCTTTACGACTGTCTTAGTGTGTTTGGACCATGTTAGTTTGTTGGTGATGTGGACATCAAGGAACTTGAAGCTCTCAACCTGCTCTACTACAGCCCTGTCGATGAGAATGGGGCGTGCTCGGTCCTCCTTGTCCTGTAGTCAACAATCATCTCCTTTGTCTTAATCACGTTGAGGGAGAGGTTGTTGTCCTGGCAACACACGACCAGGTCTCTGACCTCCTCCCTATAGGCTGTGTCATTGTTGTCGGTGATTAGGCCTACCACTGTTGTGTCATCGGCAAACTTGATGATGGTGTTTGAGTCGTGCCTGGCCATGCAGTTATGCGTGAACAGGAGGGAACTGAGCACACACCCCTGAGGGGCCCCCGTGTTGAGGATCAGCATGGCGGCTGTGTTGCTACCTACCCTTACCACCTGGGGGCGGCCCGTCAGGAAGTCCAGGATCCAGTTGCAGAGGGAGGTGTTCAGTCCCAGGGTCCTAGCTTAGTGATGAGATTTGAGGGCACTATGGTGTTGAATGCTGAGCTGTAGTCAATGAATAGCATTCTCACATAGGTGTTCCTTTTGTCCAGGTGGGAAAGGGCAGTGTGGAGTGCAATGGAGACTGCATCATCTGTGAATCTGTTGGGACGTTATGCAAATTGGAGTGGGTCTAGGGTTTCTGGGATAATGGTGTTGATGTGGGCCATGACCAGCCTTTCAAAGCACTTCATGGCTACAGTTGGTCAGCACATGCCCGGAGCACACGTCCTGGTAATCCATCCGGCCCCGGAGCCTTGTGAATGTTGACCTGTTTAAAGGTCTTACTCACGTCGGCTACGGAGAGCGTGATCACACAGTCGTCCGGAACAGCTGGTGCTCTCATGGTTCAATGTTACTTGCCACGAATTGAGCATAGAAGGTAATTTAGCTCGTCTGGTAGGTTTGTGTCACTGGGCAGCTCATGGCTGTGCTTCCCTTTGTAGTCTAATACTTTGCTAGACATGTCACATCCGATGAGCGTCGGTGTAGTATGATTCAATCTTAGCCATGTATTGATGCTTTGCCTATTTGATGGTTCGTCGGAGGGCATTGCGGGATTTCTTATAGGCTTCCGGGTTAGAGTCCCACTCCTTGAAAGCGGCAGCTCTACCCTTAGCTTAGTGCGGATGTTGCCTGTAATCCATGTCTTCTGGTTGAGGTATGTACGTACAGTCACTGTGGGGACATCATCGGTGCACTTATTGATGAAGCCAGTGACTGATGTGGTGTAATCCTCAATGCCATCGGAAGAATCACGGAACATTTTCCAGTCTGTGCTAGCAAAACAGTCCTGTAGCTTAGCATCTGCTTCATCTGACGACTTTCTTATTGACCAAGTCACTGGTGCTTCCTGCTTTAGTTTTTGCTTGTAAGCAGGAATCAGGAGAATAGAATTATGGTCAGATTTGCCCAAATGGAGGGCGAGGGAGAGTTTTGTACGCATCTCTATGTGTGGAGTAAAGGTGGTTTAGAGTTTTTTCCCCTCTGGTTGCACATTTAACATGCTGATAGAAATTAGGTAAAACTGATTTGAGTTTTCCTGCATTAATCACCACAAGTTCAAAGAAGCTCAGTCCAAACTTGGAATAGCATCAGCTGAACTTGTACAGCTCTCAAACACTCGCTGGGCACGCCAGCTGCGGTTCATAAATGCAGTCCTGGACACTTGAACTGCCATTTTTGATTGTCTTTCTGCCATTGGATCCCCCATGGCTGTTGGTCTGAGAGCAAAGCTTCATACGTTTTCTACTGATGTTTCAGTCCCTTCTTCCTATAACTGAGGGACTACCCAAGTTCCTCCAGAAAGAGACTGTAGACCTGGCAAAAGCTTGTTTCGGCAAACAAGCTGTATGTGACACACTGATCGGCAAACGCACAGATGCATTTGCCACAGATCTTTATTGACAGAACCAAAGCACTTTGTGAAATTCACAATATTCCAGAGGCAGATGCAGCAAGAAAGTGCAAACGAAGGAAAATGGGAGATTTTGTGGTGGAGACCTCCTTGGGTTTAGGCACAGAATTGTCATGTTCCCAAACAATGAAAACAGAGTTGTTGCTCCCTTGCTTGGACAGGATGGGTTGTGAGCTTGACCAGCGATTCTCGACTGTAGATGCAGGTCTGCTCAAAGGCATACAGGCATGCAGCCCCAACTCAAAAAACTTCCTAGATACATCATGCTTAACTGAGTTTGCCAAGCACTATGGTATTGATGTTAAAACAGAAGAGATGTTGGTGTCCAGTAACTTTCTTGCCCGGAAAAGAGAGGCTGGATGTCCTCCCAAAGATATGCTTGCTGTGCATAACCTCCTGGCTGATGATATGTTTCCTTCTCTGAAGAAATCATTCAGGTTGTCCTCACAATTCTTGTGATCAGCTGCTCCTGTGAAAGGTCCTTTAGTGCACTGCGCCAGCTGCACTCCTGGTTGCGTAAGACAATGGGTCAGAAAAGTCTTGCAAGTCTTGCAGCCATGTCCATTGAGGGTGAAGTGCTTGGGCCACTAAGCCACAATAGTGTTATTGACCGCTTTGCCACCTTTAAAAATAGGAGGTACACTATGATGCGTCCACCCACAAAATAAACATCAAGAGAGAAGCAGGAGGAGACGTTCTGTAATATAGGTTGTAATATTTGTTTGGAATCTTACTTTATCAGATTTTATTCCTAATTATTTTTCAGTTTTTAAAATCGTATTTAGCTCATTAGTTGAGGTTAGATACTGTTTAAGATTTTCCATGTGTCTGAATTATTGCGTTAATTTTGAGCAACAAATTTAAATAAAGATGTTTTTCTAATGGTATAATATAACCTGCATGTCCTCACATTTCCCTCCCTCTCTCAAAATAACATCCCAAAAGTATTTTGGCTAGATCGTACAGCCATTGTTGTGCCTTTTGTTGGTGTTGGATGGATGGGGACAGAGTGGGCTTTAATTTCTTTATTTGGATAGAATTTAAGTAAGTCATATTAGATCAGTGTCTAACACAAACTATGAGACAGGTATACTTTTAGCCAACCTTGACCAAAAATAACCTTATTTTGATCGATTTTACACCCGTTGTTACTCTAAAAATACATGATGAAAATACGTTTTGGGGGCTTTAAAACAATTCCTGGGGGAGTATGGCCAGACCCCCCTAAAAGAGGCTTAGCCTCCCTATCCATGAATCTTTAGTGACGTCCCTGTTTACTACCTTTCAGACATAATGACCAATGTAATTAAAATGACGTAGTAGAATGTGAACGGATTAGGTTCATGTTCTAAAAGACGGAAGGTATTGAATTATCTTAAACAAAAACATTCAGACGTAATTATGCTCGAAGATGCCCACCTGCTGGAAAAGGATGCTTCTTGGGTGGGAGACAGATGGGTGGGCAATGCTTACTATAAAAATTTTTTTTTAAATTAATTAAAAAAGATGTGTATTCTATTTTCCAAAAGTATACATGTTCAAGTAGAAAAAGAGTTAGGACAAATAGGGGCAAATCTTGATTTTACTTGTAAGGGTTTCAGGACAAAATATTTAAGCTCCGAATGAAGAGGACCCAGGCTTCTTCCTTCAATTTAACAAAATAATATTGGATTTCGGTTATTTTCCTTTGATCCTAGGGGGGTATTATAATCAGATCCCTGATGCATTTTTACATCCAAAACTGGTCTTTATGATATATGGACTGATCAATCCAACCGCTGGTGATTACACATTATTTTAGAATAGGCACACTGTTTATTCACGCATCGAATATTGATATAATTCTCGTCATGGGGCGGCAGGTAACCTAGTGGTTAGAGCGTTGGGCCAGTAACCCGAAAGGTTGCTAGATCGAATTCCCGAGCTGACAAGGTAAAAATCTGCGTTCTGCCCCTGAACAAGGCAGTTCACCCACTGTTCCTAGGCCGTCATTGTTAATACGAATTTGTTCTTAAGGTCTACATGATGAGATTGTGACTCCAACTTTACTAAGATATATTTTTTATTTTGCCTAGTTAAATAAAATAAAAATATATATTTTAGTGAAGTTGGAGTCACGCGATGATACGGTGTTTGCTCCTCCCACAATGACTCGGGAAACCATGCAGTTTATTAGGCTACAGATTAAATACTTATGATGAAGGTGGTGAAAGTGCACGGTGATCTTCATGCTCCTTTCCCATTAATATCGAGGGTCTTATTCTTGTGACATGATGATCGATGCTTGACTGCCGGTTGACACTTATCCACACAATCTCATCATGTAGACCTGCACTGTATCTGCAAACTGTTGCACTCTAGCCATGTGCCAAGACCAGTGTGGGCACATTTGCTACTTAATGTAGTAGAATTGAAAATGCGACGGAAACACATTGAACTTTAGATTTTTATTCGGTAGGCTACATGTTGTGTGTGCCACGTCATTTATATCCGCAACAAGTCCATTTGGTGGAAACACACCACTAGTGGTATAATGGCAAAACAACAACAAACGTATGCGGAATTTAGAATATTCGTATGAAAATATGTTGCCAATTGGATGGAAACCTACAATACTTTTGGAAATCACTATGACTCTGGTCGTGGCTAAATCCGGTGTAAACAATGCACGTTCATGAGATTTGACGCTTCATAATGATGGTTGCTGGCCAGCGACCTTTACTAGGCTGTTACAAGTGTGGATTATTTTGCCATTCACTCACGTAGTAGCCTATCCCGACCAAAAGCCCTTCACCGGTCTGATCATCAATCAATGTGATTTTGTTTCACTGAAAAATTTAGTCTGTATATTTCGTTATTTGATCTCCGGCTGGGCAAATAAATGGAGGAACGAGGTAGCTAATCTATTCGTTTGCTAATGCATCACTGATCAGAAACATTTAGCATGCTATATGTAGCATAAATCAAGTGTATTATTTTACTATTGATTTGCGTATAGGCAACTCGACTTGTGAAATAGTAACACAATACTTATATACTTTAGAAAATATAGATTGCTATTATTTTCTGTGCGTATCACCCTACGCCTGATGCCAACTAAGCGTAGAATAGGCTATACGGCCAGGTGTAGCTCATTGAAGGGTTTACACCCAGGTGGTTCCTATTTGCACCAAACCTGAAATATATTTTCTTGTATAATATTTAAGTTGTATTATGTACATATAATATTATATATATTTAGTATTATACGTGTTATTGATACCCAATTAGCAGTCAATAGGGTGAACAGTCATGTATTTCCGAAAGAGCCTATTCACTGACCTCAATACATGAATGTAATAGAGATTTCATAAAATACATTCAATTAGATAGATAAAAACACTCACTCAAACTTTTCTTCACTAACTTATCTATTCAAACGTATCATATCTATATGTAAGGACATTAAATATTTATTTTTTCAATTGATTTGTACTCACTTCGTATCATTTTTACTGATGCTCCTGAAAATCACCTGGTCCAAGTTGTCTGTATAGTATAAGGTGCATATAGCTATCTATACCTCACTTTATACTAAATCTATATTTCCATTGAACTCACACCGGTCTCCAGGAGTGTGTACTTGTTCACGCCCCGTTACGCATTTAGAAGCATTGGATTAGTGCGAGGAAGGTTCCACTATATTCTTCAACTCTCACACCATAAAGTTCATTTAAAATTCACGAGCGGGGGGTGTGCAAAAGGGTAGAATATTGTTATATGATGCGAGCCTGTCTATGGTTACGGTCCAAACACTAAAAAGACACACCCTCGTCCACTTACCCTCGCCTTATGCCCTTGGGGAACCCCCTCGCCATCTTGGCGGGCGGTCCAAATGATTAGCCAAGCAAGGGAAGTTTGCAACGTAAGCCCCTCAGCCCTCGTTTTTAGTCGACTTTGCGAGTGTAGAATTATGTTCACTTCGTGTCCCGAAACTCCCCATAAGAAAAGTCTGCGAAAACTTAAAAACGACATCAATGGAGAAGTCAACATACAAGTGTAAGTAAAAACGAATGCAAATAAGTTCAATGTTGCTACTACGTAAAAAGTAATTGTTTTTGTTTGGTTAGCTTTTGGAAATTGTAGAAATAAAACATTTTCCTTCTTCAGAAGTTCCAGCTAGGCAGGCTAACGTTAGTTAGCTAATTAATTTGCTAGCTATTATACAGTAGGTGTATATTAATAATTATATATTTAATGTAAGTAGACATGCACTCATAATTGACTGTAGCACATATAAAGCACCCACAAGCTACCGGTGGCTGAAAACAATCATCGCGGGATGAATGAGTGACGAATTTCCGACCATTTATAAATCCTTCCTTCCTCGTCAATTTAACAAATAATAATAATAATAATAATATTAACAAACACGGGGAGTACAGGAAGTACATGTGGGAACACAAGTATATATAAATAATATACAAAGGATAATTTGGCTAGGGGGTACAATATCACATTACACAAGGACCTTAAGGGACATACATACACTTATAATTCTAACAGCTTTTTTGTTAGTAGAGTATTTAATTGTCTTAAAATATTGTTCAATTTATTTTTAAGGTTAGAAAATGTGGTGTTTTGTTTGTAAATTTACATTTGTGAATATGAAATTTGGCCAAAAGAATAATGAAATTAATTACATAAAAATGTTTCAGCTTATTTCTATCGAAGGTAAAGAGTCCAAGCAGTGCATCTCTCCACAATAGTGTAAGATCTTCATAAATGTGTTCAATTATAAATCTACTGATGTCTTGTCACAGTTTTCTTAAATGAATACAATGCCAAAAAAGATGCAACACTGTTTCTGGGTGGTCATTACAAAAGGAGCAATTTGAGTTTGTTTTCCTTTAAACTTCTTCATATAGTGGTTGGCAGGATAATATTTATGAAAAATTTTAAAGTACACTTTAATTTTGTTAACAAGTAGGTATGTGTGTGGCAACATCCAAACTTTTTTCCAATAAATATTATCAATAAATCCGTTCCAATAAGGTATAGATACAACATCCTGCTAAAACAAGGTTCGTATCGCTCTGTTGTTGAATGGACCAAAAGATAAACAAATCTTTCGTACTGATGAGTCAACAGGTTCAGCGGAAGGTAGGCTCTGAGAGTCAGGTCTTGACACGTTCCTGAATAATAAAGTAACACCTGAGGGAATGGCATCTAAAACAATTACAAAATCTTTAGGTGTTACAGGGACCTTGTAAAGTGATAAGAATTCCTTATAACTACGTTTAAAAAAACCTCTGCATTTACAAGTTGGCTTACCAATAGGATATTATTTCAGAACCAATATTCTAATAACAAAGAAGTATTTTTATACAATATCCCGATTATTCCATATATAATATCTGTGTGGAGAAAAATTATGCTCCTAAATGAAGGACCATGACAAGAAAACCTGCCGATGAAAAGCAGAAAGTTTCACTGGAACTTTGTCAATATTATGTCAAACCAACATGAAGTTAAGGCCACCAAAAGTAGAGAAGACATGATGGGGAATAACATTCCACATAGAAGTGGGGCTTCTTACGAATTGTTTTATCCAATTGATCTTAAAAGTAAAATTTGAGGGAGTAAAAGTGGTTGTTCCACAGGATATCATAAGGTGAATGCACCAATTTGTAAGTCGCTCTGGATAAGAGCATCTGCTAAATGACGTAAATGTAAATGTTATTAGGACTCCCTCGCCCCTCGTCAGAAGTCATGATACGTCATCAGAAGTGTCCACTTAATTTGAGGGCTGAGGGGATAGGGTATGTCTTTTAAGTGTTTGAACCAAGACTAAGTTGTATATGGTAGTGGTACCACTTCACAGTAAAGGACATTTAACTGGGAACTGGTGTACTGGTGCGAGGGAGCCCAGAGATCTGGGTATCCGTGTGTAACAGATGTTAATCGTACTCGCCAGTGTTTTGTTCAAAGAAATCACCTCAGCCAGCGGTCCCAGTTGAGCATTATTTATTATCTGTAGTTAAATAGGAAGCAGCACGTTAGTTGTGCAGGGATTAATGATGTTGATGGCTGTCGATGGTAAAATCTGTAGCATGAAAACAACTGTGTTAGCAGTGAGTTTGTGACCACTACGTCGGTGCATGCTAGCTAACACTTATATACAGCAATCATATACCAAAGCACATCCCAGAAAGCCCCTCAATCCCTAACATGTATAAACCAGAAATGTACAGCAAACTTGTACACACTGTAAAATATAAAAATAGAATACAGTATTCAGAACGTGACCTACCCGTTGCATCACATTTTCATACTGGGGAGACCTGACCTTCGCGATCTCCCCCTTTGTGCAAACGGAGCCAATAACAAAACGCCTTATTGTCATGGGAATTGAACCAACCAATAAGAATGCTTGAACATTAAATACATTTCTTTAGAGGCACGTGGAAACATAACCAACCCTGTTACACATGCGCCTTTCATCAATGTCTTAAAAAAAAAGTTTTAATCATTTTGACAGTAACCCTGCAAAAAGTCATTCATAAAACGTTTTAATTTCCATATGTAATAGGAAGCTAAGCATTTGTTTCTTGGACTTCAAGAATGTGACTGTACAAAGTGCATCAGGCCGTGAAAAACAAATCATCGAACTGATTGAAAGTATTGGGATATCGGTAAATAAATACTGTGGTCGAGGTTACGTGGAGCTTATTCAGATGTTCCAAAGCGCATATCAGACCGAGAGCCTAATGCTTCTTAGGTAGGTCTTTGTGAGTTGTAGGGCTCTATTCAATATGGAGCGCTAATGCGTTAAAGATTCCGAAATAGAAATGTAATGGTAATTTCCGATTGAGCCAACATATGCAGTTTACCGTGAAGGCGGTCTCCGCTAAAGCAGGAACATCGCCTTTAAATTTCAATCACGCTGTAAAACCGGTCTTCCGCAAAGCGGTTGGAATAGAGCCCTAATCTCTCCTCAGAAGCAACAGTGACAGGGATGGTCAAAAACAACTTGATTGCCGTGGCAACATCTGGGAAACTAGGAGGAAGGGAGTGACGCTTCAAATACAGCAGTTCAGCAACATCTTTAATCGCCGGCCACAACACATTATGGAAAGAGATTAACTGTATGAATCCAATTTTAATTGTCACATGCTTCGTAAACAGGTGTAGACTGACAGTAAAATGCTTACTTACTGCCCTTCTCAACAATGCAGAGAGAAAAATATAAATAATAGAAAGAAAACACCAAGAATAAATACACAATGAGTAACGATAAGTGTACCAGTACTGAGTCGATGTGCAAGGGTACGAGGCGATTGAGGTAGATATGTACACTGAACAAAAAATATAAACGCAACATATGAAGTGCTGGTCCCATGTTTCATGAGCTGAAATTTTTTTTAAAAAAAAGAAATTTTCCAAACGCACAAAAACCTTATTTCGCTCAAATTCTGTGCACAAATTTGTTTACATCCCTGTTAGTGCGCTTTTGATCCTTTGTCAAGATAATCCATCCACCTGACAGGTTTTGGCATATCAAAAAGCTCATTAAACAGCATGATCATTACACAGCTGCACCTTGTGCTGGGGACAATAAAAGGCAGTTGTGTCACACAACACAATGCCACAGATGTCTCAAGTTGAGGGAGGTGCAATTGGCATGCTGACTACAGGAATGTCCACCAGAGCTGTTGCCTGATAATTGTATGTACATTTTTATACCATACGCTGCATCCAATGTAATTTTAGAAAATTTGGCAGTACGTCCAACCGGCCTCACAACTCGCAGACCATGTGTAACCACGCCAGCCCAGGACCTCCACATCCTGCTTCTTCACTTGCTGGATCATCAGAGGGGGTGCTGAGGAGTTGTCTCTTTTGTGGGGTTAAACTCATTCTTATTGGATGGGCCAGGCTCCACAATGGGTTGGCCTGGCTCCCAAGAATAAGCTACCAGTGTCACACCCTGATCTGTTTCACCTGTCTTTGTCTCCACCCCCTTCCAGGTGTCGCCCATCTTCCCCAGTGTATTTATACCTGTGTTCTCTGTCTGTTGCCAGTTGATTTTGTTTGTCAAGCCCACCAACTGTTTTCCCCTTGCGCTGGTCTTTTTCTAGTTTTCCCAATTTTGACCATTCTACCTGCCCTGACCGTGAGCCTGCCTGCCGATCTGTGCCTTGTCACACACCCGTGGATTATTGACCCCTGCCTGCTCTGACCCCAAGACTGCCGGCCGTTCTGTACCTTGTGGACTCTGATCTGGATTACTGACCTCTGCCTGCTCTGAACCCAAGACTGCCTGCCGTTCTGTACCTTGTGGACTCTGATCTGGATTACTGCCCTCTGCCTGCTCTGACCCCAAGACTGCCTGCCGTTCTGTACCTTGTGAAGTCTGATCAGGATTACTGCCCTCTGCCTGCTCTGACCCCAAGACTGCCTGCCGTTCTGTACCTTGTGGACTCTGATCTGGATTACTGACCTCTGCCTGCCCTTGACCTGTCGTTTTGCCTGCCACGTTCTAGTAATACTTTTATTAAAAGTGATAACCAGCCAAACAAGCTTGTAAGAATTGTACTTAAAACCACCTTTCTACTCATCTGGAGGTTGAGCATTTGTTCATGTCCATCTCTGTAATGTGTATGTATCTTTGTAATTATATAGGGGAGACCAGGAATGGTTGTAACACTTCACCTTTGTCAGTTTCTCAGATTGTATCAAGTTTTGAATACACAAATGTAAACAAAGTACCTACATCTGTCCTTTACAAATTGGTGTGGTTATATGTAAATCAAACTGCAAGTTAATGGTATTACATTAAATACAAGGAGTGAAGTGTTACAATTCACCCCATGGTCTGGGTTAGTTGTAACAGAATGAAAAAGTGCATAAACCATGACATGCAACTAATTATTGAATGCCTTAGAGACCATAAGGGCAACATTACATTATAATATTTTGCTTGGCAGAAAAAAAATGGACCTGCCTAAAACAGCTGGAAAGAACATAGCACACACACGTTTAGCCTAGTTATTGTTTGGTTGAGAGAGGGTAAAATAAAAATGTAATTTATATCTTTGCCTTCTGAGCACTTGAATTTTTTGATGCTCTTTTTCCAGTGCTTGCTTGTTTTGGTAATAATTGCAGTCTTTCTCCTCTTCCTACCACTTGTATTTTCCTGGTCCCTGGGGCTTACATCAACTGGGTTGTAATCAGGTGTTTCCCAGCCATAGCCTGATACATGTGTGGAGGTGCCATGTGAAGTGGCTGGCGAGGCGGCCCGGGTGGCAGCCGGAGAGGCGAGGCTGGATAGCAGTGGAGATGCGGGGCTGGATAGCAGTGGGCACAGTGGTCTGAGTGGTGGCTGAAGAGGTGACCTGGGAGGCAGCTGGCAAGGCCAGTCTGTCAGCTGGAGCAGGGCGATCAGTGACATGTGAGGGTGCAGTCACGTTCCTGAAATACATCAGGGTTGTATAGCCAAATACTGGTTCACCTGAACCCAGCCTGTACATTGGTGGGTGTTGTGGCACCTGGTAGTGCTATTTTAGACAAGGCCTGGAATGTCATATATGGTCTTTCCAGGGTTCATCTTCATCCAGGCATCACGTTTAGCACAGTATTCTCCCTGTACACCAAGTCAGAACAGTAGGATAAATAACAGCTGCTCATAAGCAGAAAATGAATGCTCTCAATGAACAATATTCGATGATGACAGTTCTCTAAAACAGTCTATAGTCTACATGTGCACCACCAAGTCAAAACAGTAGGCTAAGTTGAGGGGGAGACACATAGGCTACTAACAGCTTACTACACAACATACACTTAGTGTTAGTTTCTTAGCTACAGTATACATATCTCCCTGGCACATCACTGTTGCAGAGGCATACAATACATATTTTTGGACTCACCGGGGAGTGCTAAAGCATTAATTATGTCAGTTCTGATTTTCTACATTAAATTACATTTATCTCTGACATCTGTGGTCGTGTCTGACATTACATTTACATTTTAGAAGACGTTCTTATCCAGAGAGACTTACAGTAGCGAGTAAATACTGTACATGTTCATATTTTTTTGTATTTGTCCCCGTGGGTATCGAACCCACAACTTAGGCGTTGCAAGCTCCATGCTCTACCAACTCAGTCACATGGGACCCCATATTCAAATCTAATGGGTTGTTGTTCTCAATGCATTTTGCTACACCTGCAATAACATCTGCTAAACATGTGTTTGTGACAAATAACATTTGATTTCATTTGATTTGAATGGTTCGGTGTCCCGGGCACAGATTAAGCCTAGTCCTGGACTAAAAAGCTCTTTCAGTGAAGAATCTACATGGGAAATGACTTTTAGTCCTGGACTAGGTTTAATCTGTGTTTGGTAAACCGGCCCTATAGAACGGTAGAACAGCAGCAGTAGTAGAGGACTGAGTTCAGGAGTGCATCGCCAGCCATGGTTGAAGCATTTCAACCATACCCTCGCAAAACTGACCATCCTACCGATCCTCGACTTCGGCGATGTCATTTACAAAATAGCCTCCAATACCCTACCCAATAAACTGGATGCAGTCTATCACAGTGCTATCCGTTTTGTCACCAAAGCCCCATATACTACCCACCACTGCGACCTGTACACTCTCGTTGGCTGGCCCTCACTTCATTCTCGTCGCCAAACCCACTGGCCCCAGGTCATCTACAAGACCCTGCTAGGTAAAGTTCCCCCTTATCTCAGCTCGCTGGTCACCATAGCAGCACCCACCCGTAGCACGTGCTCCAGCAGGTATATCTCACTGGTCACCCCCAAAGCCAATTCCTCCTTTGGCCGCCTCTCCTTCCAGTTCTCTGCTGCCAATGACTGGAATGAACTACAAATATCTCTGAAACTGGAAACACATCTCTCTCACTAGCTTTAAGCACCAGCTGTCCGAGCAGCTCACAGATCACTGCACCTGTACATAGCCCATCTATAATTTAGCCCAAACAACTACCTCTTCCCCTACTGTATTTATTTATTTAGCTCCTTTGACCCCAGTATTTCTACTTTGCACATTCATCTACTGCAAATCAATCATTCCAGTGTTTTACTTGCTATATTGTATTCACTTTGCCACTATGGCCTATTTGTTGCCTTTACCTCCCTTATCTCACCTCATTTGCTCACATTGTATATAGACTTTTATTTTTCTACTGTATGTTTGTTTTACTCCATGTGTAACTCTGTGTTGTTGTATGTGTCGAACTGCGTTGCTTTATCTTGGCCAGGTCGCAGTTGTAAATGAGAACTTGTTCTCATCTAGCCTACCTGGTTAAATAAAGGTGAAATATAAAAATGCGGTGCCTCCACCTAATACGCATAATCACGTGAACGGTTAGATAGGCAGGCTTGCACTCCTTGTGACTAATCCATTTGTTCCATTGTGCCAGGCAAGCTCAATCAAGACCAGATAAAAGTATTTTAAATTATTCCAAATAGTATTTGAACACAACCAGCCTCATCCCATATATAAGGATGATCCAGACTGCTCTCTGTGATCCCCGGCACACAAAGCTCAACTATTGATTATGCCTAAACCTACATTTTTAGACAAGAAAATTATTTTACCTGGGCAACAGCAACACAGTGCAATAAGGAATGTTTTGTTATCAAGTGAGTACACATGTATTGTCTATAGGCTGTAAACTGTGGTGATTTTAAGATCATTTGAATAACCGCTCAAACATTTTGTTTTGTTTCATGTCGAAATAACTGCATAGCCTACAGCCTAGTACTGATCATGCAACCATTTGGATCAGTTTGGGTCTATTCTCGACCGTTTAGAAAGTCACATTAGCAGTTCACTCATGGTGTATTTTGTCAGAATGTAGCCCGGTGTTATTAAGATAGGCCTACTATTGGAAAATACTGCCTTCTTTCCCACTCCATTTTTGCCCCCCTCCCTCCCTCCCTACATCTACCCCTAATTCCTCATCTGAAATGTTTGTTTATGGTAACCTCTGTTAAAAACCTCTTCAGCGTCTCGTCCCGTCAGCAGGATCAAAATCCAGGGAAAACTCCTAGCGACATTAGCATAACGAAATGTAATATTTTTATTTTTTCAAATATAGGACTGTCTCATATCGTTTTATAGATACACCTCTCCTGAATCGACCCACGTCGTCCGATTTCAAAAAGGTTTTACAGGAAAAGCAAATCATTAGATTATGTTAGAGGAGTCCATCGTAAAAGCAGCAACATAGCCATTTTCCGACCAACCACATGCATCACAAATAACCAAAAACAGCTAAATGCAGCACTAACCTTTTACAAACTTCATCAGATGACACACCTAGGACATCATGTTACACAATGCATGCATTCTTTTGTTCAATAAAGTTCATATTTATATATGAAAACAGCATTTTACATCGGCGTCTGACGTTGACTAACTATTTTCCCGTCAAATGCAATCCGGGGAAACAGAGCTACAATTTTACTGAATTACTATTCGAAAACATGTTTAAAATGTAATATTGTCATTCTAAGATTTATAGATGAATATCTCTTGAAAGCACCTGTCATACCAGATTTAAAAATAACTTTACTGGGTAATCACACTTAGCGATAAAAGGGGATGCGATACTCAGAAAATGAGCTAGTAAATACAGCTCGGCGCCATCTTGGAACAATCGCATATCACATCTAATGTTGTATAATATTGTCAATAATCCCTTACCTTTAGTTGTCTTCATCAGAAAGCACTTCCAGGAATCCCAGGTCCACAACAGATGTATTTTCGGTCGAAAAAGTCCATCCTGTATGTTCCATTAGCTTGCTGTTGTTAGCGCGTCTGAAGGCTGTATCCAACTACTCTGCCGTGCGCGCCACAGCGTTTCGAAATAAAACATTATTTTCCCATTTAGGTTCGTTCAAACATGTCAAACGTTGTATAACATAAATCTTCAGGGCCTTTTTCAACAAGAGAGCCAATAAGATTCGAGGGGGATGATTTCATTGTGTTTCAAAACGTTTCCAAAGGTGGGGGTAGACAGGGCCGCCGGCGTCATAATGGTGATGGCCCTCCCCCTGTGACCAATTTCCAACGCGTCTCATTCACTGAGTTTCGACAGTAGAAGGCTCAAAACACTTTGTAAAGACTGGCGACATCTTGTGGAAGCAATAGGAAGTGCTCAATGAACGATATCTCACGGTGTGAATAATAGGCAACGACGTGAAGTTGAGTCCACAATTCAGAATTCCACTTCCTGGTTCAATCGGTCTCGGGGTTTTGACTGCCATATGAGTTCTGTTATACTCACAGACACCATTCAAACAGTTTTAGAAACTTTAGGGTGTTTTCTATCCACAGGTATTAATTATATGCATATCCTAGCTTCTGAGTCTGATTAGTAGGCCGTTGAAAATGGGCACGAATTTTTTCCAAAATGCGCTGTGGCGCCCCCTATGCATTCATTATATTAGTCATTTACCGTTTGGTCTCATTGTTGGAGTGGATATGTGTCTTGCAGAACTCACAACCTATGCTACACTTGTGAGAAACACGTTTTTGTTTTTCATCACATTTACAAGATTTGTCAATTTATTCATTGTCTTTTGTTTGAAACGCTTCTGTCAATGTTGAGTAAGGACGCGAACCTGATTACCGTATAGCAGTTGGACTAGTCTACCTGATCTGCGCACAAATGTAGACCTATAAAATGTTCCCATTTGGGAATGGCTGATTTAGTATTTCTTATTGTCTTAACTCACCACTACTAATGAGCTGTGGTGCTTCTCAAAGTTAATTCCCTTCACCTGAAACAGCAATTAAACGAAGTCTTTTTTTTTCTAAGAATCAATTGAGAATGACAATAGTTACTCAAAGTATTTGAACAATATTTCCACCCCTCTCTCTTTCGATAACCACTTGGCATGAAAGGGAAAAATGCAATGCTCTGATCCAGTGGAAATGTCAAAAAACCTGTACTTCTTATCCCATGCACAAAAAAATAGTCTACAGCTGTGTCTGTCCTGAGCTCATTGGCGTGCGTAGCCAATGTGATTTGTAGGATATTTATTTTTTAAAATCAGGATACTTTCTACCTGCAGGCTTCAATGTTTTTATTTGTTGGCTTTATGCACGTTATTATTACATAGTTGGCTATAGTCACTTGTTGGCTGAAAATTCAATCATCGCGGGATGAACGAGTGACGAATTTCCGGGCAAGGGTGATCCATTTAAAATTAATTCCATCCTCCCTTGCCCTGCAAGTATATTCTCGTCAGACGTCATGATACGTCTCAGAAGTGTCCATTTAATGAGGGCGAGGGGATAGGATATGTCTTAAGTGTTTGGAATGCAGCCGATAACGCCTGGGGAAAGAACCAAAGGGAGTGACAGATATAGATAGGGGAGGAAATGAGGAAGGTGATGGAGTCAAAGTGAGTCTCATGAAGCGCAGGTGTGCGTAACTGGTGGCAGGTGTGCGTATTAATGAGTAAACTGGCGACATCGAGCACCAGAGAGGGGGAGCGGGAGTAGACGTGACAGGCTCTGTCTTGGCTGCATTTCAAACTAATAAAAGACACACCCTGTCCACTTACCCACGCCTTATGCCCTTGGGGGAACCCCCTCGGCCATATTTGTTGTCAGTCCAAATGATTAGCCAAGCAAGGGAAGTTTGCAATATAAGCCCCTCAGCCCAGTTTTTTTTTTTTTAAAGAAGTTTGCAGTGTACAATTATGTTAACTTCGGGTCTGACAAATTACTCAAGGGCTGCATTCCAAACACTTTAGACACACACCCTATCCCCTCAGCCCTCAAATTAAGTGGACACTTCTGATGAAGTGTCATTACGTCTGACGAGTATACACTTGCAGGGCAATGGAGGAAGGAATGAATTTTAAATGGACAGCCCTTGCCCGGAAATTCGTCACTCGTTCGTCCCATGGCGATTGTGTTTTTAGGCACCGGTAGCATGTTGTTGTTTTATATGCACTAAACAGGCCACGAAGTGAACATAATTGTACAATCGCAAACTCCATTGAAAACGAGGGCTGAGGGGCTTACGTTGCAAACTTCCCTTGCTTGACTAATCATTTGGACCGACACAAATACAGTTGAAGTCGGAAGTTTACATACACCTTCGCCAAATACATTTAAACTAAGTTTTTCTCAATTCCTGACATTTCATCCTAGTAAAAATTCCCTGTCTTAGGTCAGTTAGGATCACCACTTTATTTTAAGAATGTGAAATGTCAGAATAATAGTAGAGTGATTTTATTTCAGCTTTTATTTCTTTCATCACATTCCCAGTGGGTCAGAAGTTTACATACAGTCAATTAGTATTTGGTAGCATTGCCTTTAAATTGTTTAACTTGGGTCAAACGTTTCGGGTAGCCTTCCACAAGCTTCCCACAATATATGTTGGGTAAATTTTGGCCCATTCATCCTGACAGAGCTGGTGTAACTGAGTCAGGTTTGTAGGCCTCCTTGCTCGCACATGCTTTTTCAATTTTGTCCACAAATTTTCTATAGGATTGAGGTCAGGCCTTTGTGATGGCCACTCCAATACCTTGACATTGTTGTCCTTAAGCCATTTTGCACAACTTTGGAAGTATGCTGGGGTCATTGTCCATTTGGAAGACCCATTTGCAACCATGCTTTAACTTCCTGACTGATGTCTTGAGATGTTGCTTCAATATATCCACATAATTGTCCTGCCTCATGATGCCATCTATTTTGTGAGGTGCACCAGTCCCTCCTGCAGCAAAGCACCTCCACAACATGATGCTGCCACCCCCGTGCTTCACGGTTGGGATGGTGTTCTTCGGCTTGCAAACCTCTCCCTTTTTCCTCCAAACATAACAATGGTCATTATGGCCAAACAGTTCTATTTTTGTTTCATCAGACCAAAGGACGTTTCTCCAAAAGTACGATCTTTGTCCCCATGTGCAGTTGCAAACCGTCTTTGTTATGGCGGTTTTGGAGCAGTGGCTTCTTCCTTGCTGAGCGGCCTTTCAGGTTATGTCGATATAGGACTCGTTATATTGTGGATATAGATACTTTTGTACCTGTTTCCTCCAGCATCTTCACAAGGTCCTTTACTGTTGTTCTGGGATTGATTTGCACTTTTCACACCAAAGTACGTTCATGTCTAGGAGACAGAACACATCTCCTGACGGCTGCGTGGTGCCGTGGTGTTTATACTTGCGTACTATTGTTTGTACAGATGAACGTGGTACCTTCAGGCGTTTGGAAATTGCTCCCAAGGAAGAACCAGACTTGTGGAGGTCTACAATTTATTTTCTGAGGTCTTGGCTGATTTCTTTTGATTTTCCTATGATGTCAAGCAAAGAGGCACTGAGTTTGAAGGTAGGCCTTGAAATACATCCACAGGTACACCTCCAATTGACTCAAATTATGTCAATTCGCCTATCAGAAGCTTCTAAAGCCATGACATCATTTTCTGGAATTTTCCAAGCTATTTAAAGTCACAGTCAACTTTGTGTATGTAAACTCCTGACCCACTGGAATTGTGCTTAAGTGAAATAATCTGTAGGTAAAAAAATTGTTGGAACAATTACTTGTGTAATGCACAAAGTGGTTGTCCAAAACTATAGTTTGTTAGCAAGAAATTTGTGGAGTGGTTGAAAAACGAGTTTTAATGACTCCAACCTAAGTGTATGTAAACTTCCGACTTCAACTGTATGTCCGTGGGGATTCCCCCAAAGCCATAAGGCGAGGGTAAGTGGACAAAGCTGTGTCTTTTATGAGTTTGAAATGCAGCCTGTGTCTTCATTATTTAATCAAATGGTGTGCCCAATGCATCAGACAAGTTCAGTAAATACAGTTGATTTTATTTAAACACATATGTCTGTATATGGAAAAATACATGTTTTAAAATTTTGGCGATCAGTCAAAAGAAAAGACTACTCTTGGTGGACAGAGATTTTTTTTGGGGGGGGGATGGGCCTAGTAGAAAGCAGGAAATTAGCTTTAGAAGCGCAAAAGATATGAGGGAGGACCCCCTGCCAGGTTAAGTTAGTCGCGCCCCAGTATTTTACATTCAGCAAACAAAGAGCAAGCCTACATCTCACCTCTAAGCTATTAGTAATTCAAATATTTCGAAATAAGTGTCCAAGTTTTTGTAGTATGGCTTTTCCTGGGACTGCACACGATTTAAGAGGAATATCCGAGGTAGCGGAGAGACCAGGTGCCTATACAAAGTGAAAATGTTGTTTTCATCAACCTAACTCGTGCTGCGCGCAATGTTATATCAGAGAACAACGCCGTTCGCGGGCAGACTAGTGGGTGAAACCATTCCATTCACAAAAGGGTGTAATGTTAATAACGTTTATTTTCCTTATGTGTTTAATTTATACAAATATTTACTACCATTGTACTAAGGTTGGCAATATATTATAATAAAGCATTGCATGCATTATCATTGCTTTTGTGTACAGGCATAGAGCAGTAGAGTAGAGAGAGGCGCTTGCTGAAGTTGCGCGCGCACACACAGGTGGGAATTTTTCTTTAGCCTAGGGTCCTGGAAAAAAATGTTGCCTTTATAAACGCATTTCATGCAATTCTACATACTTTTAGATGACTGGAGACTTTAGCAGAATATTTTTAATACCTCACAAATTATCTAAATGACAGGCTATACTTTGACACTGACAAACTGAGAATCTGAAATCAATAAACACGACCTTGTCTTGAATCCATCAATAGTCCCGGCCTAGGTGTGTGGAGACATGGAAGTGGATAGCTTCGTAGCCTACAGACAGACTCGTGTTCTCTTTTCAACAGGATCTGTGTTTCCCGCGGTTGTATTTGAAATGACGCGAAAGGCCGGTTTTGGGCGCATGCTGTTCGCTGACAGATTTGCCTGCGCCTTCATGACTGTAGCCATGCCTTGTGATTGGGCTACAGACAATCCAAAGCTAGGCAATTAACAAAAACAAGTATAGGCCTACTCGAGGTGTATTATCGGGAATTATTTAATTTATTTCTAAACAGACAGCAGCAATTCTATAACTTTGGCAAATGTATTTCAATTTATAAAGGATGCTGCGGCACCTCCATCACGCTTCCCTCGGCTATGATTCTCTAAGAAAATACATGATGACGTGCAACGCTTGAGAGATGGACGTTGCAGGCTCATATCTATCAGAGCAGGGAGCGGAGAGATCATAGAAAGTGAATCCCATTCTAGTTCTGTGATAGATACAGGCGCGCTTCTCGTTGGTCTATATAGGCTAAAATATTCCGCAAACCATTTACGAATACATTTTTAGAATATCAGGCACTGTTTTCACATTACGTTTTTTAAGGGGCAGTCAGGAGAATTAAAGAAGAGTCAACTTGAATTGACCCTGATTGCTTTCATTATCGTTTTTACATTGCAAACATTGACAATTATTTGTCATGCCACGAGAGGCACTGTAAAATAACAATTAGTGGGTTCTGAGTGCTTCTCCCATATTTTTTTATTTATTTCACCTTTATTTAACCAGGTAGGCAAGTTGAGAACAAGTTCTCATTTACAATTGCGACCTGGCCAAGATAAAGCAAGCAGTTTGACACATACAACAACACAGAGTTACACATGGAGTAAAACAAACATACAGTCAATAATATAGTAGAAAAATAAGTCTATATACAAAGTGAGCAAATGAGGTGTGATAAGGGAGGTAAAGGCCATGGTGGCGAAGTAAATACAATATAGCAAGTAAAACACTGGAATGATTGATTTGCAGTAGATGAATGTGCAAAGTAGAAATACTGGGGTGCAAAGGATCTAAATAAATAAATACAGTAGGGGAAGAGGTAGTTGTTTGGGCTAAATTATAGATGGGCTATGTACAGGTGCAGTAATCTGTGAGCTGCTCTAACTGGTGCTCAAAGCTAGTGAGGGAGATGTGTTTCCAGTTTTAGAGATTTTTGTAGTTCATTCCAGTCATTGGCAGCAGAGAACTGGAAGGAGAGGCGGGTGAAGGAGGAATTGGCTTTGGGGGTGACTAGTGAGATATACCTGCTGGAGCGCGTGCTACGGGTGGGTGCTGCTATGGTGACCAGTGAGCTGAGATAAGGCAGGGCTTTAACTAGCAGAGACTTGTAGATGACCTGGAGCCAGTGGGTTTGGCGACGAGTATGAAGTGAGGGCCAGCCAACGAGAGCGTACAGGTCGCATTGGTGGGTAGTATATGGGGCTTTGGTGACAAAACGGATGGCACTGTGATAGACTGCATCCAATTTCTTGAGTAGAGTGTTGTAGGCTATTTTGTAAATGACATCGCCAAAGTCGAGGATCGGTAGGATGGTCAGTTTTACGAGGGTATGTTTGGCAGCATGAGTGAAGGATGCTTTGTTGCGAATTAGGAAGCCGATTCTAGATTTAGTTTTGGATTGGAGATGCTTAATATGAGTCTGGAAGGAGAGTTTACAGTCTAACCAGACACCTAGGTATTTCTAGTTGTCCACATATTCAGAACAAATTAATGATGATAAGGAAGTTGTATCCATAGTTTCCCCGTTTGGCTTCCGTGTTTTATAAAGCGTTCGAACATGAGGTGGATGCAAATACAGGACTAAATGTCCGAAATGATATGAGACTGAAAACGGAGCTAGCAAGCTCACAGTAGCTAGTGGTAGCTCATATTAAACACTTAAATAGCAGAACAATAAAATATGACAGTAGCGTTGTCAAGTGTGTCTACTGCCATATACACATGATGAATGTATGTACTTGCATATCAGCAAGGAAGCACACTGGCCTTGGCTAACGCAAAGAAAACAGTATGGCTGAAACGATCTCACTTGAGTTCTCTGGAGCTAATCTCCTCTGACCACGAGATTGCCCAGAATGCTCTGCTCCATTTCACAGGTGGGCAGAGCTACAGCTCTGATATGATGAGCTTCTATCTATTCTACTATGATAACTACTACACTATATATACAAAGGTATGTGGACACCCCTTCAAATTAGTGGATCCTGATATTTCAGCCACACCCGCTGCTGACAGGTGTATAAAATCTAGCACACAGCCATGCAATCTCCATAGACACACATTGGCAGTAGAATGGCCTTACTGAAGAGCTCAATGACTTTCAACAGGGCACCTTCATAGGATGCCACCTTTCCAACAAGTCAGTTTGTCAAAATCAACTGTAAGTGCTGTTTATTGTGAAATTGAAATGTCTAGGAGCAACAATGGCTCAGCCACCAAGTGGTAGGCCACACAGCCCTTGTGCTGAAGCGTGTAATGCGTAAAAATTGTCTATCCACGGCTGCAACGCTCACTCCAGGGTTCCATTCCAAACTGCCTCTGGAAGCAACGTTAGCACAAGACCTGTTCATTGGGAGCTTCATGAAATGGTTTCCATGGCCGAGCAGCCGCACACAAGCCTAAGATCACTATGCGCAATGCCAAGCATCAGCTTGAATGGTGTAAAGCTTGCCGCCATTGGAGCAGTGGAAATGTGTTCTCTGGAGTGATGAATCACGCTTCACCATCTGGCAGTCTGATGGATGACTGTGTTTGGCTGATGCCTGGAGAACACTACCTGCCCCAAAGCGTAGTACCAACTGTAAAGTTGGTGGAGGAGGAATAATGGTATGGGGCTGCTTTTCATGGTTCGGTGAAGGAAAATCCGCTACAGCATACAATGACATTCTAGACGATTCTGTGCTTCCAACTTTGTGGCAACAGTTTGGGGAAGGCCCTTTTCTGTTTCAGCATGACAATGCCCCAGTGCACAAAGCAAGGTCCATACAGAAATGGTTTGTTGAGATCCGTGTGGAAGAACTTGACTGACCTGCACAGAGCCATGCCCTCAACCCCATTGAACACCTTTGGGATGAATTGGGAAGCCGAATGCTCTTGTGGATAAATGGAAGCAAGTCCCCGCAACAATGTTCCAACATGTAGTGGAAAGCCTTCCCAGAAGAGTGGAGGCTGTTATAGCGGCAAAGGGGGGACCAACTCCACATACTTTGGTGATGTAGTGTATTTGTTCACAGCCTTTCGTTCAGATAGATGTGTTCAGTACACCTGCCATTCAATTGAGAAAATATATATATATTCCAAATCTGTTCCATTAAGTCGATGTTGAATGAGATTCAGCAGCAGGCACAAACACTGAAAAACAGCAAACAGAACATAACCTGCAGTTCTCATGTCTCTCATCAAACAAGGGTTACTGATCTTAAGAGACAATAAAGTTAACAATAAACTGATTTATTTCAATTTATGCATTTCAAATTGGTCAACAATTTCACCACTTTAAAATATATTTTTTCAAAGAAACATGAAACATCTAATAGTCAAATCCTAGTGTAAAAGCAGATGAGTTGGTTCTACTTTTTTGGGCCATTTTCTGGTGTTTCGTGGTAGAAAACAGATCGTTGAGAGTAAAACGTCAAGCCTGAAATATTCACTGATATCAATACATAAATTCACAATAGATTTAAAATTAAATAAAGTTAAATATATATATAATGCAATAAACACGCCTTTTAAACATTTCTTCACTTATCTACTAAATCATATCACTTCTATTTATATGTAGTGACATTAATTGTGTATTTTTTTAATTGACTTGTAACCATTGTGTACCATTTTGACTGCTGTTTCTGATAATCACCTGGTCCCAGTTGTCTGTACAGTATAATGTGCACCTACAGTAGCTGTCAATACCTGTCACATTCTACAACATGTTTCCATTTAGCTCCAACACCTTTCTGCATGCAAAACCACAGGAATGACGGCACAGTAGTAACCCCTGTCTGCCTCTCCCTCTCCTGCTGCTGCTTTGTCTATAAGTAAATGTTACATCCACTGTGTTCCTAACCAACCGCTCTCAGTCCCTGCATGCAAATCCACAAGATGCAATTCCTCCCCTACCAAACAACCACTTCCCCTACCAACAGAATCACAAAACCTGCCTCCCTGATCTCAAAACCCAGAACCAAATCTTACAGATGTTGGGAGTGTGCGACTACTGCCTCCACAAGGACACGCTGCAGGCAGGGCCTCTGTTTACCAGTCTCATCTTCTCATCCTCTTCTTTTGGTTCTGTAAATGTTTTCTTCTTAAAACTGCTCCCATGATTATTCCTCTACGATGGTGTTCTGCATGCTGTGAATCTGCATAGCTCTTTGTCAAATTTCATTGTGCTACAGGCTACTGCTGCATAAATAGACTATTGTTGATCTGTGTTACTTCCTCTACACTGAATGAATTTAGTCAACATTCAACATGTTCTGTGTTCATTCATAAGACTGCAGTGTATTCACTAGGAAGCAAACAGCCAAAACAAGGAGGGATTCATCTAAACTTGTCCAATGAGAAACACTTGTTTTTGTTCCAAAATGTTTTACTACGGTGTGCACTAATGAATACACCCCTGCTGTAATATGACCCAAATATAGAGTTTGTATGACCTATTTCCTTTTAAAGGTTTGTGGGGTTCAGTCCTAGTACAGCAGGACAATGTCTCCCCCTACTGTAGGTCTGTGTGAACTGCTTGCTCTCCTGGACTGTCCTCAACCACTGTTATTGTTATACCACTCTAGGACTAGGGCCAGTTTCCCAGACACTGTCACAGTTTAAACCTAGTCCAGGTCAAAAAAAGCATTCTCCATGGAGATTCTGTATTGAAAGAGCTATTTAGTTCAGGACTAGGCTTATTCTGTGTCTGGGAAACCGACCCATTGAGAATAAAACCCTGATACATTTAAATGTCAGACACCACGACCACAGATGTAAATGAAGTATAATCATAAACCTGGGATGGGCAACTGGCAGACCGCGGGCCTCCTTTTGAAGGCCTTCTGATCAATTTCAACAAAATGTTTTTTATTTTTAGGAAGTCAGTAGGGTCTCAAGTTACTGTTGTGAGTTAGAATAGTAGAATACACAAAGTGCAATTTCCAAATGTGGTTGTGCATCAGTTTCTCTCTTCTGTCAGTCACTGATAGTCAGTCAATTATCCCATGTCAGCAATTTTTTTTAGATTGCTATCTTAGCTGGAACCTAAACTATCTAAACTTGTTAACATGGTCAAATTACCGGCCCCGGGGTCCCCAGTGATTTTTGTAGGGAATATAGGATGCCATTTGGAACATTTGGGTAACTTTAACAAAATTCCCCAGTTTACCAGAAATCCTGGATGGAAGATACCTGGAATTGAGAGGAAATAAGGTGGAAATCCGGTAATCCTCAAACCAGGGAATTTTGTAACTCTACTATTGTTATTCTTTAAGGTCATACGGTTCATCCCCAAATCCAGGGAACTAAGGGAAACATAGCCAGCAGATACGACCCGCTTGCTTACAGCTGCACTAGGTTTGGACAGGCTTCCTGGTTAGGTTAAGACACCGCAGAGTCGGTGGGAGATATGGCTCAGAAAACATACTTCAACCCAAGGATGAAAAAAGGCCTTGTACTGCGAATTATACCATCGGTCACACCAAGAAGATTGAACGACTTCTAGTTTTCCGGAAAATTGTCAATTTTTTTGTCCTCATGCCATTTGGAATAACAGTGTCAGTCTACCAGCTACTTTGTTGTTTTGGAGTTGTATTTATTAGGGATCCCCATTAGATCTTCCTGGGGTCTAAACATATTAAAGCACTTACATCACATATAAAACAAAAGATAAAACAGTACATCATATAACATTATTAAACCACTACATATCTACAATACAAAATGTTTAATACCACCATATAACAATATCACACTGTGTGCGTATGCATGAGTCTGTACTTTGTGTGTGTCTCTTCACAGTCCCCGTTGTTCCATAAGGTATATTTTTACCTGTTTTATTTTTATTTATTTTTTCTGATTCCACTTCTTACATCAGTTACCTGATGTGGAATAGAGTTCCATGTAGTCATGTTTCTATGTAGTACTGTGCACCTCCCATAGTCTGTTCTGGACTTGGTGACTGTGAAGAGACCTCTGGTGGTATGTCTTGTGGGGTATGCATGGCTGTCCGAGCTGTGTGCTAGTATTTTAAACAGACACCTCGGTACATACAGCTTGTCAACACCTCTTACAAAAACAAGTAGTGATGAAGTAAATTTCTCTTCCACTTTGAGCCATGAGAGATTGACATGCATGTCATTAATGTTAGCTCTCTGTGTACTTTTAAGGGCCAGCCGTGCTGCCCTGTTCTGAGACAACTGCAATTTTCCCAAGTCCCTCTTTGTGGCACCTGACCACACTACTGAACAGTGAGTCTATGTGCGACAAAACTAGGACCTGTTCAAAGCAATGGGCCGGAGATGTCATGTTGGAAGTGAAAATGGCGCAAGTGAATGTTCTGTTTGAATCAGATGGCATGTTGAGTGGAGATGAGTAAGAATAATTGCATTACAGTGGTGAACACAAAAGGAAAAAAGAGAAGTAAAGTGGTGGTGGAATCTAGTAAATCCAACCATAGTTCTGATTCGTTTTTGGTCAGGATTTTGGATTTTGACTGGGAGGTCAGTTTGAAGTCTATAAAAATCGTGGATGCGTTGGATAAGGTGGCATCGGTGAGAGAAACGAGAAATGTGATTATTTTGGTTTTCTGCGCATCTATGGAACAGAAGGAGAGTGCTCAGCACCTCTAGAAGATATAGGTTGGAAATGTGTCGTGTGTGGATCTTCAATGCAGGGAACCTATCAAGGGTGTCATCTCTGGGGTGATGCTAGAAGCGAATGTGAAGGATATACGTGACGAATTGGATCAACTGGTTGGTGCACACCGAATGACCCTAGTGTTTATTTTCATTGGTTATCAACTGGACAGCACAAATAGGAAATCTGAGAAAACGGTCATCGTTGTGAATGTGGTGTTTTTGAGGGCTCTGGGATTTTACAGCAGTGGCATTACAAGGAATCCCGTCGATGAATGCTTTCTCCTCGCAGGCCCCTGTGAGAGGGATATGATTTGAATGGTGACTGAAGGAGTGGGATGTTTTTTTGATTAATTATTTGTATGATGTATGGTTTTCTTGCCCCTCCCCTTTCCCGCAAAGGAATAGTTTTGTATCAGTAACCCATACAGTAGGTGGTGGCAAAACACCAGTAGGTTTTAGTCTGCCATAAAACCTCAAAGAAGATTAAGGAACACAACGTGCCATGCCACGATGGCTTCTGTGGCTAATGCTAGTTAGGATCAGGACAAAAACAGCAGTTTACTTAAAAACCATCAGTCGTACCATCTACTCAATGTAACAGTTGGGATAATAAGACAATTCGGAGTATAACGCATTTATAAACTCTAGACTGAAGTACATTTTGGGAGCCATATCCCACACCAGCTCTGCAGTGTCTTAATCTACACAGGAAGCCTGTCCGACCCTAGTGTAGCAGTAAGCAAGTAGGGTCAAATCTGCTGGCTGAGGGAAACTCTACTACAGAAACATAAAAGCCAAAAGTCGCTCAGCTTTCTTACCGTGATAGTATCTGCCGTTACGTCACAATTTCGACTGTCTGCCTCAAGGACCTCCAGTTTGTTCTGTAGGAGCTTCAGCACAGACGCCTGGAATGAAACAGGAAAATGCTAAAATATATCAGTTTACTGAGAAAACATTTTCTCTAAAGGGCAGCAGCACCTACACTAAGCAGTGGTGTGCAATAATTGTTACTTTTTTAGGAAAAAACTAAATGTCATGGTCATTTATTCTATTGGGACATAAATGTTTCCGACAGAAAAGTTTGTATTTCTCCCCATGCAGACTGCAGAGGACACCTGCAGTTGCTTTCTCCTTCGAGTAGGCCTCACAGAGGTTCTTCAAAGCCCGGTTGAGGGGTGCATCACTGAGTTTTGATCTTTTCCTACAGACTGGACATTCCTTCACTTCTCTCTCCCTCCAGTAGCCATGTATACAGTCTTTACAGAAGCTGTGGCTACACAACAGGATGACTGGGTCTCTGAAGATGTCTCGGCATACAGGACAGGTGAGGTCCTCCTCTGGAAGAGAAGATGTGGTGGCCATTTCCCCCCTCAAAAAGTAGGGTACTAGGGGGTAGCTAGCCCCCCCTAAGAACAATATCTAATTGCTGACACAAAAAAAGCAACGTTTAGAAAGAAATTGGTATGTGGATGAAGGTCATGCTTTAGGCGAATAAACTATAAAGGGAAATAAATGGCCACAGTTTACACATTTTTTGTTATTTCATGAAATGTTGTTTTTAGAAAAGGGGCTTTTTTTAAGTACCGGGGTAACTGCAGTCTTTAAATCCCAGCAGTCTTTAAAATGACATTCAGGAGCCAAAAGGTTTTCAATAGTTGTTTTTAATTATTTTTTTTTTTAAATATTAATTGGAATATAAAATTGGAATGGAATATACTGTAACTAATAACATAATAGAACATTTAATAACAATAACTTAACTAATTACTTCAGTGTGACATTTGTGGCAACTATCTTATGCTCTGCTATTGCACGATTCTAATTTGTACATAAGTCACAAATAAAGCTGTCCCAAGTAAAATTGGAGCACCACTCATGAGCCCACATCCTGCACTGCTCACACCTAATCCAGTCCCCAGCTGTGACTGAAAACAGGGGGAGAGATGACAATTGAAAAGCTCTCTCTTCAAAACGTATCGAGATATCTAGCTATATGACATACAATGCTGTGTAAAATAGCTAAAAGGCTATAAAGTAACATTAGCTGTAAAGCTATCAGTCACTAGTGGAAACATTTATAACTGCAATTAAGTTACGTTATCTTTTTAATGTATTTTACCTCAGACGATCTGGTAGTAAGGTTGCTAGCTAGCACTCCTAACAGTTTATTATAACTAGCTAGCTAGCTAGCATTTACTGCTAGTGAAGTTGCTAGCTAGCAAGTTAGCATAAACTAGAACTGATTGGGCCAGTCATTGTCTAAATAACAGGTAGAAACACATTCATAACCATAAAGGGGTAACTAGGCCCAGGGGCCAGTAACCCCCTAGTAAAGGGGGGGGGGGGGGGGGGGGACGAGTTGCTCCCAACACACTCATGCAACATATTACTACTTTACTCAAAAATGATCTACATTTTTCTCTTTAAAACAAGTGCATTATTTATCTTAAGGCTTTCCTACTTGTATATTTAAAAAACAATTATAGATCTAACTTCATTGGAATATATCTACAACAATTTCATCAACTTACAGTGAGGGGGAAAAAAGTATTTGATCCCCTGCTGATTTTGAACGTTTGCCCACCTACAAAGAAATGATCAGTCTATAATTTTAATGGTAGGTTTATTTGAACAGTGAGAGACAGAATAACAACAAAAAAATCCAGAAAAACGCATGTCAAAAATGTTATAAATTGATTTACATTTTAATGAGGGAAATAAGTATTTGACCCCCTCTCAATCAGAAAGATTTCTGGCTCCCAGGTGTCTTTTATACAGGTAACAAGCTGAGATTAGGAGCACACTCTTAAAGGGAGTGCTCCTAATCTCAGCTTGTTACCTGTATAAAAGACACCTGTCCACAGAAGCAATCAATCAATCAGATTCCAAACTCTCCACCATGGCCAAGACCAAAGAGCTCTCCAAGGATGTCAGGGACAAGATTGTAGACCTACACAAGGCTGGAATGGCGTACAAGATCATCGTCAAGCAGCTTGGTGAGAAGGTGACAACAGTTGGTGCGATTATTCGCAAATAGAAGAAACACAAAAGAATTGTCAATCTCCCTCGGCCTGGGGCTCCATGCAAGATCTCACCTCGTGGAGTTGCAATGATCATGAGAACAGTGAGAAATCAGCCCAGAACTACACGGGAGGATCTTGTCAATGATCTCAAGGCAGCTGGGACCATAATCACCAAGAAAACAATGGGTAACACACTATGTCGTGAAGGACTAAAATCCTGCAGCGCCCGCAAGGTCCCCCTGCTCAAGAAAGCACATACACATGCCCGTCTGAAGTTTGCCAATGAACATCTGAATGATTCAGAGGACAACTGGGTGAAAGTGTTGTGGTCAGATGAGACCAAAATGGAGCTCTTTGGCATCAACTCAACTCACTGTGTTTGGAGGAGGAGGAATGCTGTCTATGACCCCAAGAACACCATCCCCACCGTCAAACATGGAGGTGGAAACATTATGCTTTGGGGCGGTTTTTCTGCTAAGGGGACAGGACAACTTCACCGCATCAAAGGGACGATGGACGGGGCCATGTACCATCAAATCTTGGGTGAGAACCTCCTTCCCTCAGCCAGGGCATTGAAAATGGGTCGTGGATGGGTATTCCAGCATGACAATGACCCAAAACACACGGCCAAGGCAACAAAGGAGTGGCTCAAGAAGGAGCACATTAAGGTCCTGGAGTGGCCTAGCCAGTCTCCAGACCTTAATCCCATAGAAAATCTGTGGAGGGAGCTGAAGGTTCGAGTTGCCAAACGTCAGCCTCGAAACCTTAATGACTTGGAGAAGATCTGCAAAGAGGAGTGGGATAAAATCCCTCCTGAGATGTGTGCAAACATGGTTGCCAACTACAAGAAACGTCTGACCTCTGTGATTGCCAACAAGGGTTTTGCCACCAAGTACTAAGTCATGTTTTGCAGAGGGGTCAAATACTTATTTCCCTCATTAAAATGCAAATCAATTTATAACATTTTTGACATGTGTTTTTCAGAATGTTGTTGTTGTTATTCTGTCTCTCACTGTTCAAATAAACCTACCATTAAAATTTTAGACTGATCATTTCTTTGTCAGTGGGCAAACGTACAAAATCAGCAGGGGATCAAATACTTTTTTCCCCTCACTGTATTTGCATCGACCCCCTTATTGTTATTTTTTTAACCGACTTTCTTGCACAGGCTCGATTTACACTAACTGGACTCTAACCAGATACTGACACTCAATGACAATCCAACACAAACACAGACGCATATTGACACCACACACACATTCCTTCACATGCAGCTACAAATTAGGTGAAACAGATTTCAGTTTCCTTGCATTAAAATCACCGGTCACTAACAGCCGCTCTGGATGAGAATTTTCTTGTTTGCTTACGGCCCTTTACAGCTCATTGAGTGCGGCCTTAGTGTCACAGCATCAGTTTGTGGTGGTAAATAAGACAGCTACGAAAGAAATTGATGGAAGAGAGTTTAATAGTACGGTCTACAGCTTATCATGAGGTATTCTAACTAAGGCGAGCAGAACCTTGAGATTTCCTTAATATTAGAGATGGCAGACCAGCTGTTGTTAACAAAGACACACACAACCCTTCCCCAAAGCTTCCCCAACGCAACCTTTCTGTCCTGCCGATGCAAAGAAGAACCAGCTATACACTGATTAAACAAAACATTAGGAACACCTGCTCTTTTCATGACATAGACTGACCAGGTGAATCCAGGTGAAAGCTAGGATCCCTTATTGATGTCACTTGTTAAATCCACTACAAATCAGTGTAGATGAAGGAGAGAAGATAGGTTAAAGAAGGATTTTCAAGCCTTGAGACAATTGAAACATGGATTATGTATGCCTTTGAACGAGGTATGGTAGAAGGTTCCAGCCGCACCGGTTTGAGTGTGTGAACAATTGCAACTCTGTTGGGTTTTTCACGCTCAACTGTTTCCTGTGTGTATCAAGAATGGTCCACCACCCAAAGGACATCCAGACATCTTTTCAGTCATAGGAAATTATGACGGAAACATTAAGTAAAACTTAAGATCAGTGTTAAAAAAAAAACACACAAAGTAGCAGAATTGGTCAGCAGCCCATAAAACGTCTGCTATCCATTCCAGCAACATTCTCTTCTCCTCTCATGGGTTCTCCCTGACCGCTGCCTTGTTCTTGATGACAGAGGAGAAGCGGACCAGTTTAATCTCCTTGGCTTTCCCTCCTCTAGCGTCGTCCCACACGTATTCAGGTGACAGCAGCTTGGTGGGCTTATTCTTCACCAGGTACCAGTTCAGGTGACTCTCTTCCTGCCACACAGCCTCCACACCCACAGACTTATCTACCTAAAGGGAGGGGGTGGGGAAGAGAGGGGGGGAGATAAGGGGAGAGGGTGGGGAGAAGGGGGAAGAGCGAGGGTGAGAAGAGGGGAGGTAGAGGGAGGAAGGGGAAGAGTGGCGGGAGGAAGGGGGGGTTGAGAGAGTGAGTAAGTAAGTGAGCGTTTGCCTGCCTGAGTGCGTGAGTGCTTGCCTGAGTGCATGAGTGCCTACCTCCAGGTGCTCCCTGCACGTCTTGGTCAGCCTGTGAACATCCTCCAGCGCTCCTCCGAATATGTTGGCCTGGTAGTAGAAGTCTCCCTGGTCCTGGGGTACAGAGGCTGTGGAGACAGTCCGCCGCTCGTAGGGGTACTGGCTCCGGGGGTACATGTAGAACCTGCAAGACAATTTTATTTAACCAGAAACATACCCTAACTAAGGTCACGGTAAAACTTTATTTAGATAGTCTGTAGAGCACCTACGAATGTACTATCAGTAACATTTCAACTAACTAACTATCTACTAACCCTAGCCCTAACCCTGAACTTAGCCCTTAGCCTCACCTCAACCCTTAGCCTTATTCTAAACCTAACCGTAACGTTAGCAAGCAGTTGCTTATCAACAGATGGATAAACTATCTGTAGAGTAGCAACAGATGGAAAATCCTGTTGATACTCCATGTCACAGTTTCTGGCCTATCCAAAGAATCGATTTCATCTGCCTCTGAGCGATGAGCCCAGCCTGGGAGACGGTATATTAAAGGCCGACAGTCTACTGAATTCAGCAAATACGGTTTTATCTCACTGTGATATTCTCAGCTGGATTTAGAGCTCTTTTAACATGGAAAAAATACTAAATCATTTCGTAGAATTGAAACACGACCACTTTCTCGTGGTCACATAGGGACCAAATCCCTTTGTAAGTAAAGCTTAAGTTTTAACGAGTCTGCACACATTCAAATGGTGTCTCTTTGTCACTCAGAGGACTCTTGGTAGAAAATGATCTGTCGTCAGTTAAATGAAATGGGGCCAAAATTGTACTGTCACTAAATACAATCATAATCATTTTACCGTTTATAAGAAAGGTGAAATCTTATAGTAAGTCATTTATAATTTGATTGTTACTATATTTATAAAGCCTTTCAGTCATCTTCCACTGTTGTTAAATATGGAAAACAAACCATATGATTTTTTTTATATTTAATAATTTTGAACTATGTACTTGAGCTTGTGTCCTTAAAAGTGAGCAATTTATAATTATGTTTACCAGAACGGTGAGTTCCAGACCTTCCTGGAACTATGAAGAATTACACGAATTACTAGTTATTGTTTATGAAAAACAGTTACTTTTGGATATGTCTACAATATTTAGGCAGAAATTTATATTTTGAGAAGGTATTTTTTAGAAGCACATTTTTGTGATTTCACTTGTTTTTGATAAACTTACCCTAAAACAACAAATCACTTACTCATCCTCGTTATGCAGTATGGGGGCACTGATAAAACATCAACGAAGGCTCAAAAACCGGCAAAGCTCTCACTATATTGATGCAGGTCTTTAGATGTTGTACACATGAAATTGAGTCATGCAGGTATTTTTTCATTTTTTGAGGGGGTAGATCATCTTTGAAATTGCAGATAGTTTGTAGTTTCCATCAATGTAATTGTCTATATAATTTCCAATCCTCCATATTTTTTTTGTAAATATATACAGTGCTTTCGGAAAGTATTCAGACCCCTTGACTTTTTCCACATTTTCTTGCGTTACAGCCTTATTCTAAAATTGAATACAAATAACTATGCTCACCAATCTACACACAATACCCCACAATTACAAAGCAAAAACCGTTTTTTTTTAGCAATGTTTGCAAATTTATTACAAATAAAAACATAAATACCACATTTACATAAGTATTCAGACCCTTTGCTATATGAGACTCAACATTTTGCTCAGGTGCATCCTATTTCCATTGATCATCCTTGATGTTTCTACAACTCTGTGGGAGTCCACTTGTGGTGAATTCAATCGATTGGACATGATTTGAAAAGGCACACACCTGTCTATATTTATGTCCCACAGTTGACAGTGCATGTCAGAGTAAAAACCAAGCTATGAGGTCGAAGGAAATGTCCATAGAGCTCCGAGATAGGATTGTGTCGAGGCAAAGATCTGGAGCATTGAAGGTCCCCAAGAACACAGTGGCCTCCAGCATTTTTAAATGGAAGAGGTTAGAACCACCAAGACTCTTCCTAGAGCTGGCTGCCTGGCCAAACTGAGTAATCGGGGGAGAAGGGCCTTGGTCAGGGAGGTGACCAAGAACCCAACAGAGCTCCAGAGTTCCTCTGTGGAGATGGGAGAACCTTCCAGAAGGATATCTGTCTTTGCAGCACTCCACCAATTAGGCCTTCATGGTAGAGTGGCCAGACGGAAGTCACTCCTCAGTAAAAGGAACATGACAGCCCACTTGGAGTTTGCCAAAAGGCACCTAAAGACTCTCAGACCATAAGAAACAAGATTCTCTGGTCTGATGAAATCAAGATTGAACTCTTTGGCCTGAATGCCAAGCGTCACATCTAGAGGAGCACATCCAGGAAAATGCGGAGAAGCTACACCATCTGTGCGCCGCCATGGATCGCGTTGTCCAGAATATGGACCGCTGGGAGAGACAGGGAATTCATCTCCACCAGCCCAACCGGGGTCTATCCGGAGTGCCCCTTGTCAACCTGAACCCGGTGGCATCCGTCTAGCCATGCCTCAGGGTTACGACGGAAGTGCTGCCAACTGCCAGGGTTTCCTACTCCAATTAGAACTTTATCTGGCCACGGTCCACCCAGTTCCAACTGACCTTGAGAAGAGTTTCACCCTCGTCTCGTGCCTCACCAGGAGAGCCCTGGAGTGGCTGGCCCGCTCTAGAAGGCTGAGATACGGGAGGTTCCTCCGCACCCTCTGGACATTGAGGGGGCCCTGGCGTACTCCGTTCGATCCATCCTGGATTCGAGACGTCGGGCGAGGGGCCTTCAGTACCTTGTGGACTGGGAGGGGTACGGTCCGGAGGAGAGATGCTGGGTTCCGGTGGAGGATGTGTTAGATCCTTTACTGCTGCGAGAGTTCCATCGTCTCCATCCGGATCGCCCTGCACCTCGTCCTCCGGGTCGTCCCCGAATCGCGCTACTGGAGCCGCGCGTCGGGGGGGGTACTGTCACGACTTCTGCCGAAGTCGATGCCCCTCCTTGTTCGGGCGGTGCTCGGCGGTCGATGTCACCAGTCTTCTAGCCATCATTGATCAGTTTTTCATTTTCCATTGGTTTTGTCTCGTCTTCCTACACACCTGGTTCCAATACCATTCGTTACATGTTGTGTATTTAACCCTCTGTTTTCCCTCATGTCCTTGTCGGTGATTGTTTGAGTTATGTACGCGTGTATTTTGTATCGGTGTGCGACGGGTTATTTTTACCCATGTTATTTGTGTACTTTGGTTTTGGAGTTAGTTTTTTTGTTAATTAAAATACTCCAGTTTAACCAAGTTGGTTTCTCCTGCCACCTACAAACACGACTATGACACAGAGTATATTTTACCTTTAGATATCTTTTGTTTGCTTTTAGTCCAATCCGTCATCTACCCTCAACCCCTCCCATCTATCTCTGAAGACCATCCAGTTTTATATTTGCCGTATATATTTTCCAACTGTGCTGTGACGTTTCACAAAAGTTCTTAACCTTTTTTATACTCTCATAATTTTTGAAGATTGTAAATTGTTTTTTGCTAAGAGAATTATTATATTATTGATCGAATGACTATGACTTTTCAAATCCCCCAGCAGTGCTATATGCAGGGTTAGCTCCAAGTAAATATTGCAATTATTCAGACATTCCTGAACCTGCAACAAAAAACAAGCTACATATGGACAGTACCAAGTAGTCATGCAGATCTTAGATGTTGTACACATGACATTGTGTCATTCCAAACTTTATCCACAACGTTACATTCCCTTTTGTGCGACTCAAGCCATTTCCTCTATCCAGCTGTTCCATTGCCTGTGTAGCCTGCTGCTTCAGGTAACTGCCAAAATAAAGGACACACCAACATATTGTCCTAATAAGGCCATCACGAAAAGCCAGAACAACTACAAGGCGCCTAGGCACAGAGTCTACAAGTGTTTGGAACTTCCTGTGTGGAAACACCTGCTTTCAATACACTTTGTATCCCTCATTTACTCAAATGTTTCCTTTATTTTGGCATTTACCTGTAGAATGGATGGAGAGGTGTGATCGACAAAATGGAATATAACGTTGCGGATAAAGTTCGTAATGACACAATTTCATGTGAACAACATCTAAAGACCTGCATCAATATTCTGAGAGCTTTGACGTTTCTAAAATGATATATTTGGATGTTTTTGAAGTCTTTGTTCATGTTTTTTCAGGGCCCTCATACTGCACAACGAGGATGAGGAAGTGATTTGTTGTTTGGGGTACGTTTATCAAAAACAAGTGAAATCACAAAGGTGTCCTTCTTTAACATACCATTTACATAAAAAAATACAGATTTTTGGTTGTACCATTTTTGACTGGCCCTTTAAGTAAGCATTACCAGGGGTGGATGCTGGCCCTTTAAAGTAAGTAAGTTAATAAGTAAGTAAGCATTACCAGGGGTGGATGGCGGCCACCAGTCTCCCCAGCGCCTCGGACCCCACACGGCCATGGAACCTCATGTCTACATCCAGGCAGAAGATGTAGTGCGCCTCCCGGTGGATGTGATCCTCAATGGCAGTCTGCTCACAAATAGATGGTTGGTGGACGTTCAGTAGAACTTCAATCAATCAATCAAATCAATCAATCAAAGTTGATTGTCCTCAGATGTAAATTTTGTTTGCAGGCAGGGTTAAAATGATAAATACACAGTCCATACAATCTACTGTCAACAACATTTAAATTAACTAGTATGCACTAGTAGGCATATCCTCTTAACTGTAACTCTACAAAGCTGTTGCCTATTATCAACAGTTGATATTTTGTTGATAGTTGGGTCATCTGTAGATCATCTATAGGGAACTACTACTGCTACTTCTACTGCTGCTGCTACTAATAAACTCATAATAATATGAATAGTTATTATTAATAATAAACTAAATAACTCATAATGTAATAATAATATGAATAAAGTGTGACCTGGATGAGCTCCATGCGGCGGAGGGATATCTCCTGCCAGCGGTCGAACTTCATCACCTTCACGATGCTGAGCAGCCTGCCGACACCAAGAGTAATGTTGCTAGGCACATCGCCGGGCAGGTCGGTGAACACATAGTAGTGCACATCCAGCCCCACCTGGAATCACATGGAATTACATTTCATTCAAAACTATTTGAATTTGATGGAATTTGTAACAAATTGAGTTACATTTAATTAATTTTAAATATAATTACATTTAATTTAATCCTAAATAATCACTCCTACAGTACTCTTTATAAATATGGGTCCAGAATGCTAAACGGCATTTATTTGAATTATTATCATTATTATTATTCCCTCATCATCCCAGAACCTTCTTTATACAATAACAGTCAATCGATTTGATAGATAGTTCTGGATTCTCACCATGAAGTGCTTCTCAGCTGACTCTAAGAAGTCACGGAGAAAACGAGTGTATCTGTAAGGAAGAATAGAGATGAAAAACATATACAGAACCAGTCAAAGGTTTGGACACACCTACTCATTCAATGGTTTTTCTTTATTTTTAATGTTTTCAACATTGTAGAATAATAATGAAGACATCCAAACTATGAAATAACACATATGTAATCATGTAGTAACCAAAAAAGAGTTAAACATATTTTATATTTGAGATTCTTCAAAGTAGCCATCCTTTGCCTTGATGACTCCCGAGTGGCGCATCGGTCTGTAACGGTCGTCGTATGTAGTGGACCAAGGTGCAGCGGGTTGAGTGCACATATTAACTTTTATTGAGACACGAAACAACAAAACAAGAAAACGAACGAACACACAGTACTACAATAAAACTACAATAACAAATAACCCCTTATACTGGTCAGGACGTGACAGTACCCCCCCCCCCCCCCCCCCAAAAGGTGCAGACCCCGGATGCACCGACACAAAACACAAAAATAAACCCAAACTAAAGGGAGGGAAGGAAGGAAGGGAGGGTGGCTACCGTCACCGACGGTTCCCGTGCTACACCCCCCCTCCCCAATCCTCCTACTGTGGAGGTGGCTCAGGCTCTGGCCTTAGTCCCCCACCTAACCTGTCCACCCCCGCTGAATACCTCGGGCTGAAGCGCGTCGCTGTAGACCTCGGGCTGAAGCGCGTCGCTGGCTGCGCCGATTCCGGACTGTAGGGCGACTCTCTCGGCTCCGGACTGTGGGCCGTCTCTCTCGGCTCCGGACTGTGGGCCGTCTCTCTCGGCTCCGGACTGTGGGCCGTCTCTATCGGCTCCGGACTGTGGGCCGTCTCTCTCGGCTCCGGACTGTGGGCCGTCTCTGCTGGCTCCGGACTGTGGGCCGTCTCTCTATGGGGCACTGTCGCCGGACGCTCTGGGCGGGGCACTGTCGCCGGACGCTCTGGGCGGGGCACTGTCGCAGGACGCTCTGGGCGGGGCACTGTCGCCGGACGCTCTGGGCGGGGCACTGTCGCCGGACGCTCTGGGCGGGGCACTGTCGCCGGACGCTCTGGGCGGGGCACTGTCGCCGGACGCTCTGGACGGGGCACTGTCGCCGGACTCTCTTCACGGGGCACTGTCGCCGGACCCTCTGGGCGGGGCACTGTCGCCGGACCCTCTGGGCGGGGCACTGTCGCCGGACCCTCTGGGCGGGGCACTGTCGCCGGACCCTCTGGGCGGGGCACTGTCGCCGGAAGCTCTGGGCGGGGCACTGTCGCCGGAAGCTCTGGGCGGGGCACTGTCGCCGGAAGCTCTGGGCGGGGCACTGTTGCCGGAAGCTCTGGGCGGGGCACTGTCACCGGAAGCTCTGGGCGGGGCACTGTCGTCGGAAGCTCTGGACGGGGACTGCGCACTGAAGGCCTGATGCGTGGGGCTGGCTTAGGACGCGCCAGACTAAGGACACGCACCACAGGGCTAGTGCGAGGAGCAGGAACAGGACGAGCTGGACTGGGCTGACGCACTGGAGGCCTGGTGCGTGGGGCTGGTAGTGGAGGTACCAGACTGGTGACACACACCCCAAGGCTAGTGCGAGGAGCGGGAACAGGACGTACTAGACTGGGCTGACGCACTGGAGGCCTGGTGCGTGGTGCTGGCTTTAGAGGCACCAGCCTAGAGACACGCACCTCAGGGCCAGTACGAGGAGCAGGAACTGGATACACCGGGCCATGGGTAAGCACTGGAGGTCTGGAGCCCACCTCCTGCACAACCCGTCCTGGCTGGATAGTAATAGCAGCCCTGCACGGGTGGAGTGCTGGCACAGGGCGAACTGGGCTGTGCAGAGGCCTGATGGTTGCCGTGCGTAGAGCAGGCGTAGGGTAGCCTGGGCCTAGGAGGCGCACCGGTGGCCGGATGCGCTGCGCAGGCATCCTCCTTCCAGGCTGGATGCCCGATCTAGCACGGCACTTGCAAGGGGCTGGGATCGCTCGCACCAGACTGTGCGTCAAAGGCACTGCATCTCAGTGCTAGAGGCGTTACTACAGACCCTGGTTCAATTCCAGGCTGTATCACAACTGGCCGTGATTGGGAGTCCCATAGGGCGGCGCACAATTGGCTCAGTGTCGTCCGGGTTAGGGTTTGGTGCGAGGTGCGAGGTGAATGCATGTGGATTGGTGCGAGGTGAATGCATGTGGATTGGTGCGAGGTGAATGCATGTGGATTGGTGCGAGGTGAATGCATGTGGATTGGTGCGAGGTGAATGCATGTGGATAGGTGCGAGGTGAATGCATGTGGATAGGTGCGAGGTGAATGCATGTGGATAGGTGCGAGGTGAATGCATGTGGATAGGTGCGAGGTGAATGCATGTGGATAGGTGCGAGGTGAATGCATGTGGATAGGTGCGAGGTGAATGCATGTGGATAGGTGCGAGGTGAATGCATGTGGATAGGTGTGAGTTGAATGCATGTGGATAGGTGTGAGGTGAATGCATGTGGATAGGTGTGAGGTGAATGCATGTGGATAGGTGTGAGGTGAATGCATGTGGATAGGTGTGAGGTGAATGCATGTGGATAGGTGTGAGTTGAATGCATGTGGATAGGTGTGAGGTGAATGTATGTGAATAGGTGCATGCTTGTGTTAGTGGCAGCAGTCTTGACATTTCTTGTAGGTGATACATACACACATAGGAAGTGATGTAAACATTGCCTTGGCAACAGGTTTCTACACATGGAATCAATGACTTACTTCCCTACAGCAAACACAGTGGTAGCGATGGTGAGGTTGTGGGACCTGAAGGCCTCGTCTATGACCAGGGGGTCAAAGGTCCCCTCCCAGACTATAGGAGCCAGCCATGGGGTTACAGTCAGCACGTCAGTCCTCCTGAATAGTAATAATATTAATAATAAATAATAATAATAATAATAATAATAATAATAGCAAAAACAACAGTAATAATAATTTGGAAATTACGTTTCCTGAAGAAACTGTGTGTGCTTACTAACCTGTTTTAAAGTATTTATGGTTTTGCAGTAAGTTATAGTAGTGGTAGTAACTGCAGTAGAAATTCTAGTGACTGGTTATAGTTGAAAAAGTAGGTAAATGAAAACATTAATTGATTGATTTGTTGGTTGATAGGATAGGATAGCCTGAACATGTGAATGTTGTTTTGGTGTCCAGCGTCACAGTTCAAGAGGTACAGTTATTGACGGTGGTTATTAAATACTAAGTTATGCACATTTATAACGTTGTTATGTAGCTGGAATGGTAGCAGTAGCATTAAAAAGTGTCTACCACTGTGTTCTTATGTTTGGCATTGAATCCATGAAATTATATGATAATTTATGCAAATTAACATTGTTTAAAGTTTATAAAAGGTTTCAACGAATTTGACTTCAGGATAGCCTGGATGTTTTTAAAGTTGGTCTTGTAGCTTAAATGGCCAAGGAGCAGGACCATTTTGAAAATCTACCACTGTATTCACATGGTTGTTATTCAAACCTATGTTAATTTATGCAGAAGTTAAATTCAAAAGGCTCTTGCACATCTGAGCTATCTTTTTTTGCAGGTCCATGGTAACGGTTGAATGAAATGAGCAAAAAGAAGGAACCCGCACACTGCTCTTGATAGTATCAATTGTGTACATGAAAGATGTTAGCCGCTGGCTACGTCCCTTCTGTCTTCAAGAGAGCGAGAGTTGCACCCCTTCTGAAAAAACCTACACTCGATCCCTCCGATGTCAACAACTACAGACCAATATCCCTTCTTTCTTTTCTCTCCAAAACTCTTGAACGTGCCCTCCTTGGCCAGCTCTCCTGCTATCTCTCTCAGAATGACCTTCTTGATCCTAATCAGTCAGGTTTCAAGACTGGGCATTCAACTGAGACTGCTCTTCTCTGTGTCACGGAGGCTCTCCGCACTGCTAAAGCTAACTCTCTCTCCTCTGCTCTCATCTTTCTAGACCTATCTGCTGCCTTTGATACTGTGAACCATCAGATCCTCCTCTCCACCCTCTCCGAGTTGGGCATCTCCGGCGCGGCCCACGCTTGGATTGCGTCCTACCTGACAGGTCGCTCCTACCAGGTGGCGTGGCAAGAATCTGTCTCCGCACCATGCGCTCTCACCACTGGTGTCCCCCAGGGCTCTGTTCTAGGCCCTCTCCTATTCTCGCTATACACCAAGTCACTTGGCTCTGTCATATCCTCACATGGTCTCTCCTATCATTGCTATGCAGACGACACACAATTAATCTTCTCCTTTCCCCCTTCTGATAACCAGGCGGCGAATCGCATCTCTGCATGTCTGTCAGACATATCAGTGTGGATGACGGATCACCACCTCAAGCTGAACCTCAGCAAGACGGAGCTGCTCTTCCTCCCGGGGAAGGACTGCCCGTTCCATGATCTCGCCATCACGGTTAACAACTCCCTTGTGTCCTCCTCCCAGAGTGCTAAGAACCTTGGCGTGATCCTGGACAACACCCTGTCGTTCTCCACTAACATCAAGGCGGTGACCCGATCCTGTAGGTTCATGCTCTACAACATTCGCAGAGTACGACCCTGCCTCACACAGGAAGCGGCGCAGGTCCTAACCCAGGCACTTGTCATCTCCCGTCTAGATTACTGCAACTCGCTGTTGGCTGGGCTCCCTGCCTGTGCCATTAAACCCCTACAACTCATCCAGAACGCCGCAGCCCGTCTGGTGTTCAACCTTCCCAAGTTCTCTCACGTCACCCCGCTCCTCCGCTCTCTCCACTGGCTTCCAGTTGAAGCTCGCATCCGCTACAAGACCATGGTGATTGCCTACGGAGCTGTGAAGGGAACGGCACCTCCATACCTTCAGGCTCTGATCAGGCCCTACACCCAAACAAGGGCACTGCGTTCATCCACCTCTGGCCTGCTGGCCCCCCTACCTCTGAGGAAGCACAGTTCCCGCTCAGCCCAGTCAAAACTGTTCGCTGCTCTGGCACCCCAATGGTGGAACAAGCTCCCTCACGACGCCAGGACAGCGGAGTCAATCACCACCTTCCGGAGACACCTGAAACCCCACCTCTTTAAGGAATACCTAGGATAGGATAAAGTAATCCTTCTACCCCTCCCCCCCCCTTAAAAGATTTAGATGCACTATTGTAAAGTGGTTGTTCCACTGGATATCATAAGGTGAATGCACCAATTTGTAAGTCGCTCTGGATAAGAGCGTCTGCTAAATGACTTAAATGTAAATGTAAAATATTACCGTAATTTCCGGACTATTAAGCGCACCTGAATATAAGCCGCACCCACTGAATTTTTTTAAAATTATTATTTTGAACATAAATAAGCCGCACATGTCTATAAGCCGCAGGTGCCTACCGGTACATTGAAACAAATGAACTTTACACAGGCTTTAACGAAACACGGCTTGTAACAAAAATAAATAGGCTTTAACGAAACACGGCTTGTAACAAAAATAAATAGGCTTTAACAAAACACGGCTTGTAACAAAAAATCTAAAATTAGCAGTAAGCTTTAGTTGTCTTTTTGCACTGAGTCAATTCCTCACGCTGCTGTTTCCAACGTCTTATCATCGACTCATTAACCTGTTATGGCTAGGGGGCAGTATTTTCACAGCCGGATAAAAAACGTACCCGATTTAATCTGATTATTACTCCTGCCCAGAAACTAGAATATGCATATAATTATTAGCTTTGGATAGAAAACACTCCAAAGTTTCTAAAACTGTTTGAATGGTGTCTGTGAGTATAACAGAACTCATTTGGCAGGCCAAAACCTGAGAAGATTCCATGCAGGAAGTGCCCTGTCTGACAATTTCTTGCCCTTCTTGATTATCTCTATCCATTACAGAGGATCTCTGCTGTTACGTGACACTTCCTACGGCTCCCATGGGCTCTCAGAAGGCGGCAAAAAGCTGAATCGTGGCTTTGCAGGCTCTGGCTGAAAAAAAGTAGCGCGTTTGGGTAGTGGCTGGTTACAGTACTGTGAGACTCAGGCGCGTGCCCGAGTCGACCTCATGCTTTGTTTACTTTCCTCAGTTTAGCTAAAAGGAGATTCCCGGTCGGAATATTATCGCTTTTTTACGAGAAAAATGGCATAAAAATGGATTTTAAACAGCGGTTGACATGCTTCGAAGTACGGTAATGGAATATTTAGAAATCTTTTGTCACGAAATGCGCCATGCTCGTGACCCTTATTTACACTTCGGATAGTGTCTTGAACGCACGAACAAAACGCCGCTATTTGGATATAACGATGGATTATTTTGGACCAAACCAACATTTGTTATTGAAGTAGCAGTCCTGGGAGTGCATTCTGACGAAGAACACCAAAGGTAATCAAACTTTTGTAATAGTAAATCGGAGTTTGGTGAGGGCTAAACTTGGTGGGTGTCTAAATAGCTAGCCGTGATGGCTGGGCTATCTACTCAGAATATTGCAAAATGTGCTTTCACCGAAAAGCTATTTTAAAATCGGACACCTCGATTGCACAAAGGAGTTCTGTATCTATAATTCTTAAAATAATTGTTATGTTTTTTGTGAACGTTTATCGTGAGTAATTTAGTAAATTCACCGGACGTTTGCGGGGGGTATGCTAGTTCTGAACGTCACATGCTAATGTAAAAAGCTGGTTTTTGATATAAATATGAACTTGATTGAACAAAACATGCATGTATTGTATAACATAATGTCCTAGGGTTGTCATCTGATGAAGATCATCAAAGGTTAGTGCTGCATTTAGCTGTGGTTTTGTTTTTTTGTGACATTATATGCTAGCTTGAAAAATGGGTGTCTGATTATTTCTGGCTGGGTACTCTGCTGACATAATCTAATGTTTTGCTTTCGCTGTAAAGCCTTTTTGAAATCGGACAGTGTGGTTAGATAAAGGTGAGTCTTGTCTTTAAAATGCTGTGAAATAGTCATATGTTTGAAAAATGGACATTTTTGTATTTTTGAGGAATTTGTAATTCGCGCCACGCCCATCATTGGATATTGGAGCAGGTGTTCCGCTAGCGGAACGTCTAGATCAGGGGTGTCAAACTCAAATACCCAGTGGGCCAAAATGTAAAACCTGAACAAAGTCGCAGGCCAACATTGAACAAATGAACCTTTTAATATGGACCCAAACAAGTTTTGCTTTAACATTGAATATGGAACAAGCATCGCTTATTACCATACAATATATAATTTAATATTGGAGACATGCAAAATCGAATTTCAAATGAAAAAACACATCAATGGCATTCATTTATTAAATAAATAAAATGTAAATAAAAATCGTATGCCTCTTTTCTATTTGCAGCCTTCTGATTTAAATACCAAAATAAACTTTTTCCACTGGCTAATAATTTTACAAATAAAATGATAATAAATCAATCAACCATTCAAGCCCATGCCTTGTAGCAAGAAAAAGTGCACAAAGAAAACGTTAATTATTGCACACTGATCTAATCTGATGTGCCCAAGCCAGATACCTGGCATCTCTTCTTGGATGCTAGTTCATCAATGTCTGGGCTCAGGCTCTGAGCTGAAGAAATCCTTGTTTCATAGTGTCGTCTAATGTTGCACTCCTTACTTACAGCCACGTTGACTCCACAAACAAGACAAACAGGTTTGTCTTTTACATATGTAAACAGATATTCTGCCTCCCACTTGTCCAGAAAGCTGTTTTCTGCCTTTCTTTTCGCCATTTTTGGGAAGGGATAGCGCGCTGACAGTTGTAGCGTCTATGTTGCTATGACTACTGTCACAGAGGAGAGGGCGTTTTTGGGTCCTGTCCTGATTGGCGCGCGAAAACAACAGCAGAGCATTATGGGATTCGTAGTATTAGCGGTGAATGCGCTGTATAATACCGGCGGGCCGGCTCTAGTAGTAATTTGGTATTGTCTCGTGGGCCAAATATAATTACCCCGCGGGCCAAATTTGACACCCATGGTCTAGATAAAGACCAAGCTCCCGTGTAGCAGCTCTATTTCCTTTTCCAACAGCAAGATCAATCACCTTCAACTTGAAAGCTGCATCATATGCATTTCTCCGTGTCTTTGCCATGATGAGGGTGACAAAATGACTACGTAATCAGAATGATGGGAAGTTTGAGGTGCTCGATTTAATCTAAACAGTAAACAAAAAAGTTGTTTGACCTTAACCCGTTCGGCAATTTCATTGGTCTAATGAAAGCTTCATGCCACCAAAAAAAATGAGCACGTCACAGAATATGTTTTTTTGGAGAAAAAATAATTGAAAGCGGGAAAAATCCATATATTAGCCGCGTCATTGTTTAAGCCGCGGGGTTCAAAGCCTGGGGAAAAAGTTGCGGCTTATAGTCTGGAATTTACGGTAAACACGTCTGTAAAACCGCAATGAGGACATGATCCAAGCAAGTTTTCATAAATCATTGGGTACATCTCAATGAGGGTGAAAAACCCAAAACATTCTCTTTTGCTCAGAGTATTATTTATATCACTTCCCGTCTGATATCTTAACTTTCTCTATGCCACAAAATCACAAAGGTAGAAATGTCATGTTTTAGGTCATTAAAATGTACTGCGACTGGATAATCCCTGTCGTTTCTCCAAATTGAATTTTTATGTTTACTGATTATCTGTTTGAGAGAACGAGAGGTTTTACCTCCATAGCACAGCCCACATGGACATTTAATAATGTAGATAACATGGGTGGTGGAGCACATAATAATGTCATTTATTTGGAACCGTTTTCCTGTATGAGGGTGGCAGAAACATTCACACTTCATCACATTGTTGCACTGTGCGCAACCTCTGCATTTATAGCTACCATTTGGAAGAGGGCGTAAAAGAGCCTGGCTGATTTTCTTTTCTGGCTGGCAGTTGGCATGGACCAATTTATCACGTAAATTGCGACCCCTCCTATATACAATAGGTGGTGGATTCTGAAATTCAGCTGGCAAAACTGGGTCCGATGATAAAACATGCCAGTGTTTCTTGACAGCATCTCCCACTTTTCACGAGTTCAAAGTATATGTGTTTGTGAACATTTCAGTGTTCTTTAGCTCTAATCGGTCTTTTTTTGTAGCAGTTCGTCTCGTGTTTTCCCCAATGACAAATTAAGAGCTTCATCCACACATTGTGGAGAATAGCCTCTTCTTAGAAACCTAGTGCGCATCTCCGCTGCTTTTTCTAGATAATCCTCTGTGGAGTGGCATATACGGCGCAGTCTGAAAAACTGGCTTCTTGGAAGTCCTATTTTTAATGGCTCAGGATGGAAGCTGTCCCCCTGTAATAGAGTATTTCTGTCCGTTTCTTTTCTTTACAGAGTTGTAAACAGGGTTCCATTTGATTTATCAATCCACATTTCGAGGTAATGAACACGTTTAGTGTCACATTCAATAGTGAATTTGAGATTGGGGTCAATGTTATTGAGAAATGCCATAAAATCAGCTCCTTTCCCGTTCCTCCCCATATTCAAAACATGTCGTCAATATATCGATAACACTTTATTCAAAAATAGATGTTCGTTTTCATTATTAACAAAACGTTCTTCAAAAAGACCCACATAAAGGTTAACATAGCTCGGAGCGAATGTGGAGCCCATCGATGTTCCATTCGTTTGGAGATAGAATTCATTATCAGACCTGAAATAGTTATACGTCAAAACATATTCAGCCAGCTCTAGAATAAAAGTTGTTGGTGGATATTCGTTAGTATCTCTGTCTCTTAAATAGTGAGCAAGGGCTGCCAGCCCCCTCTCTGGGGAATGCTGGTATATAGACTCTGCACATCTAATGTGACCAAAATACAGTCTTCTGCTAAACCCGTTATTGGTAACATTTTGTTTATGAAGTCTATAGTCTTGCAATGCTTGCACATTAGTTTTAATAAAAGTGTCTACAAAGTTCGACAACGGCTCTAGCATTGAGCCTATTCCTGCCACCACTGGTCTGCCTGGATAATTAGCTTGTTGGTGTTTTAGATGTGTAATTTTGGCAAAATGTACAAGCATGGACGTGTGGCACATTTGCAGCAAATGTATTTATATTATGGTTTTGAGATAAGGTTATTTAATAGGTCCAGATTAGAGAATATATCCCTTTGGAACACCTGTGTGGGATCAACACTCAGTTTTCTATAGAAACGTTCATTACTGAGTTGTCTCTGAATCTCTGCTTTGTATTTTTCATAGTCTAAAACGACCACAGCACCCCCCTTGTCTGCAGGTTTAATAACCAAAGATAAATGTTTCATTAGTTCATTAAGTGCCATGGTAACAGATGAAAAATATGAGAAAAAATAAAACCTGCACACTGCTCTTGATAGTATCACTGCTCTTGATAGTATCACTGCTCTTGATAGTATCACTGCTCTTGATAGTATCACTGCTCTTGATAGTATCACTGTTCTTGATAGTATCACTGTTCTTGATAGTATCACTGTTCTTGATAGTATCACTGCTCTTGATAGTATCATTGTTCTTGATAGTATCACTGTTCTTGATAGTATCACTGCTCTTGATAATATCACTGCTCTTGATAGTATCACTGCTCTTTAATAAGCTTCACATATCGGCCTCAAGGCCTTCCTCAGAGCTTTTGTGATTTAATTTTTTTTTTATCACCCTTATGTAAACATAGCTCCACCCAATGCATCGAATAGGGTTGGAGTCGAGGGAAAATAATACATTTTTACCAACTAAATGTATATGAATGGTAGGACAAAGCTGTGTTTATGTAATCTAATTTGAGTCAGTCTGCAAATTTCAACGTTTGGTGTTTGTAGCAACACCGAACCATGCATGAGAGCACCAGATATTCCGGACGACTGTGTGATCACACTCTACGTAGCCGATGTAAGACCTTTAAACAGGTTAACATTCACAAGCTCGCAGGGTCAGACGAATAACCAGGACTCGTACTCAGACCATGAGCTGACCAGCTAGCAAGTGTCTTCACTGACATTTTCAACCTCTCCCTGATCCAGTCTGTAACATCTACATTTCAAGCAGACCACCATAGTCCCTGTGCCCAAGAACACCTATCTAAATGACTATCGCCCGTAGCACTCGCATCTGTAGCCATGAAATGCTTTAACCTCTCTGGGCTAGGTGGGACGTTTGCGTCCCACCCTAGTCAACAGCCAGTGGAATCCCGTGGCGCGATATTCAAATACCTTAGAAATGCTATTACTTCAATTTCTCAAACATATGACTATTTTACACCATTTTAAAGACAAGACTCGTTAATCTAACCACACTGTCCGATTTCAAAAAGGCTTTACAACGAAAGCAAAACATTAGATTATGTCAGCAGAGTACCCAGCCAGAAATAATCAGACACCCATTTTTCAAGCTAGCATATAATGTCACAAAAACCAAAACCACAGCTAAATGCAGCACTAACCTTTGATGATCTTCATCAGATGACACTCCTAGGACATTGTTATACAATACATGCATGTTTTGTTCAATCAAGTTCATATTTATATCAAAAACCAGCTTTTTACATTAGCATGTGACTAGCATGTGACTAGCATTCCCACCGAACACTTCCGGTGAATTTACTAAAATTACTCATGATAAACGTTCACAAAACACAACAATTATTTTAAGAATTATAGATACAGAACTCCTTTATGCAATCGCGGTGTCCGATTTTAAAATAGCTTTTCGGTGAAAGCACATTTTGCAATATTCTGAGTAGATAGCCTGGCCATCACAGGCTAGCTATTTTGACACCCACCAAGTTTGGTACTCACCAAACTCAGATTTACTATAAGAAAAATTGGATTACCTTTGCTGTTCTTTGTCAGAATGCACTCCCAGGACTTCTACTTAAACAACAAATGTTGGTTTGGTTCCAAATAATCCATAGTTATATCCAAATAGCGGCGTTTTGTTCGTGCGTTCAAGACACTATCCGAAAGGGTAAAGAAGGGTGACGAGCACGGCGCATTTCGTGACAAAACATTTCTAAATATTCCATTACCGTACTTCGAAGCATGTCAAACGCTGTTTAAAATCAATTTTTTCTCATAAAAAAGCAATAATATTCCGACTGGGAATCTGCGTTTAGGTAAAAAGAGGAAAGAAAATAAAGCACAGGGTCGACTCGTGTACGCGCCTAAGCCCATTGTCCTCTGATCGGCCACTTGCCAAAAGCGTAAATGTGTTTCAGCCTGGGGCTGCCTCGATATCATTCAGCTTTTTCCCGGGCTCTGAGAGCCTATGGGAGCCGTAGGAAGTGTCACGTTACAGCAAAGATCCTCAGTCTTCAATAAACAGAGACAAGAAGAACAAGATCTTGTCAGAGAGGGCACTTCCTGTAAGGAATCTTCTCAGGTTTTTGCCTGCCATATGAGTTCTGTTATACTCACAGACACCATTCAAACAGTTTTAGAAACTTTAGGGTGTTTTCTATCCAAAGCCAATAATTATATGCATATTCTAGTTACTGGGCAGGAGTAGTAACCAGATTAAATCGGGTACGTTTTTTATCCGGCCGTGTCAATACTGCCCCCTACCCCCAACAGGTTAACCCACACCTGCGTGGCTGCACACAACTCCAACACCATCATTAAGTTTGCTGACGACACGACGGTGGTAAGCCTACGACGACGATGCGAGACCTGGCTGTGTGGTGCCAGGACAACAACCTCTCTCTCTCTCTCTCAACGTCAGCAAGACAAAGGAGCTGATCGTGGACCACAGGAATGGAGAGCCGAGCACACCCCCATTCACATTGATGGGGCTGTAGTGGAGACGGTCGAGAGCTTCAAGTTCCTCGGTGTTCACATCACTAAGGACCTATCATGGTCCAAACACAACAACACAGTCGTGAATAGGGCACAACAACGCCTCTTCCCCCTCAGGAGGCTGACGAGATTTGGCATGGGCCCCCTGACTACTGGCTGCATCACTGCTTAGAATGGCAACTGCTCGGCATCTGACCGCATGGCGCTACAGAGGGTAGTGAGTACAGCCCAGTACGTCACTGGGGCCAAGCTCCCTGCCATCCAGGACCTCTATACCAGGTGGTGTCAGAAGAAGGACCTAAAAATTGCCAAAGACTCCATCCACGCAAGTCACAGTCTGTTCTCTGTGCTACCGCACGGCAAGCGGTACCGGAGTGCCAAGTCTGGGACCAAAAGGCTCCTGAACAGCTTCTCCCCAAAGCCATGAGACTGCTGAACACTTAATTAAATGGCTATCTGGAGTCTCTGCTTTTCACCGACTACCTACATGTACAGCACATATTACTTCAATCAATAACCAAACCAAACTTACATGTACATATGTGACCCGTTTCAAAAAGCTAGGCATATGTTGCACGTCACAGTAGAAGCATTTTCTGTCAGAATGCCTTCTGGAATATGTGAACTTTCACGTGCCTTAACAACAAACGTCTTTTCCATCTGTAAATACAAATAAAATAGTTCAATTACGAGCCTAGTTGGTTGAGCCACTGAAAAATACAGGAACCTCCTGCTAGCCATGATTGGCTAAGATAATGGGTGGGCTCGACATGCCGAGGGATGAGTTCGGATTGGTCTGCCATGTAGCATGCTTCTGTCTACAACATCAGCTGCTCAGTATGTGTGGATAATCCTTTCTACCAGTTTTTTTTAAGATGTCATGAAAACAGAAAAAGTATTGCTACTGCACTCATTTATCCATGTACACGGTTAACATTTTCAGATATTATACATTTCAAATTTTGTCAGAAAGTTGTTTTCATTGCAAGTTTAAGCATACTGTTAGCTAGCTAACGTTAGCTGGCTGGCTTGCTAGCTAACGTTACGTGTATGATCTGTGCAGTAATATTATTTGTATCTCAGAAAGCTATTTGCATTGCAAGTTATAGACTGTTAACTAGCTAGCTAACACTAAACTGATTTGTTTAGCTTTAGCTACCTGCAGATTCATGCACGGTGGTATGAGTTGTTATTATGGTTCATTGTTTAGCTAGCTAGCTAGCTGTCTGGCCATCTATATATCTAAACAAATGACTCCACTCTGCAAGTATCAATTTCACTGTACCATTTACACCTTCTGTATCCTGTGCATGTGACAAATAAACTTTTTATTTTATTTGAGATAGTGTGTTTACCAGAGACGGTAATGTGAAGAACAACATGACCTGCACGAAAGTCAAATTAGGATATAGCCACAGTAATAGATAGTGTATTTTACTACTACTTTTTGCTACTATGTTCACCACTTCGTCTTGAAATCTTTAGTTGTTTACTACTCTACCTTATTCACTCTGGTCTAACATGTGAATCCTTAAAGAGATGGGTGGGGCTGATCAAATTATAGTAAATTAGCTTTTTAGTACTTATGTGGATGGTAGTTTGGCAAAAGCTGCACATTTTGATCATTTTTATTTCAGAGAACATTATTTACAAGTCTAATGATATTTTGATGAGAAATAAGTAGATATTTTGCTTTGATTGTTGATTTTTCCAATAGTTTCTTCTTGGGGTAAAAATGACCACTGTTCGTAATCCAGGTATGCAATAAAAGTTGGTAGTTTGAGGGTTAGATATTGTTGTAGTACAAAAAGTATAAATGCAATCACAAATATTTTTCTAAAGCAATCTAAGTTTGGGCGTCTGCACATTTAAAAGTGGGTTTCGTGTTTGTAGCTTAAATTGTTTAAGCCCTAGAGCGGGCGGAATGATAACAATATTAGCATGTAAGAAAGCTAGTGTACCCTTGATGAGTATGAGCTCACTACTGTAAGTTGCTCTGGATAAGAGTGTCTGCTAAATGACAACAAATGTAATAAAACAGAGATAATTCTGTTTAAGCAGAAGACGGTGTCTAAGTAGACATCTTAGAGGCAGAGTGGAGTATTCCAGTCCATAGTTGAGTAATCCTGGTCTTATCCATGTAAATGGATAAGACCAGGATGGTCCCGTGTGGCTCAGTTGGTAGAGCATGGTGTTTGCCTTCAGAATTTGTTTTTAATTAGAATAAATCATTGGCCACTTTAATAAATGGAACCCTAGTCACTTTAATAATGTCACTTTAATAATGTTTACATATCTTGCATTACTCATCTCATATGTATATACTGTATTCTATACTATTCTACTGTATCTATGCTGCTCTGACATTGCTCGTCCATATGTTTATGTATTCTTAATTCCTTTACTTAGATTTGTGTGTATTGCGTATATGTTGTGAAATTGTTAGATAATACTTGTTAAATATTGCTGCACTGTCGGAACTAGAAGCACAAGCATTTCCCTACACCCGCAATAACATCTGCTAAACACAGTATGTGACCAATAAAATTTGATTTGATTTGAAACACCCAAAGTCACTTAACATAATCATCAAGATAAACATCCAATAGTGGTAGAACTCTCATGAAAAGACATTATGAAGTACGTTATAAAGCAAGTATGTACTACATAGTATTTACCATAATGGTATACAGTAATTAAGCAATAAGGCACAAGGGGGTGTGGTATATGGCCAATATACCACGGCTAAGGGCTGTTCTTTAGCGCGATGCAACGCGTAGTGCCTGGAAACAGCCCTTAGTCGTGGTATATTTACCATACATCACAAACCACGAGGAGCCTTATTGCTTTTATAAACTGATTACCAACGTATTTAGAACAGTAAAAATTAAATTAAATTGTTATACCAGTGGCTTTCAGCCAATCAGCATTCAGGGCTCGAACCACTCGGTTTATAATATAATCTAGAATTCAAACAATAGAATAAAGTTCTATTGTAATGCTGTCGTCTGCATGTGCTGCCACTTACACTGGTTCCATAAGCTTGGCTTGCTTACTCTGTAATCTGAAAAACACGGGGAGCAGGTTTACTTTTTGCAGAAACAGACTGGCACGGAGATAATAATAAAATGTTGAAGGCTAAGACTTGCTTGGGGTACCAGTCTGTTTGTGCCATCATGCCACTTCTTGTCATGTTTGGGATGAAAAGGAGTGGCACGATTGCACAAACAGATCTGGGACCAGGCTATGGTTGGTTGATGAAGTAATGAAAAGTTATTAATAGTATAAAGAGTACAGTGCAGTACGGTGCAGGTTCAGCAGGTGTGTACAGTCAGTACCCACACGTACTCACTCACCTGTGATTCAGCACAGCCTGGTGATGCACCTGGTGCCATGTTAACCCCTCCACATACTCACTGGGACCCTCACTGACAGACAGACAGCGACAGCAGAGAAAGAAAACAGAGAAAGAGCGGTTCAGTTAGTAGAGCATGGCGCTTGCAACGCCAGGGTTTTGGATTTGATTCCCACGGGGGACCAGTATGAATAATTATGAGAATGTATGCACTCACTACTGTAAGTTTCCATGGGTAAGAGCATCTTCAAAATGTAAAAATATAATGTAACAGAGATAATTATGTCTAAGCACCTGTACAAGTAGACACCTTAGAGGCAGAGTGGAGAATTCCAGTAAATACAGCACCTTCGGAAAGTATTCAGACCCCTTAACTTTTTCCATATTTTGTTAGATTACAGCCTTAATCTAAAAACAAAATTTAAAAAAAGTATTCCCTCAATCTACACACAATATCCTATAATGACAAAGCAAAAACAAGTTATTAGAAATGTTTGCTAATTTATTAACTTAAAAACAGAAATATTACATTTACATAAGTATTCAGACCCTTTACTCAGTACTTTGTTGAAGCACCTTTGGCAGCGATAACAGCATCGAATCTTCTTGATTATGACGCTACAAGCTTGGCACACCTGTATTTGGGAAGTTTCTCCCATTCTTTTCTGCTGATCCTCTCAAGCTCTGTCAGCTTGGATGGGGAGCGTTGCTGCACAGCTATTTTCAGGTCTCTGCAGAGATGTTTGATCGGGTTCAAGTCTGGCCTCTGGCTGGGCCACTCAAGGACATTCAGAGACTTGTCCCGAAGCCACTCCTGCGTTGTCTTTGCTGTGTACTTAGGGTCGTTGTCCTGTTGGAAGGTGAACCTTTGACCCAGTCTGAGGTCCTGAACGCTCTGGAGCAGGTTTTCATCGAGGATCTCTCTGAACTTGGCTCTGTTCATCTTTCCCTCGATCCTGACTAGTCTCCCTGCCACTGAAAAACATCCCCACAGCATGATCCTGCTACCACCAGGCTTCACCGTAGGGATGGTGCCAGGTTTCCTCCAGACATGACACTTGGCATTCAGGCCAAAGAGTTCAATCTTGGTTTCATCAGACCAGAGAATCTTGTTTCTCATGGTCTGAGAGTCTTTAGGTGCCTGTTATGTGCCTTTTACTGAGGAGTGACATCCGTCTGGCCATAAAGGCCTGATTGGTGGAGTGCTGCAGAGATGGTTGTCCTTCTGGAAGGTTCTCCAGAAGGAGAACTCTGAAAGACTCTAGGGGTCTGTCAGAGTAACCTCCCTGACCAAGGCCTTTCTCCCCCGATTGCTCAGTTTGGCCGGGCGGCCAGCTCTAGGAAGAGTCTTGGTGGTTCCCAACATCTTCCATTTCAGAATGATGGAGGGCACTGTGTTCTTTGGGACCTTCAATGCTGCAGACATTTTTTGGTACCCTTCCCCAGATCTGTACCTCGACACAATCCTGTCTCGGAGCTCTACGGACAATTCCTTCGACCTCATGGCTTGGTTTTTGCTCTGACATGCACTGTAAACGATGGGACTTTATATAGACAGATGTGTGCCTTTTCCATAATCATTTCCAATCTATTGAATTTATCACAGGTGTACACCAATCAAGTTGTAGAAACATCTCAATGATGATCAATGGAAACAGGCATCTGAGCTCAATTTCGTGTCTCATAGTAAAGGATCTGAATACTTATGTAAATAAGGTATTTCTGTTTTTTATTAGTTAATACATTTGCAAAAAATTCTAAACACCTGTTTTCGCTTTGTGATTATGGAGTATTGTGTGTAGCTAGCTGAGGATTTTCTTTTACATACATTTTAGAATAAGGCTGTAACGCAACGAAATGTGGAAAAAGTAATGGGGTCTGAATACTTTCCGAAGGCACTGAAGGTCAGTAACCCTGGTATTATCTACTGGGTTTACAGTGCCCTCCGTAATTACTGGGACAGTGCAGCATGTTTTCTTCCTTTGGCTCTATACTTCAAGACTTTGGATTTGAAATTAGACAATGACTGTGAGGTTAAAGTGCAGACTGTCTAGCTTTAAATTCATCCATATTGAGTGAACCATTTAGAAACTACAGCACTTTTTGTACATAATCCCCCCCATTTTAGGGGAGCAAAAAAAATTGGGACAAATTCACTTAAGTGTATTAAAGCAATATAAAGTTATGTATTTGGTCCAATATTCACAGCACGCAATGATTGCATCAAGCTTGTGACTCCACAAATGTGTTGGATGCATTTGCTGGTAGCATCCACATTAATTTACAATAAATTATTTACAATAAAAGTGAGTCCAGAATGACACAGCACATTATTTACCATTCATTTGTATTGGGCACAAAATAATCTGAAACACAATTAAAACAAACAGCTAATGCATCCAACAAATTTGCAGATCTTTAGCCACACCTTACAGCACAGCTTTTACCCAGCATTAGCCACACCTTACAGCACAGCTTTCACCCAGCATTAGCCACACCTTACAGCACAGCTTTAGCCACACCTTACAGCACAGCTTTCACCCAGCATTAGCCAGACCTTACAGCACAGCTTTTACCCAGCATTAGCCAGACCTTACAGCACAGCTTCAGTCACACCTTACAGCACAGCTTTCATCCAACTTTAGCCACACCTTACAGCACAGCATTCACCCAGCTTTAGCCACACCTTACAGCACAGCTTTCACCCAGCTTTAGCCACACCTTACAGCACAGCTTTCACCCAGCTTTAGCCACACCTTACAGCACAGCATTCACCCAGCTTTAGCCACACCTTACAGAACAGCTTTAGCCACACCTTACAGCACAGCTTTCATCCAGCTTTAGCCACACCTTACAGCACAGCTTTAGCCACACCTTACAGCACAGCTTTCACCCAGCTTTAGCCACACCTTACAGCACAGCATTCACCCAGCTTTAGCCACACCTTACAGCACAGCATTCACCCAGCTTTAGCCACACCTTACAGCACAGCATTCACCCAGCTTTAGCCACACCTTACAGCACAGCATTTCACCCAGCTTTAGCCACACCTTACAGCACAGCTTTCAGCCACACCTTACAGCCACAGCTTTCAGCCCAGCTTTAGCCACACCTTACAGAACAGCTTCCACCCAGCATTGTAATACATGTTTTCTTACTTGAGAGAGACAGATGTCGCATCGTGACGAAGAGCAAGCCTTTGATGAGGAGAATAAAAAAATGAAACAACAATAGTGATGACAATAAAAACTCAAAAGGTTCCAATGTAGGCTACAGCTTCTAAAATGTCATTACCAGCAGAGAACCATTCCCCCAGCCATTACTAAAGCAAGTAGCAAGTGTTCACGTTCTGGAGAAGAAGAATAAAAAAAAACTGTCATTAACCACCAACAATATGAGATGAAGGAAAAGTAATTTCTGCTAAATAAGAAGTACTGTAACTATATTTTATAGTAATTATAATGCAATACAATGTAATGCAGATAGACACACACACACACACACACACAGCCAGGTAGCCTGGTGGGTAGGAGGTTGGGCCAGTAACTGAAAGTTGGGTTAAAGTGGAAGACACATTTCAGTTGAATGCATTCAGTTGTACAGCTGACTAGAATGCTCTTCAAGCCAATCAGAAACGACTATTCAACAATGAGATGGTATAATGTCTTATTGAACTAGGGTATCCACACATCTATAAAACAAAGGAGATTCCTGCAAAAATATTATTTGAAGATATTTGATTCCCTAAATCAAGAGCAGGAGAACAAAAACAACATTGATTGATAGCCTTATTAGGTGTTCAGGATTTTCATAATATTTTAATGCTTTTAATGAGTGCAGGCACGGAATAGACCACAACAGCTTTCTAGCATATTTGGTTGTCGAAATTAGGAAAGTTTACTGAAAATGTTTCTGTTTACATTGTGCCTGCCTTTACTCACATAAAAAAGGTTGGATGGAAACCTGGTTACTCTCTGAATGAACAGCATACTGAAGCCGAGTGCTGCCCAAAAGGCCTCACTTTACATGTACAGGGAGATCTACAGATTCACCACAGGGAATATAGATTTTTACACATATTTCAATATGAAAATAACAAGAAACTTTAACTTTGAGTTTTTTTATGATTATTTTCTTGAGACAAGCAACATCCTGAACATGCTGTCCTGTCTTATGACATTCAACACCTAACCCACGCATGCCCCTGGGGCCGTTGGAACCAGTTAGGCGTAAAAATTTCTTAAATGCTTAGTCATGTGAGGCACGTCCAACACTTGTTTCACATAGCCAGAGCCATATACAATGCATTCGGAAAGTATTCAAACCCCTTGACTTTTTCCACATTTTGTTACGTTACAGCCTTATTCTAAAATTGATTAAATCAGGGTTTTTTTATCTCATCAATCTACACACAATACCCCATAGTGACAAAGCGAAAACAGGTTTTTAGAAATTGTATTTCCGTAAGTATTCAGACCCTTTGCTATAAGACTCGAAATTGAGCTCAGGTGCATCCTGTTTCCATTGATCATCCTTGAGATGTTTCTACAACTTGATTGGAGTCCACCTGTGGTAAATTCAATTGATTGGACATGATCCAGGCTGTATCACAACCGGCCGTGATTGGGAGTCCCATAGGGCGGCGCACAATTGGCCCAGCGTCGTCTGGGTTTGGCCGGTGTAGGCCGTCCTTGTAAATAAGAATTTGTTCTTAACTGACTTGCCTAGTTAAATAAACGTTAAATAATAAATGCAAATCAATTTATAACATTTTTGACATGCGTTTTCTGGATTTTTTTGTTGTTATTCTGTCTCTCATTGTTCAAATAAACCTACCATTAAAATTATAGACTGATCATTTCTTTGTGGGGGGCTCTTTAATCCAGCACTTGAAATAAAACAGTGAGGACAAAGTGCTGACTGTCAGCTTTAGTTTGAGGATATTTTCATCCATATCAGGTCATTTTCATCCATATCAGGTCATTTTCATCCATATCAGGTCAACCGTTTAGAAATTACAGCACTTTTTGTACATAGTCACACCATTTTAGGGGACCAAAAGTATTGGGGAAAAATTCTCTTATATGTGTATTAATGTAGTCACAAAAGTTTCTGATTATTTTGTGGCCAATAGAAACGTCACAGTCAGTCGGACTGCCATTGGACTCAGTGGGGCAGTGGAAATGCGTTCTCTGGAGTGACGAATCACGCTTCACCATCTGCCAGTCCGACGGACAAATCTGGGTTTGGTGGATGCCAGGAGAACGCTACTTGCCAAATGCATAGTGCCAACTGTAAAGTTTGGTGGAGCAGGAATAGTGGCCTGGGGCTGTTTTTCATGGTTCGGGCTAGGCCCCTTAGTTCCAGTGAAGGGAAATCTTAACGCTACAGCATACAATGACATTCAAGACAGTTTCTGTGCTTCAAACTTTGTGGCAACAGTTTAGGGAAGGCCCTTTCCATGACAATGCCCCCGTGCACAAAGCGAGGTCCAAATAGAAATGCTTTGTCAAGATTAGTGTGGAAGAACTTGACTGGCCTGCTCAGAGCCCTGACCTCAGCCCCATCAAACAACTTTGAGATGAATTGGAACGCCGTCTGTGAGCCAGGCCTAATTGCCCAACATCAGTGCCAGACCTCACTAACGCTCTTGTGGCTGAATGGAAGCAAGTCCCCACAACAAATGTTCCAACATCTAGAGGAAAGCCTTCCCAGGAAAGTGGAGGCTGTTATAGCAGCAAAGGGGGGGCGACTCCATAGTAAGGCCCATGATTTTTGGAATGAAATGTTGAATGAGCAGGTGTCCACAAACATTTGGTCAGGTAGTGTATTTGTGTGTCTAACTTTCTCACTCATCATTATTCACGATTAATTCAGGACTATCCTTAATCATGGTAGCATCCAAATTAATGTTGATGTGTTTATAAATAATGGAAACTCATTGAACTTTAGATTTGTATTTGGTACATAAAAGCTTAAGTACATGTGTGACTCGATTCAGGAAACTAACCGTATGTCACTTCACACGAGAGGCATTTGAATGTAATTTTGTTTTAAATCAAAATGCATTTTTTGCCCAGAAATGGCTTCTGGAACATGTGAACGCTACGAGAGCGAAACCAATCAAAGCAATCAAATGTATTTATAAAGCCCTTGTTACATCAGCAGATGTCACAAAGTGCTTATACAGAAACCCAGCCCCAAACCCCAAGAGCAAGCAATGTGGATGTAGAAGCACAGAAACACTCTGAATTTACTAATGGACAATCTGACAACGCTCTGAATGTACGAACAACCCAGAGCGCACTCTGGCACTCCAGATTAGATTTAGGGAACACAACCGACGAACAACCCAGAGCGCACTCTGACACACTGGAGGCAATTTACAAATGCACAACTCTGGTCATAGCTAAGGGTACGTTCGTAAATTGCCTCCAGTGTGTCAGAGTGCACTCTAGATCATTCGTAAATTAAGAGCGTTTTGCTCTCTGAGCGTTCAGAGGGCACCGGACGCTCCGGTCGAGGAGAAGGGTTGATCCGAGCGTTCTGACTTCACAACGGCAGTCAAGCACCCAAGCTAACTGTCTAAAGTTGGCCAGTTGCTAGCTACTTCCAGACACAAATGAGAGAACACCTCACTCTGACCATTTTACTCGCCCTAGCAGATCTGGGCGAGTAATATCTACATGTAAGGACATTAAGTATTTATTTTTCAATTGATTTGTACTCACTTTGTATCATTTTTACTGATGCTCCTGAGAATCAAGTGGTCCCAGTTTTCTCTATAGAAAAATCTACAGCGGCTATCTATAACTGTCACTTTATACAAATAAATATTTCCAATGAGCTCCCACCGTTTCATCTCTCCCGAAGTGTGCACTTGTTCAGTCCCCCTCGGGCACTGTAGGAAGCATTGGATTGGTGCAAGCACGGTTGGAGGGAGGTTCCTTCACGTTCCTCTGATGACGATGATGATGATGATGATTCTTCTTCTTCTTCTTCTTCTTCTTCTTCTTCTTCTATGATATAATGGCAGTCTGCAACCAAATGTTAAAAGGTGTATGACGCCACCTACTGTGCTGGAGTGTGAGGTCATCACTGTTTACAACATAAGCTCCACATTTCTAAATCCTCCCACCTAACTCAATGCTTCTGAGGAACTAAAAAGAGCCCTACTAACTGACCTTTGAATCTTGGTCCACCAACCTTTTTTTGGAGGGCATATAAATGCCATCCCGTGTGCTCAGAGTCCCATGTCTTCTGCCACACATCTGTCAAAAAGGCTCTGATCTTACATTTGGCCTCACCTCTACCCAGTGGAACATTAATATCAATTAAATCTAAGCTCTTTTGGCTAACTGGTCCACATTTTCATTACCTTCCACACCTTAATGGTCTGGGACCCAGCAGAATCTCACTACTACACCCAGTCTCTCAATTCTCAATAATTTGTTAACATTTTTTTATTTCACCTTTATTTAACCAGGTAGGCCAGTTGAGAACAAGTTCTCATTTACAACTGCGACCTGGCAAAGATAAAGCAAAGCAGTGCGACACAAACAACAATACAGAGTTACACATGGAATAAACAAATGTACAGTTAAAAAAAAAGAAAGTCTATATACAGTGTGTGCAAATGGTGTGAGGAGGTAAGGCAATAAATTAACACTGGAGTGATAGATATGCAGATGATGATGTGCAAGTAGAAATACTGGTGCGCTAAAGAGCAGAAAAGTAAATAAAAACAATATGGGGATGAGGTAGGTAGATTGAATGGGCTATTTACAGATGGGCTATGTACAGCTGCAGCGATCGGTTAGCTGCTCGGATAGCTGATGTTTAAAGTTAGTGAGGGAAATATAAGTCTCCAGCTTCAGCGATTTTTGCAAATCGTTCCAGTCATTGGCTGCAGAGAACTGGAAGGAAAGGCGGAGGTGTTGGCTTTGGGGATGACCAGTGAGATATTCCTGCTGGAGGCGTGCTACGGGTGGGTGTTGTTATCGTGACCAGTGAGCTGAGATAAGGCGGAGCTTTACTTAGCAAAGACTTATAGATGACCTGGAGCCAATTGGTCTGGCAACGAATATGTAGCAAGGGCCAGTTGATTAGAGCATACAGGTCGCAGTGGTGGGTGGTATATGGGACTTTGGTGACAAAACAGATGGCACTGTGATAGACTGCATCCAGTTTGCTGAGTAGAGTGTTGGAGGCTATTTTGTAAATGACATCGCCGAAGTCGAGGATCGGTAGGATGGTCAGTTTTACGAGGGTATGTTTAGCGGCGTGGGTGAAGGAGGCTTTGTTGCAGAATAGGAAGCCAATTATAGATTTAATTTTGGATTGGAGATGTTTAACATGAGTCTGGAAGGAGAGTTCACAGTCTAGCCAGACACCTAGGTATTTGTAGTTGTCCACATATTCTAAGTCAGAACCGTCCAGAGTAGTGATGCTAGTCGGGCGGGCGGATGCGGGCAGCGAACGGTTGAAAGCATGCATTTAGTTTTACTAGTGTTTAAGAACAGTTGGAGGCCACGGAAGGAGTGTTGTATGGCATTGAAGCTCGTTTGTAAGTTTGTTAACACAGTGTCCGAAGAAGGGCCAGATGTATACAGAATGGTGTCATCTGCGTAGAGGTGGATCAGGGAATCACCCGCAGCAAGAGCTCGTTGATATATACATAATAACATGAATACCTCCAGTATGCCTATAGTAGGTCACTCCTATTAGATTTACCAGATTATATATTCAATACAGACAGGGAATCTGAGCATACTATAATTCTGACAGGTTGTACGTCCTCCACCGTTGGAGGGCAACTACTATCACCAACAGTTCAACTGACTATACATCTGCTAGAATTCTACATATCTGCACATAAAATTCAGGAACATAAACATCTGCTCCTGTGCACCTACTATCTGGGTCCTTGGATCCATCTGTGAAAAGCAGTAAAAATGCATAAAAACTTATACCAATGTAATTGTCAACCAGAGTATGTGACCGTGCCCAATTTGACTGGAGCGAGATTCCCAAAGGCTGGAGCATCTGCTTTCTCGCCTGTTCCAATTTTGCTGCAGTGGCGCTCACTTCATGAGTTCAGGGCAATCCTTGTCCAAGCATGCATGTGTAGTCTACTTGTGTGCTGCTATAGACCCTTCCTTTAGCTACAGTCATGGAGTTCGCTAAATATTTTCATTAAGGAACTGATAAAAGCACGCAGGTGCTAAATGAAGTTGACTTACAAACTGAGGACCAAGAGCAAGAGACAGAGTGCAGTGATTTAGTGTCCACAACTAAAGAATCATTGTGGAATCTGAAAAGACACGTATCTCAAAAGCCTGCTACATGCACATGCTAAAATAAAGGAACGAGGTGGGTAGATAACTAAATGTGTCATTGTAGCAAAGTATTTATAAACAAAACATATGATATCTTAAACGTTTAGTTCATTTTCGTTCTATTATCTATACAAAACGTTTTTATTGATTTTAGCCCAATAGGCCTGGCATATTCCCAAGTTCAAGGAGCTTTCTGTTTTGATTGGGTTATTTTTCCTAAAAACCTTTAGGCCTACCTATAGAGTAACAAAAAAACAACTCTGCATCTCTGCCCAGCCTGGCAAGAGTGGCCAAAAGGGTGTTTAGCATCCCCAGTGGCTCTGCAAGTGTGGAGAGGATCTTTTCCACTGCTGCCCGGCTCTCCATTGTAACATTCGTTGTGGTGGATGGACCAAGGCGCAGCGGGTTGAGTGCTCATATTCACTTTATTTGAACACTATTGAACAAAACAAGAAAAACGACCGACCGACCGACCGACCGACCGACCGACCGACCGACCGACCGACCGACCGACCGACCGACCGACCGACCGACCGACCGACCGACCGACCGACCGACCGACAGCCTTGCATGCAACACACAGCTATGCAACGAACAACCTCCCACAAAACCCCATGAAAACAAACTCCTAATTATAGGACCTTCAATCAGAAGCAACGATAACCAGCTGCCTCCAATTGAAGGTCCAACCCCAATAAACTAAACATAGAACTACAATAGACTACACAGAACATAGAAATATACTAACATAGAACAATTACAAAAAAAAACGGAATACATAAACCAAACACCCCTCTACATAAACACACAACCCGAACCATATAAAACAAATACCCCCTGCCACGTCCTGACCAAACTACAATAACAAATAACCCCTTTACTGGTCAAGACATGACATCCATGAACTAAATGCAAGAGCCTGAAGCCACAGATTGGCCAAACTCGTGTTTCTAAAAATGAATTCAAAAGGCACTAATAAGACATTTTTCGTTTAATTTGTATTTAATTCTAAGTAAGTCACAGCCTATATGCTTAATTTATATAATATTATGATTTAATACAAAGGAATGTTGTTTAAATGCTGAGTGCTTTAAGTCCCTACCAGCCTATTGTGTCGCACTCTCAAATCCTTCACAATGTAATCCTTTGTAGGCTCTAGACTTAAAATAATGTAAATAATATAGCCTAAATAATTCATTTCCATTCCTTCTTGGGCTCCCTGTCTGGCTCCTGACCTATTTAGAGTGTTTATATGCTGTATAATGTTACATGTAGCCTATTTGAAATGATGTTCGCTTCTTACATTCACCTTTTCATGTTTATTCAAATACTTTTCATTGGTTTCAACACTTAAAAACAAATTGGTAGGCCCAGGTAGTCACAGAAATAGATGGGTGTTGGTTAAATTGTGATTTTAATGAATGGAGCGAATTTGGAGCAGCAGTGTTTTTTCCTGTGAGGAGTGGTAGGAAACACACGCAGCACCAGTGTGCTCCGCTCCATGAGCGATGAGCAGGATTTCCAACCTCTCAAATTCTCTGTTGTTAACCTATATCACTGACATCTGACCAATCTTTTCGTTAGATTAACAACAGGACCCAGGAGTAACCACAGAGGAACATCCCCTATCCCCACAGAAGGGCCAATCTCCAACTCCCTCAAACTGTCATCAGCAAGCTTTCCAACCAAAACCACGGCCTTGTCTGCTAGTATACAGTACATTCAACCCCCTTGACTTTTTCCACGTTTTGTTACGTTACAGCCTTCTTCTAAAATGTATGTAAAACATTTTTTATCATCAATCTACACACAATACTCCATAATGACAAAGCAAAAACAGTAAAAAAAACAAAACACATTTACATAAGTATTCAGACCCTTTACTCAGTACTTTTGGCAGCGATTACAGCCTCGAGCCTTCTTGGGTATTACAGCCGCAGGACGACACCGGCCAGAGGGACAGCCCCGAGGACAAGGAGCGTGCCGGTCTGGGGGGCGAAGATGGAAATCACGGATGATGTTGGGGTCCAGAATGTCCTCCACCGGAACCCAACACCACTCCTCTGGGTCGTACGCCTCCCAGTCCACCACGTTCTGGAGCCGACCCCCATGACGTTGGGAGTCCAGTAGGGATCAGACAGCACCTCCCTCGACATGAGATACGGTAGTCACTGGGAAGCTGTAACCTATATGGAGAACCTTGAATGGCCCCACAAACCGGGGGCTCAACTTCTTGCAGGGCAGGCGGAAGTTTGACTCCCTTCCAGTGTGTTCTGGGTTTTCAGCCGGCCCTGACTCTGTGGACTCTGGGCCAGACCGAGGCTCTTGCGGTTGATGTTCCAGAAGTGTGGAGTGACGCTCATGTGAGACTCCAGCGCGCCGTCCATCGTCGAAAAGAACATGCAGACCGCCATCGCAGTGAGACCCCTGTGTTCCACCCTGGGGATCGTGTCTGGCTCTCTACCAGGAACCTCCCACTCTGCCTGCCCTGCAAGAAACTGAGCCCCCGGTTTGTGGGGCCGTTCAAGGTTCTCCGGAGGGTCAAAGAGGTGACGTACAGGTTACAACTGCCCAGTCACTACAGTATCTCACCCTCGTTTCAAGTCTCCCTTCTCAGGCCGGTGGTTCCTGGTCCCCTAGCTGATGCTGTCACCCACGACACCCCGCCACCCCCCCTGGACATGGAGGGCAGTCCAGCGTATGCTGTCAGATCTCTGCTGGACTCCTGACATCGTGGGGGTTGGCTCCAGTATCTGATGGACTGGGAGGGGTATGGCCCTGAGGAGCTGTGTTGGGTTCCGGTGGAGGACATTCTGGATCCCAACATCATCTGTAGATTTCCACCTTCGCTGCCCAGATCGACCCGCTCCTCGTCCCCGGGGTCACCCTCCTGGTCGGCGTCGTCCTGCGGCAGGAGCCGCACCTCATAGGGAGGGTACTGTCACGTCTACTCCTGCTCCTCCCCCTCCGGCTCGCGACGTCGCCGGAATACTAATCACCGGTCCGGAAACAGACGCCTCACAATTCCTCAACTGGCAGCTTCATTAAATAGTACCCACAAAACACCAGTCTCAAAGTCAACAGTGAAGAGGCGACTCCGGGATGCTGGCCTTCTAGGCAGAGTTCCTCTGTCCAGTGTCTGTGTTCTTTTGCCATCTTAATCTTTTCTTTTTATTGGCCAATCTGAGATATGGCTTTTTCTTTGCAACTTTGCCTAGAAGGCCAGCATCCCGGAGATGCCTCTTCACTGTTGACGTTGAGACTGTTTTTTTGCGGGTACTATTTAATGAATCTGCCAGTTGAGGACTTTTGAGGCGTCTGTTTCTCAAACTAATGCACTTGTCCTCTTGCTCACTTGTGCACCGGGGCCTCCCACTCCTCTTTCTATTCTGGTTAGAGACAGTTTGCACTGTTCTGTGAAGGGAGTAGTACACAGCGTTGTACGCGATCTTCAGTTTCTTGGCAATTGCTCGCATGGAATAGCCTTCATTTCTCAGATCAAGAATAGACTGATGAGTTTCAGAAGAAAAGTCTTTGTTTCTGGCCATTTTGAGCCTGTAATTGAACCCACAAATGCTGATGCTCCAGATACTCAACTAGTCTAAAGAAGGCCAGTTTTATTGCTTCTTTAATCAGAACAACTGTTTTCAGCTGTGCTAACATAATTGCGAAAGGGTTTTCTAATGATTAATTAGCCTTTCAAAATTATAAACTTGGCTTAGCTAACACAATGTGTCATTGGAACACAGGAGTGATGGTTGCTGATAAGGGGTCTCTGTACGCCTATGTAGATATTCCATAAAAAATCTGCTGTTTCCAGCTACAATAGTCATTTACAACATTAACAATGTCTTATCTGTATTTATGATCAATTTGATGTTATTTTAATGGACAAAAAAATAGCATTTTTTTTAATTTATTTATTTTTGGAGAAAAAAAAGGAAAATAATCTATGGTATTGCGTCACTTCTCAGCTGTCGTCAAAATGGATTCCCCATCAGTTCAGCCTGAAAATCCCTCTGATAATCTTTTGTCACCGCATCAATCTTGATAATTGTAAACCACTGGCAGAATCGAGGTGAATCTTTGGTAGGTAGAACGGTGAACAATAACTTATTTTCGTACTTGTTTGTAATTATGATGACAAACATTAGTGAAAAACAAACACTTCAAAGAAATCAAGCCTAGAGATGTTCTGAAGTATTTAATGCCATTATTCAAGTTTGTGGGCACGACCCCTCTACTTAGCGGGAGGCATCAGCATTCGCTATGAATGCCGGACGTTGTGGTTCACTATGAGCAGATGAATACACAGGGATCAAAACTTCCAGATTCTACCAGTGAAATTAAAATGTTTTAGTTCTAGCATGCGGTTTGGATAATTGTGATGTTTATGATAAAAACGTAATGTTATTAATATAGTAATGACTATATGCCGTGGCAGAGCCAGGGTGAAATTCCCCTTTAAGGTTAGAGTTAGGGGAAGGGTTAGCTAACATGCTAAGTAGTTGCGAAGTAGCTAAAAAGCAGTAAGTAGTTGAAAAGCGAATTAGCTAAAATGCAAAAATTATCCTGTGATGAGACTCAAACTCGCAACCGCTAGAAGTTTGCGTTATACTCCCACCCCGACCAACCACCATACTTTCGTTTTTGCCTTTAGTAACCCTCTGTCTTATGTAACCATACCAAACGTAACATATCATACTAATTTCAATGTCCCAGATTTACATTTACTATGTTACATCTAGTCTATGGGACCAGTTTGCGTCATATGGTCTCACGTCATGTGGTGGGAAACATTCTCACAGCGTGTTTTGGTGTGTGGGAGAGAGAGGGAGGATGCTTCAAAACAGTGCGGATATCCCAAATTACACCCTATTCCATACCTAGCCCTATGGGCCCCGGTCAAAAGTCGGGCACTAGGGAAAAGGGTGACATTTGGCACGCAGACAGGATATGTGAGCACTGTAGGCCACTACCTTAGCCCAGATGCCCGGAATGTTGTGGCACATACAGGTCAGTAGTTATTATAGAGTGGTTTATGTCAAACTATTTTTCACACCTCGTTGATTGATGAACACCACTCCCCTTGTTGAGTGGCTAGGACTTTAATACCAGACTATTTGCATTGCCCCTCTCCCCCTTCTACGCTGCTACTCTCTGATAATATCTATGCATAGTCACTTTAATAACTCTACCTACATGTACATACTACCTCAATTACCTCCACACCGGTGCCCCCCGCACATTGACTCTGTACTGGTACCCCCTGTATTTAGCCTCGCTATTGTTATTTACTGCTGCTCTTTAATTATTTGTTATTCTTATCTCGTACCTTTTTTTGTATTTTCTTAAAACTGCATTGTTGGTTAAGGGCTTGTAAGTAAGCATTTCACTGTAAGGTCTACACCTGTTGTATTCAGCATTTCACTGTAAGGTCTACACCTGTTGTATTCAGCATTTCACTGTAAGGTCTACTACACCTTGAATTCGGCACATGTGACAAATAACATTTGATTTGAGTGGCCGGGGCATTACCACATTGTTGTATGTAAATATCACACCCATCGTTCTGAGTGGCTAGGATTTTAATTTCACACCCAGTGAGTGGCCGGGGCATATCACATTGTTTTATGTAAACATCACACCCCACTGTTCTGATTACAGTATTGTGGATGTGATAAGGGGTCCTAGTGTCTGTGTGTAGATATGCCGCCCCTGTATTGGTGGGGAGGCCAGCTGATGTGGGCTCCAGGTCTGGACATGCAAGATCAGGGTTGCGTCTGGGCATGAAGCCTATACCATTTTCCTTAACCAATCAAATCAGGGGGGTTGTGAAAGGTGTTGGTGGGGTGACAGAGACTGTTGTGTTGATCAAGGGGCTATTGTATTGGGGTCTATGGTTAAACGGTGGGCGTTTATGTGATGGGTTAGTTAGGATGAGAAGTCCATGTCTGGGCATGACATCTACAGTATAACCAGTGAGAATGCTTGAAGTTGTGATGGGGTAGTCAGGATGGGGTAGTCAATATATGTATTTCCACATGCAATGTGTCTGTGGGCATTTTTTTACATTTTTGTCATTAAACAGAGCTTCTTATCCAGAGCAATTAGGATTGAGTGCCTGAGATGACTGTCTATTCATTACATTACTATGAATTGATACAACTGCTCAAAATGATAAGTAACTGTTGCATTACTCTTAATGCATAGTTTTATGGAAACTGATGAACAATATTCCATGTTTAGATCATGAAAGTTTCAGGATAACGAGATCAATTGACACCAATTACCATGGAACGTGAACCAATTGGGTTACATTATCTATGGATGTAATATTTCATCATCCTTCTTTATCAGACACTGTTTCTATGGTCCCATGTACCATTTTTCCAGACCATGTTTTCAGATTTGACATTACTGTACACTCACCAGCCACTTAATTAGGAACACCTATCTCCACAACAGCCTGAATTATTGACGGTGTTGTACGTTAACAGATGCCCTTCTGCACACCACTGTTTTAAACACCTGTTATTTGAGCATTTGTGGCCTTTCTGTTAGCTTGAATGAGTCTGGAAATTCTCCTCTGACCTCTCTCATTAACAAGGTGTTTTTGTCCACAGAACTGCCGCTCACTGAATGTGTTTTGTTTATCGCACCATTCTCTCTAAACTCTAGAGACTGTAGTGTGTAAAAATCCCAGGAAGGCAGCTGTTTCTGAGACGCTGGAACAACCATGTGTGGCATCAACATTCATACCACGGTCAAAGTTGCTTAGATTACGCATCTTGCCTGTTCTAATGTTTGGTCTAACAACAACTAAAGTTCTCTACTCTATATACTTTATGTATTGAGTTGCAGGCAGCCACATGATTTGCTGTTCAAAGGAGCAGGCTATGTGTGTTGACACGCAGGTCTCCCTAATGAAGTGGCTGGTGAGGGTATGTATGCAGGCCCTTGTAATTGCTTTTCCAATACTGCCAACTCGTTACTGGTGATTGATTTCACATTGTGGTACGAGTATATAGTGAAATGAGTGGTATCCACCTACAACAACATAGCGATAACATGGAGCGGGCAGGTGATCCAGGTCACAATAGAGGTCAAGCAGTGGGAGGAGGAAGACGAGGAAGATGTGGTGGTCAAAGGAATGCAGGGGACAAGCACCCCTTTTGAGAGGTGGTCGTGGACCTCGTTTGAGAGATGTGGGGGAACGTGGTAGAGGACAAGGCCACGGACCAAGACAGTGGCAGCAACAGCAAAGAGTCCAATGAAATCCGAGCAATAGTTGTAGACCATGTCGTAAATCATGGCATGACAATGACTGAGGCAGCCACAATGATTCAACCAAACCTCAGAAGATCAACCGTGGCCTCAATCATCAGAACTTTCCTCAATGAGAACCGGTAAGTCTTCAGCATGCACTAAACATTAGGCTACTCTTAATTGTCAAATGCATGCCAATGTGTACCACAGAGTAGGTGATGTGACTAAATGTGTTCTTACTGTAATTTTCCCTGCAGAATTGAGACTAGGCAGAGGCAAAATTCTGTATGACCAACAAGAGCGTGCTGTGGCCAATTTGGTTCGGGTCAGAAATTATATTTGCCTTACAGAAATTCGGCAGCACATCTTGGACAATGACGACATGTTCAACAATGTGGAAGCCATAAGTTTGCCGACTATTGCACGCATGCTGAAAAGGCACCAGGTGTCTCTAAAACAGCTATACCGTGTGCCTTTTGAAAGAGATGCAGACAGAGTGAAGCGACTGAGTACGTTCAGGTATGTTCAGTTTCAAGATGCCTGTTGTGAAAAATTCCCACAAAATTCTACATCGTTGCAATCAGTAATTCTCTTTCCAAAATGTACTTTTAGAGGGTGATGGAGCTGGATGCTGACAAAAACCATCACAAATTCCTCTTTTTGGATGAGGCAGGCTTCAACCTGGCCCAGACAAGGAGGAGAGGTCGGAATTTTATTGGCCAGCGGGTAACCATCCAAGGACCTGGACAACGTGGGGCCAACATTTTTTTTATTTTTTTTATTTATTTCGCCTTTATTTAACCAGGTAGGCCAGTTGAGAACAAGTTCTCATTTACAACTGCGACCTGGCCAAGATAAAGCAAAGCAGTGTGACAAAAACAACACAGAGTTACACATAAACAAACGTACAGTCAATAACACAATAGAAAAATCTATGTACAGTGTGTGCAAATGTAGAAGAGTAAGGCAGTAGGCAATAAATAGGCCATAGAGGCGAAAAATTACAATTTAGCATTAACACTGGAGGGATAGATGTGCAGATGATGATGTGCAAGTAGAGATACTGGGGTGCAAAAGAGCAAGAGGATAAGTAATAATATGGGGATGAGGTAGTTGGGTGTGCTATTTACAGATTGGCTGTGTACAGGTACAGTGATCGGTAAGCTGCTCTTAAAGCTGATGCTTAAAGTTAGAGAGGGAGATATAAGACTCCAGCTTCAGTGATTTATTTTATTTTATTTTATTTTTTTATTTTTTTTCCAATTCGTTCCAGTCATTGGCATTAGAGAACTGGAAGGAAAGGCGGCCAAAGGAAGTGTTGACTTTGGGGATGACCAGTGAAATATATCTGCTGGAGCGCGTGCTACGGGTGGGTGTTGCTATGGTGACCAGTGAGCTGAGATAAGGCGGAGCTTTACCTAGCAAAGACTACTAGATGACCTGGAGCCAGTGGGTTTGGCGACGAATATGTAGTGAGGGCCAGCCAACGAGAGCATACAGGTCGCAGTGGTGGGTAGTATATGGGGCTTTGGTGACAAAACGGATGGCACTGTGATAGACTACATCCAATTTGCTGAGTAGAGTGTTGGAGGCTATTACATCACCATGTGTGCGGCTATATCAGAAGATGGTGTGGTGGGACACAGACCTCGTATTGGATCATATAATGCAGCTCTCCTTGTAACCTTCCTTGATGAGCTAAATCAGGTCTGTAGAGCTGATGGCATGACCTATGTCATTGTGTGGGATAATGTCAGGTTTCACCATGCTCAAATGGTGCAAGCATGGTTTCAGGCCCATCCACAATTTATCACCCTGTACTTACCCCCATACTCTTTCCTTAACCCAATTTAGGATTTTTTCTCCACGTGGAGGTGGAAGGTATATGAACAAGCCACCCTTCTCCAGACCATGGATGACGCATGCAATGACATCACGGCAGACCAGTGTCAGGCCTGGATTCGCCATGCCCGAAGATTCTTCCCAAGATGTTTGGCTAATGAAAACATCCATTGTGATGTGGATGAGAACCTATGGCCAAATCCACAAGACGGGTTTGATGAAAATATAGAAGTACAGTAACCAGCCTTTGTTTTGCTTTTTACCGTAAGCCAGGTGAGGAACACTGCAGTTGATGTTTTACTGTAGTTTTTTCTTTTTTGTAGCTAAATATTTTTGCTTTGATTCAAAGAAACCGATTTTGTGATTTTATTGTATTTCATCAATAAATGTCAGATTTTATTCAATGATTTCCACTGTCTGTAGTATTCTCTTTACTAGTCCTTTTACAGTGATGTATTTATGTGTAGTACCATAATGAAACATGTATCACATATTTTATACTACAATATTTAATGACTGTACGAACAATTACACAGTGAAACTATTGGTATCTTGTGTGTGGGTGATCTAAATAAATGTTCCTATGATATTTCATGATACATTTGTTATTTGAACCAATGATTCTGCAAGTGCAAGGTTTCTTTAAAGATATAAATGCACAATGCAATGTTTTTAACATTGGACAGCCTGTGTTACAAGTGATGGCCGTTTTCAGTTTTGTGTCAAGAGTTTTGAAAAATGACAACAAGGTTCTGAAATTAGTGCCAACGTGATTGTAAAAAACTGTATTAATAACCAGAGCTGCAACTCTAAAACATGCAGGATTAATTTAAAACATGCAGGGTTAATTTTAAAAAAGCAGGGTTCATTTAAAACATGCAGGGTTCATTTAAAACATGCAGGGATCATTTAAAACATGCAGGGTTCATTTAAAACATGCAAGGTGAATTTAAAACATGCAGGGTTCATTTAAAACATGCAGGGTGAATTTAAAACATGCAGGGTGAATTTAAAACATGCAGGGTGAATTTAAAACATGCAGGGTGAATTTAAAACATGCAGGGTGAATTTAAAACATTTCAACTAGTTTGTGTGTGTGTGTGTGTGTGGCTGTGTGTTTAGGGCTGTGGGGTCATGACATTTTGTCGGATGGTGATTGTCAAGCAAATATCTACCAGTCTCACGGTAATTGACCGTAATTAACATAAACGCATTTAGCATCTCGTGGCTTCCACCCATAGCCTATGTTACGTGTTACGTTTTTCTTTTTCCCCTGCTAGTGTGTTTGTCTTGGGCATTACAGGTGTACCGAGTTGCGGCTAACGATGGTGGGCGTGGCTGTAGCTGATTACAGAGAGGATATCTGTTTGCCGTGTGAGAAGAGAAGAGAAGAGGAGGAGAGAGAGAGAGAGAGAGAGAGAGAGAGAGAGAGAGAGAGAGAGAGAGAGAGAGAGAGAGAGAGAGAGAGAGAGAGAGAGAGAGAGAGAGAGAGAGAGAGAGAGAGAGAGAGAGAGAGAGAGAGAGAGGAGAGAGAGAGAGAGAGAGAGAGAGAGAGAGAGAGAGAGAGAGAGAGAGAGAGAGAGAGAGAGAGAGAGAGAACACTTGTTTTTTGTTTGATTATTTGTGTTAATTTCCTTGTGTTTCAGCCTGTCCTCCTGAGGCGCTCCACCCTACCTAGGTCCTGGAGAAGGGAAAAGGTAGATCATGGGTGTACATTCTCACGTAGATAACCCATTGTTTTATACACTAGGTTAGCCGGGCGGGTGTCACCCTTGTATTTTTCTTGGAACCAGGTAGGACAGTGGGTTAGGGTTTAGAATGTGTTAGGAAGGATTAGGTGTGTAGAAGAGGAGGGACCTTTTGTTTATTTTCATTACTTGGACCCCGATCCCAAACATTTCCTTCTCTTACCTTCCCTTGTTGTGGTTGTTTTGTTTCTTATTCATTATTTATGGGTGTGTTATATTGTTTATTTAACTAATTCACTAAACATCCCCTGAGGGTTAAAATTGAGTTCTGGTTGTGGTCTGATTTATTTATCGCTCATTGCACCCCACATTTCTTCCCTTTTCATCTGTATTACCTGGTGTGTTTAGGCCCAGGCATTTACGTCTCCTCCTCAGACGAGCTACACCCGAGGGGAGAACGTAATATGGGGGCTCATCCGGGATATTTTTGATCCAGCTTGTGCCTGCACACTAGGGTAGTAAAGGTGGATTGGGTGGTTGTTGTGTTTGGTGTAGTGTTTAGTGCTGTGTAGTAGTTAGGTGCTGGATTTAGAATATGGCCAACTTTAACCTGAAGTTTTTTCTGGATAACCCAACGTGGGAGGGTTTTGAGAATTGTAGGAGAGTGGATTTAGAGACTTTGGCAGACCATTTCGATATCTCCGTGCCTAGGGGTTTTGTTAAGGCGGAGGTAAAGGCATTGGTATTAGCGGCACTGATGGAAAAGCAGGTGTTGGTTTTGCCTCGGCCTACGGTTGGAGAGGTGGTGGATGCTCTGGGTACCCCGACTAGGCCCGACGATGAGGTCGAGTATAAATCCCCGGACACCTTGCCTCGATTTGACCCTCTTTCTCCTGTGCCTACGGCTATACATTTGCAGATGGAGGCAGAAGAGCGAGCACAAATCCGAAAGGATGAGCTACATCTCAAGTTGGAGATGCGCCGACTGGAGTTGGAAGCAGAAAAGGACCTTAAGATAAGGCAGATGGACTTCGAAATGCGCAAATTGGAATTAGAGGCGGAGATGGCGAGGCTGGCCGCTGTCCCTGCCATTTCCAATGGTGTGTTTTCCACCCCAGGATCTGCCTCTACCTTTGACATTAGCCGGCATATTGCTTTAGTTCCACAATTCCGTGAGTCTGAGGTTGACTCTTACTTTTGTGCATTCGAACGCATAGCAGTGGCTTTGAATTGGCCTAGGGACGTGTGGCCGCTTCTACTCCAATGTAAATTGTCCGGTAAAGCGCAGGCGGTATTGGGTACTCTTTCTCTCGCTGATAGTCTTAATTACGACATAGTTAAGGCTACTGTGCTCCGTGGGTATGAGCTTGTGCCAGAGGCTTATAAACAAAAGTTTAGAAAGCACTCCAAATCCTCTATAAAAACTTTTGTTGAATTCGCTAGAGAGAAGGAGTCTCTCTTTGACAAATGGTGCTCAGCGAGTAAAATCAATGACTTTGAAGGTCTTCGTGAATTAATGTTATTGGAAGAATTTAAAAACAGCCTCCCAGAGCGGTTGGTTGTATACATTAATGAACAGAAAGTGTTAAAGTTATCTGACGCCGCGGTGCTTGCAGATGAATTTGTGTTAACACATAAAACGGTGTTTCCCACACACCGTAGTGAGACTAGACCGGTTGTATCCTCTTCTGTCTACTATTCACCCCGTTACTCAGGAAGTACACGGCTGAATCAAAAGGAGGAACGCGCATGTTTTTACTGTCATAAAGTAGGACACGTAATTTCAGAATGTATGTCTCTAAAACACAAGTCACCAGCTTCAACCCCTAAACTCCATAAAAGTGTGGGTTTGATTAAAGTAACCAATAAGAGCTCTGTAAAGGAGAGTCCTGAAGTTGTACTAAGTCGTCCTGATCAAACGTACGACCCGTTCATATTTAAAGGCTTTGTTTCCCTGACAGATGATTCTGGAGACCAAAAGCCAGTTTTGATATTGAGAGATACTGGTGCGGCTCAGTCTGTAATTCTCTCGAGTGTTCTGCCTTGGTCAGAAGAGTCTTATTGTGGCTCTAGTGTATTATTGAGGGGGATCGAAATGGGTTGTGTGCCTGTTCCGTTACATACTGTCCATTTGACTTCTGATCTAGTGAGTGGATATTTCAGAATCGGTGTACAGTCCGAGCTTCCCGTACATGGGGTTGACCTAATCATGGGTAACGATCTAGCAGGAGGCAAAGTTGTGCCTGTGTTAGAAGTACTAGACAAGCCTGATGCTCAGTTAAGTGCTGATGTTTTGGGAACTACGTTTCCCGACGCATTTCCAGCGTGTGCCATTACGCGGGCGCAGTCACGTTGCTTAGGTACCATGGTAGACTTAGCTGACTCTGTGCTTGCACCTATGTTGAATGGGGAAGATATTCAGTGTTCTACTCCTGTGTTCCCAGTGAGTTCTGATCATGATGATGGAAATAAAGACAAGACAATGGCTTCCTCGGTGGACTGTTTAAGGTTGCCAGTTACTCGGGAGGAGCTAATAGCTGCCCAGATAGAGGATGTGGGCTTGGCCAAATGTTTTTCCTCCATGTTACCTTTGAGTGACAAAAACAGGAAAGGTGTCACGTATTTCCTTGAGAAGGGGCTTCTGATGAGAAAATGGACTCCCCGTGCTGACCTAGAAAATGATTGGAGTTCCGTTAGCCAGATTGTAGTTCCTGCCCCGTTTCAGACAAAGGTGTTGTCCCTAGCTCATGATATTCCCTGGTCTGGTCATCTAGGGGTGACTAAAACCTACGACCGACTCCTCCGTCATTTCTTCTGGCCGGGAATGAAACTGGATGTGGCTCGCTATTGCCGTACATGTAGTACTTGCCAGGTGGTGGGGAAGCCTAACCAGGTAATTTCCCCGGCTCCTCGCTGCCCTATTCCGGTCATGGGAGAGCCGTTTGAGAAGGTAATCATTGATTGTGTTGGTCCCTTGCCCAGGACTAAGTCGGGTAATCAATTCTTGTTAACAATAATGTGCACTGCTACAAGGTACCCAGAGGCGATTCCTATGCGTAAAATCACAAGTAAGGCAATTGTGAAGGCGCTGATTAAGTATTTCTCTACCTTTGGATTTCCAAAAATTGTACAGACAGATCAAGGCACAAATTTTACATCAAAATTGTTTGGAAGTGTGTTGAAGTCCTTGTCAGTGTCCCATCAGATGTCTAGCGCTTATCACCCGGAGAGTCAGGGCGCGCTGGAACGTTGGCATCAGACGCTAAAAGCTATGTTGCGTAAATACTGTATGGACACAGGAAAAGATTGTGATGAGGGGGTGCCCTACGTGCTGTTTGCTATTCGGGAGACCGTACAGGAGTCTCTTGGGTTTAGCCCAGCTGAGCTAATCTTTGGTCATACCGTGAGAGGCCCTCTCAAGGTACTGAAAGAACAACTTATGGCTGATGATTCAGTTGGGTCCTCTACTAATGTACTAGACTATGTTAGTCAAGTCCGGGAGCGGTTGCATGACGCCTGTGCTGTAGCCAGAGAAAATCTGTCTTCCACACAAAAGAAAATGAAACGTCATTTTGATGTTAAATCTGTGTTTCGTTCTTTTCAACCAGGTGACCAAGTCTTGGTGTTGTTGCCGGTACCCGGCTCGTGTCTCTCTTCCAGTTTCTCTGGCCCATATGTAGTGGACCGAAAACTCAGTGATACTGATTATGTTATCAAAACGCCAGACCGTAGACGACCATTTAGGGTATGTCACATTAACATGATTAAAGCCTATCTTGTTAGAGGTGGTACCGAGTCTCCCATTACCAGTGAAAAACCTGTTGTATCCTCTGTTGCTTCTGTGAGCCTGGTTACTCACCCAGGAGTCAGCCTAAATGATGAGGACGGTTTGGTGATGCGGAATACTCCTGAGCAGTGTGCTCGTTTGTGTAATTCTGAGATGGTGGCGTCTCTCCCAACCCATTTGTTGCATTTGAATGATCAGCAGAGATCTGATATTGAGTTACTAATCACTGATTTTCCAAGTCTCTTTCAGGATGTTCCCAGTCGTACCAATGTGTTGAAACATGATATAAATGTAGGTGATGCTGCTCCAATCAAACAGCACCCTTATCGTGTGAATTCAATCAAGAGAGGAGTGATGAAGAAAGAGGTAACTTATTTACTGGAAAATGAGATGGCAATCCCCAGTGGCAGTCCTTGGAGTTCCCCCTGTCTGCTGATTCCAAAGCCTGACGGGACTCAAAGATTTTGCACTGACTACAGGAAAGTGAATAATGTTACTATACCTGACTCATTCCCTTTACCTCGCATGGATGACTGTATAGACACCATTGGATCGGCTGCGTATGTTACTAAGCTTGACTTGTTAAAAGGTTATTGGCAGGTGCCTTTAACCCTTCGTGCCTCTGAGGTGTCTGCTTTTGTAACTCCTGACAGTTTCTGTCAGTACACAGTGATGGCTTTTGGAATGAGGAATGCTCCAGCCACGTTTCAACGTTTGGTAAATATTGTGTTGGCTGATGTTCCTGATTGTACTGCATATCTGGATGACCTGGTTGTTCATTCGACTACCTGGCTTGATCACCTGAGCACATTGAGGGCTGTGTTTGCACGCTTGGCCAACGCTTCTTTGACCCTTAACTTAGCCAAATGTGAGTTTGGAAAGGCAACTGTTACATATTTGGGTAAAGAGGTAGGTCGGGGTCAGGTGCGTACCGTAGCAGCTAAGGTGGATGCTATCACCCGGTTTCCTGCCCCTGCCACTCGCCGAGAATTACGCAGATTTTTAGGCATGACGGGTTATTATCGTACATTTTGTAGGAATTTCTCAACAGTTGTAGCCCCACTGACTAGGTTACTCAGTCCTTCAGTATCCTTTGAGTGGACCGCTGAGTGTCAATCTGCTTTTGACTCTGTAAAAGCACTATTGTGTACTTCTCCTGTTCTTTCTGCCCCTGATTTCCAGAAACCATTTAAGTTGGAGGTGGATGCCAGTTCAGTGGGTGCAGGTGCTGTACTATTACAGGAACACGATGGTCTAGATCACCCAGTTTGCTACTTCTCTCGAAAATTCAACAGCTGTCAGTCAAGGTATTCCACTATCGAACAGGAGACCCTGGCGCTGTTATTTGCCCTACAATTTTTTGAAGTTTATGTTGGCTCCAGTGTGTTGCCTGTTGTGGTATACACAGACCACAACCCTTTAACTTTCTTGAGCCGCATGTATAACCACAACCAACGTCTTATGCGTTGGGCGTTGGTTATACAGGGTTATAATTTACAAATTCAGCACATAAAGGGTTCGGAAAACATCGTTGCGGATGCTTTGTCCCGTGCCTAGTAAAAAATTAAAAAAATACTAATAGCACCAGGCATTGATAACTTTGCTGTTGTAAAAAAATATATATATGTATGTAAGGGTTTTATCATAAACCCAGGGGTTTACTCTTTTTGGGGGGGGCGTGTTACGTGTTACGTTTTTCTTGTTCCCCATTTTTTCCCCTGCTAGTGTGTTTGTCTTGGGCATTACAGGTGTACCGAGTTGCGGCTAACGATGGTGGGCGTGGCTGTAGCTGATTACAGAGAGGATATCTGTTTGCCGTGTGAGAAGAGAAGAGAGGAGGGAGAGAGAGAGAGGACACTTGTTTTTTGTTTGATTATTTGTGTTAATTTCCTTATGTTTCAGCCTGTCCTCCTGAGGCGCTCCACCCTACCTAGGTCCTGGAGAAGGGAAAAGGTAGATCTGCCCATGGGTGTACATTCTCACGTAGATAACCCATTGTTTTATACACTAGGTTAGCCGGGCGGGTGTCACCCTTGTATTTTTCTTGGAACCAGGTAGGACAGTGGGTTAGGGTTTAGAATGTGTTAGGAAGGATTAGGTGTGTAGAAGAGGAGGGACCTTTTGTTTATTTTCATTACTTGGACCCCGATCCCAAACATTTCCCTTCTCTTACCTTCCCTGGTTGTGGTTGTTTTGTTTCTTATTAATTATTTATGGGTGTGTTATATTGTTTATTTAACTAATTCACTAAACATCCCCTGAGGGTTAAAATTGAGTTCTGGTTGTGGTCTGATTTATTTATCGCTCATTGCACCCCACATTTCTTCCCTTTTCATCTGTATTACCTGGTGTGTTTAGGCCCAGGCATTTACGTCTCCTCCTCAGACGAGCTACACCCGAGGGGAGAACGTAATATGTAGTGTAATTAACATAAACGCATTTAGCATCTCGTGGCTTCCACCCATAGCCTACAAGCCACTTGTCACAGTATCCACAGAAAACGGTGCCCCTCCTCGGCCGGGCGGCACTCGCCGGTCGTCGTCGCCGGTCTACTAGCTGCCACCGATCTGTGTTTCTGTGTTCATTGTGTTTTGTCTGTCTAGGTCCGCACCTGTTGTCATTTCTGTCATTAGTGGGGGGGTATTTAGTTTGTTCCTTTGGGGTTGTGTGTTGTGCGGGATTGTTTGTTTGTCAGCGGGTTTACGCTGTGGCTGTTTCTTCTCTATCGTTTTTATATTGGAGGATTTATTTTCTCGCTGGGCTGCGGGTGTGTGTCTGGCTGTGTGTTTAGAGCTGTGGCAGTCATGAAATTTTGTCAGATGGTGATTGTCACGCAAATAACTGCCAGTCTCACGGTTATTGACCGTTAATTAACATAAACACGTTTAACACACACGCAAACTGGGGTAAAAATGTGGGGGTGAAATGGTTTTCATTCATGTTTTGTATTATGTTTTAATCTCCAAATCTCTGTTGGAATCCAGTCTGTCTGCTCACTTTTGATAATGGTGTTTTCCTGCTAATTGATTGCATTTTGGAACATTTGCGCTTATAGCCTAGTGCCATGCTTTGCTCTGCTTATAATGTGAAAAATTGCCTAATAGTTTATCAACATTTTAAGCTAAACTGTTGCATCACCCTCATTGCTTAAAAAGTTTTTTTGATGCTAGTGGTGGTATTAATTTGGTATCTATCGCATCCCACAACTGTCCCAGACTATATTTGGAATATTTATTTTTGCACAGAATAGAATAGGTGAACTTTTGTACTATGGGGGATAGTAGATTGACATAGGCTAGTGCTTTTGCTGTTTGTTAGGCCTACTCATTTTGTTGGCTGAGGGAAAGTAAATGTGGACAGTTCTTCCTATATCTTCAATATCCAATGTGTCTGTCTTCACTTCTAGCCTGTGAAAAGATGTGACAGAGAGCCATGTGAGTGCGAGATGGTTCGGAGCACGCAGGCGAGAGAAGGGGTTTATAATTATTATATTCAGCCCAAGGGCACAACAGCCACTGGTAGCAAAAGGCATACCTTTTATTAGGGGGCATTACGGCCACACAAAGGGGATGCCACCGGGAAATGCTAGGCATTATCAAGTGCTTGTCAAATTGTGAATGAGAGACTGATGAAGTGTGTACAGCCTGCGCAAAAAAACTAAGCAGAGCTCATGCCTTTTATGCAACTTTTTTCAAATCATTTTTAGAGTCAATTCATGCAGACTAAGAATGTATTAAAAATCAAAACATCTAGCCCAATGTTTGTATCACAACTACAGTTGCATTAATAACTCTAAATTAAGCATATAGGAGGACCAGTTTCTTTGTTAACCGCTCAACAGAGAATAGATCGTATGTGAGCCCTCCCTCAAGTCATTTGGAGAAAATATCCTTTCTATTTTATTCAGCTTTGTTCAATTGTATTCTTCATACTATACAATAATATAAAATAATGCCCAGGAATTCTAAGCAAATCTTGTCTGCTAAATGAACTAGTGTGCGTGATTTTCCCTTTGTGGATTACCTGTTTCCCTTTTGGGTATTGTGCACTCCCAGTGCCTTTTGATCACCTAGTGTGTGGGTGTGAATAAACTTCGAGCTACTGGACGATATCTCCTGCATTTGACTCTACTCCTTCCTCCTGCCCTAAGTACCCGTGACACCACTGATGCAGACCTTCGGAACATCTACATTTTAAAAAGTCTAATAAATCCATGTAATATAGCCTACACCGTCACAATAAATCCATTATTTATTTTAGACAGGTCTAAAGAAACATGATATAAAGAAAATGTAGTCTATTTCAGAAGAACAGAATAGCATACTCTGAGTTATCCTTATGTTAGGTCCTGATCTGGCTAGGCCATATGGCTGTAGGCTACACTAGTTCATGTGTAGCCTACAGACATATGGCCTAGCCAGATCAGGACCTAACATAAGGATAACTCAGAGTATGCTATTCTGTTCTTCTGAAATAGACTACATTTTCTTTATATCATGTTTCTTTAGACCTGTCTAAAATAAATAATGGATTTATTGTGACGGTGTAGGCTATATTACATGGATTTATTAGACTTTTTAAAATGTAGATGTTCCGAAGGTCTGCATCAGTGGTGTCACGGGTACTTAGGGCAGGAGGAAGGAGTAGAGTCAAATGCAGGAGATATCGTCCAGTAGCTCGAAGTTTATTCACACCCACACACTAGGTGATCAAAAGGCACTGGGAGTGCACAATACCCAAAAGGGAAACAGGTAATCCACAAAGGGAAAATCACGCACACTAGTTCATTTAGCAGACAAGATTTGCTTAGAATTCCTGGGCATTATTTTATATTATTGTATAGTATGAAGAATACAATTGAACAAAGCTGAATAAAATAGAAAGGATATTTTCTCCAAATGACTTGAGGGAGGGCTCACATACGATCTATTCTCTGTTGAGCGGTTAACAAAGAAACTGGTCCTCCTATATGCTTAATTTAGAGTTATTAATGCAACTGTAGTTGTGATACAAACATTGGGCTAGATGTTTTGATTTTTAATACATTCTTAGTCTGCATGAATTGACTCTAAAAATGATTTGAAAAAAGTTGCATAAAAGGCATGAGCTCTGCTTAGTTTTTTTGCGCAGGCTGTACACACTTCATCAGTCTCTCATTCACAATTTGACAAGCACTTGATAATGCCTAGCATTTCCCGGTGGCATCCCCTTTGTGTGGCCGTAATGCCCCCTAATAAAAGGTATGCCTTTTGCTACCAGTGGCTGTTGTGCCCTTGGGCTGAATATAATAATTATAAACCCCTTCTCTCGCCTGCGTGCTCCGAACCATCTCGCACTCACATGGCTCTCTGTCACGTCTTTTCACAGGCTAGAAGTGAAGACAGACACATCGGATATTGAAGATATAGGAAGAACTGTCCACATTTACTTTCCCTCAGCCAACAAAATGAGTAGGCCTATGTCAATCTACTATCCCCCATAGTACAAAAGTTCACCTATTCTATTCTGTGCAAAAATAAATATTCCAAATATAGTCTGGGACAGTTGTGGGATGCGATAGATACCAAATTAATACCACCACTAGCATCAAAAACTTTTTAAGCAATGAGGGTGATGCAACAGTTTAGCTTAAAATGTTGATAAACTATTAGGCAATTTTTCACATTATAAGCAGAGCAAAGCATGGCACTAGGCTATAAGCGCAAATGTTCCAAAATGCAATCAATTAGCAGGAAAACACCATTATCAAAAGTGAGCAGACAGACTGGATTCCAACAGAGATTTGGAGATTAAAACATAATACAAAACATGAATGAAAACCATTTCACCCCCACATTTTTACCCCAGTTTGCGTGTGTTAAACGTGTTTATGTTAATTAACGGTCAATAACCGTGAGACTGGCAGTTATTTGCGTGACAATCACCATCTGACAAAATTTCATGACTGCCACAGCTCTAAACACACACAGCCAGACACACACACACACACACACACACACACACACACACAAACTTGGGTAAAAATGTGGGGGTGAAATGGTTTTCATTCATGTTTTGTATTATGTTTAAATCTTCAAATCTCTGTTGGAATCCAGTCTGTCTGCTGGAGAGTTCATCAGAATCTCTCTTGTGTGTGTGTGTGTGTGTGTGGGATAATGGCTTGTTTGTGTGACAAAATTTCATGACTGCCACAGCTCTAAACACACACAGCCAGACACACACACACAGCCAGACACACACAAACTTGGGTAAAAATGTGGGGGTGAAATGGTTTTCATTCATGTTTTGTATTATGTTGAAATCTCCAAATCTCTGTTGGAATCCAGTCTGTCTGCTGGAGAGTTCATCAGAATCTCTCTGGTGTGTGTGTGTGTGTGTGTGTGTGTGAGATAATGGCTTGTTTGTGTGACACCTCTTTCTTTAGGAAGCTTTGTTATGACTTTAACTAGGCTAGGACTAACAGAGAGATAAGACATGAGTTCCAGCAGGTGGGGCCTACTGTACATACAGTACCAGTCAAAAGTTTGGATACACCTACTCATTCAATGGTTTTTCTTTATTTGTACTATTTTCTACATTGTAGAATAATAGTGAAGACATTAAAACTATGAAATAACACATGGAATCATGCAGTAACCAAAAAAGTGTTAAACGAATCAAAATATATTTTATATTTGAGATTCTTCAAAGTAGCCACCCTTTGCCTTGATGACAGCTTTGCACACTCTTGGCATTCTCTCAGCCAGCTTCATGAGGTAGTCACCTGGAATGCTTTTAAATTAAAAGATGTGGAATTTCTTTCCTTTTTAATGAGTTTGAGCCAATCAGCTGTATTGTGACAAGGTAGGGGTGGTATACAGAAGATAGCCCTATTTGGTAAAAGACCAAGTCCATATTATGGCAAGAACAGCTCAAATAAGCAAAGAGAAATGACAGTCCATCATTACTTTAAGACATGAAGATCAGTCAATCCGGAAAATGTCAAAAACGTTGAACGTTTCTTCAAGTACAGACGCAAAAACCATCAAGCGCTATGATGAAACTGGCTCTCATGAGGACCGCCACAGGAATGGAAGACCCAGAGTTACATCTGCTGCAGAGGATACGTTCATTAGAGTTACCAGCCTCAGAAACTGTAGCCCAAGTAAATGCTTCACAGAGTTCAAGTAACAGACACATCTCAACATCAACTGTTCAGAGGAGACTGCGTGAATCAGGCCCTCATGGTCGATTGCTGCAAAGAAACCACTGCTAAAGTACACCAATCAGAAGAAGAGACTTGCTTGGGCCAAGAAACACGAGCAATGGACATTAGAGCGGTGGAAATCTGTCCTTTGGTTTGATGATTCTAAATTTGAGATTTTTGGTTCCAACCGCCATGTCTTTGTGAGACGCAGAGTAGGTGAACGGATGATCTCCACATGTGTGGTTCCCACCGTGAAGCATGGAGGAGGGGTGATGATGTGGGGGTACTTTGCTGGTGACACTGTCTGTGATTTATTTAGAATTCAAGGCACACATAACCAGCATGGCTACCACAGCATTCTGCAGCGATACTCCATCCCATCTGGTTTGCGCTTAGTGGGACTATCATGTGTTATTCAACAGGGCAATGTTTAAAACTTGGTGGTTACTACATGATTCCATATGTGTTATTTCCTAGTTTTGATGTCTTCACTATTATTCTACAATGTAGAAAATAGTACAAATGAAGAAAAACCCTGGAATGAGTAGGTGTGTCCAAACTTTGACTGGTACTGTATATATTCCAAAAACTGAAAAATTGCTTCTTATTACATATCCAACTTCATATTTCAATTTTCACAAGTAGGTGGGGTTAAATGTGGAATGCCTGTCATTAGCCAAATGCACAGTGAACACTTCCTGTCCCTTCAAAGTAGTAGTTCAGCATTTTACTGTCGTGTCTTTGGCTATGCCAGATTAAGTGATATGACATGCTATTCTATAAAATAATTTCTCTAATTAATATTACCTGATTAAGCTAATCAGGTTGATGTAATTAACTAGAAAGTCGGGGCACCACGAAATAATGTTTATAGAGCTGTTATCTTCTGAATAAACTCTTAAAGACCTGGTAATCTTTTATATCAATAGCAGTCAATATTTAATCCTCACCTTATTTAGTCTCATCTGAAAGTTGTAAATTCTTGGTTATCTTCACGAACCTTGGCTAACAAGTTGAATCAGCAATATAAAATTTGGTTTAATTATTTATTTACTAAATACCTAACTAATCACACAGAATTACATCTACACAGAATGAATCATACATTGATTACAAATGATGTCATAAAGAAAACGTCCCTGGTGGACGGAACAGATGCGATAGCTGGTTACACAAAGAGAGGGGGTTGGGTTTGAGTGAAAGAGCGGGAAGACTGAGTAACAAAGGGAGAAGCTATGCTATCGTAAATACAGAATCTTATGCATTCTAAATAACTGCCCATTTGAAAAAGGAGAATGCAATAAACATTTACTCTGAGCTGCGCTTCAGTAGATTGGTCATCGATGGAAGGCCGGTTTGTCCTTTATGGATTTCTGGTCATCTGAAGAATGTCTAGTGGTAAACTGGAGCGTGGTAGAATGGATACTCTGTCCTTCCTATCCTAGCCCACGTTTAGCGACTGCTGCTAACTCAACGGCTAGGAGGTATCACTTCTGGAGTGAATAAGAGTTAAAAGTTCATACCAAGTTGCCATACTTTTAAGCTCATGCTATATTCTGGCTGGTATAGTTGAAATTCGGTGCTAATTCCGTTAGATAACCTAAGGTTGGCTTAGTTCTGTAGGTGGTTTTTGTCCTTTCAACGTGGGGACCTCAAATCCACACGTCCTTGGAACAGGTTATTATCTGAGCCCTCTTAAACGTAGGACTGTCGCCCTAACGTCCTCGGAACAGAAAGTTGCATTTTCGTCAAGGGCTTTATATATGAGGGGAGAGAAGGGCGTGTTTCATAGTTTATAACCAATGTCTGTTCACATGGGCAGGGCCACTGAGTTGAGCATAGTTTACTCTATGACAAACCGTTCTCTCATTAAGAAGCTAAATTACATTTCATCTTTTCACAAATAGTTTCATATTTAAACATTTAAATTGCACAACAATTCCATGTGAATCTGATGTGTAGAATGTCAATGTGTAGACTAGAATGTGTAGACTTTCCAAGATACAGTTTATGTCGTCCTATCATCAGTAATCATGTCTCAGACGCCAACTGATCTGGCATCATATTCATTTAGTACCAACGCATATTCTCAGCTGGTTGGATTACCGAAATATGGTTCCTTTCCCCCACCTTTTGATGTTCCCAGACTCTCTATGTTTAACAAAGGCTTTTCAAGAGTCCCTCTGTAGAGTCAAGAGAGAGAGGGAAGGGAGAAAGGTATTTATGGGGGGGGGGGGGGGTCATAAACCTTACCCACAGACCAACGTCATGACACTACCTTCATTGTATTCATATACCATGTCATCTGTTAATAGCTATTCATTTATCTATTAATGCCAATATAGGGATATTTCTCAATTTCTATTTTAGAATTAAAATAAAATAGTCACAAAAAACATGTTTATTGACCTATTAATGAAAATATGTTACTGTAAATGGTTAGATAACTGATATATCCTAGCTCCCTAGTTATCCATTAGTAATCTAATCATCGTAGACTACCTCATTTCTGAAGAGTTGTCATTTCAGAATGAGGGGCGCTGTAGCTCTGCTGGCGTTGCTATTCTGTCTGTTGAGGCCATGAGCTCAGGAAAGGAGGAGTGGTCAGAGAACGGCATCATTCAACAGGGTGACAGTGAAGAGGTAGAGAGCAGGGTGAGTTTCAGATTAAGAGCTAAAGGTTGTGAGGCTACAGAGAGGCCCCACAAATGTCTGGCCAGGCCACCACACACCCCTGCAGTACACTCCTCTCCCCACCCACCACATACTCACACACCTGCAATTTAGGCAAGATCTAGGCCTGTATTCACAAAGTGTCTGATTAGGATCACTGATCTAGGATTACTGATCAGGGCCCCCTTGTCCATGTAATTAGCAGCAAGCCTATCAGAGGGTAAGGTGGAGCCCTCACCATGTCACCACCCATCAATCACTCTCAGGCTAGGAGTTGTCTGGACAGGTCCTGGGTATCATGGATACTCACTCATACATATCCTTCTCATCCATAAAACACACTCCTACCATAAACCATGGGGTAATATCAGAACTGTTTATTTTATTTGCCCAAGGTCTGGCTATGCGAGACTACATCCAAGCAGAATCATAGATCTGTCACACAGAACAGACAATGTTTCCCCCTGCTGCCAGTCTGTGTGAACTGAACTCCTGAACTCAGTCCTCTACTACTGATGTTGGTCTACCGTTCTATAGGGCTGGTTTCCTAGACACAGATTAAACCTAGTCCAGGACTAAAAGTCATTCTCCATGGAGATTCTCCACTGAAAGAGCTTTTTAGTCCAGGTCTAGGCTTAATCTAAGCCCGGGACACCGACCCATTGAGAACAACAAGCCGTTAGATTGTATTGTTTTGGGGGAAATGCCATCGTCTGGGCGGCGTCATGGCAACACTGGAGTCCCTCGGGCGTTGACCCCAATGGTGTAAATTCTCAACATGACTCCCACCAACCATGCACACACACACACACACACACACACACACACACACACACACACACACACACACACACACACACACACACACACACACACACACACACACACACACACACACACGCCTCAGAAGAGTTGGAGCCAGCTATGACCTTTGACCTTTAAACATCAACCAGTCTGGATGAAGGACTAGCCTTACCAACGGCCCCTGGAAATAGATACTATTTCTTCAGATAATTCCCACATCTTTGCCACTAATTTCTCTTTTTTACCCTCATTTCAAATGACCCACTCTGAATAAACCAGTTTTAAATGGAGTATTGTTTTGTTTTGGATTGATTTACTACAGTAATGTTTTCGATTGATATATTACAGTAATGTTTTGGACTGATATAATACAGTAATGTTTTGACTGATATATTACAGTAATGTTTTGGACTGATATAATACAGTAATGTTTTGGACTGATATATTACAGTAATGTTTTGACTGATATTCTACAGTAATGTTTTGGACTGATATATTACAGTAATGTTTTGGACTGATATATTACAGTAATGTTTTGGACTGATATATTACAGTAATGTTTTGACTGATATTCTACAGTAATGTTTGGACTGATTCTACAGTAATGTTTTGACTGATATTATACAGTAATGTTTTGACTGATATTCTACAGTAATGTTTTGACTGATATAATACAGTAATGTTTTGGACTGATTCTACAGTAATGTTTTGACTGATATTCTACAGTAATGTTTTGACTGATATTCTACAGAAATGCTTTGACTGATATAATACAGTAATGTTTTGGACTGATATATTACAGTAATGTTTTGACATATTCTACAGTAATGTTTTGGACTGATATATTACAGTAATGTTTTGACTGATATTCTACAGTAATGTTTTGGACTGATATTCTACAGTAATGTTTTGACTGATATTCTACAGTAATGTTTTGACTGATATTCTACAGTAATGTTTTGGACTGATTCTACAGTAATGTTTTGACTGATATTCTACAGTAATGTTTGGACTGATATAATACAGTAATGTTTTGGACTGATATAATACAGTAATGTTTTGGACTGATATAATACAGTAATGTTTTGACTGATATTCTACAGTAATGTTTTGACTGATATTCTACAGTAATGTTTTGGACTGATTCTACAGTAATGTTTTGGACTGATTCTACAGTAATGTTTTGGACTGATATTCTACAGTAATGTTTGGACTGATATAATACAGTAATGTTTTGGACTGATATAATACAGTAATGTTTTGGACTGATATAATACAGTAATGTTTTGGACTGATTCTACAGTAATGTTTTGACTGATATTCTACAGTAATGTTTTGACTGATATTCTACAGTAATGTTTTGACTGATATTCTACAGTAATGTTTTGGACTGATATAATACAGTAATGTTTTGGACTGATATAATACAGTAATGTTTTGGACTCATATTACAGTAATGTTTTGACTGATATTCTACAGTAATGTTTAGACTGATATTCTACAGTAATGTTTTTTTACTTAAATTTTACAGTAATGCCTACTTGGTACTCTCAAAGCACTAGTTTAATGTCATTTTCATGTTGGATTCTCCTGGTAAAGAACTGTAAACAACTAGCGGGGAAAATATGTATTGTATAACACATTTTTTTACATTTACATTTTAGTCATTTAGCAGACGCTCTTATCCAGAGCGACACCGATTGTATACTGTAAATGTTTGTGTGTTTAAATATACAGGGTGGTTTTTGTTTGCCGTAGCCTAGCGTGCCAGGCTCACAGCATGACAACAGGAATTATATGATTTGTTTAATTCTTCCATCAAAATATATATATATTTTTTTATACTCCACTTCATGACTCAGTGGTTGTACATTTCAACATTGACAAGAAGACGCTTCAGGAAAAAAGCCCCAAGGCGCTGTAAAAATACTAAACTCAAAACCCACACGTTTTTTAATCACACCTATGAATTAGTCGGGCCTTCCCTGTGGCTCAGTTGGTAGAGCATGGTGTTTGCAACGCCAGGGTTGTGGGTTCGATTCCCACGGGGGGCCAGTACCAAAAAAAAAATGCATGAAAGGAAATGTATGCATTCACTACTGTAAGTCGCTCTGGATAAGAGCGTCTGCTAAATTACTAAAATGTAAATGTAATTGTTTGGTCCTGTGTGGATCAGTTGGTGAAACATGGCACTTGCAACGCCATGGTTGTGGGTTTCGATTCCCAGAGGACCAACACAAAAAAAGTTTGAAAATGTATGCATTCACTACTGTAAGTTGCTCTGGATAAGAGTGTCTGTATAAAATGAAAACTGACTTAATACATGACAAAGGCAGTAAAACATGACCATGGTATAAAACACTGCAGCAATTACTCAACTTACATTACATAGAATTACACTAGAATGACGTAGCACACTTCACAGACAGGAAGACCGATCGATAAAAAATCTTAAAGCGCTTAAAAAGCAAATTAATCAATCGGCAAATGGAAATAAAAATCCAAAGATGAGATCTGGAAGCCAGAAACAAAGCAGTTTGTTGCTTGGGATGGAGTGGGATCTCTGTTACAGCCTTGGGAGGGAGTGGGATCTCTGTTACAGCCTTGGGATGGAGTGGGATCTCTGTTACAGCCTTGGGAGGGAGTGGGATCTCTGTTACAGCCTTGGGAGGGAGTGGGATCTCTGTTACAGCCTTGGGAGGGAGTGGGATCTCTGTTACAGCCTTGGGATGGAGTGGGATCTCTGTTACAGCCTTGGGAGGGAGTGGGATCTCTGTTACAGCCTTGGGAGGGAGTGGGATCTCTGTTACAGCCTTGGGAGGGAGTGGGATCTCTGTTACAGCCTTGGGAGGGAGTGGGATCTCTGTTACAGCCTTGGGAGGGAGTGGGATCTCTGTTACAGCCTTGGGATGGAGTGGGATCTCTGTTACAGCCTTGGGAGGGAGTGGGATCTCTGTTACAGCCTTGGGAGGGAGTGGGATCTCTGTTACAGCCTTGGGAGGGAGTGGGATCTCTGTTACAGCCTTGGGAGGGAGTGGGATCTCTGTTACAGCCTTGGGAGGGAGTGGGATCTCTGTTACAGCCTTGGGAGGGAGTGGGATCTGTTACAGCCTTGGGAGGGAGTGGGATCTCTGTTACAGCCAGGTAGTAGATGTAATATGGTCCTGGTCAGTTCTTTGCTTGGGAAGGAGTGGGATCTCTGTTACAGCCAGGTAGTAGATGCAATATGGTCCTGGTCAACAGTTTTGCACTATATAGGTTGCCATTTGGGACACAGTAAAGTCTCTATTTCTTCAGAAAGACTTTGAAAGGATCCTTGAAGTCCTCCTGGCATACAGAACAGCGTTCTTTTGAAAATGTCTATTTTCTGATGTAGTCAACGCAGTACGAAGGTGTAAAACAATGCAGCAATGATTAATTCACTAGACTGCAGTAGAACACTTCACATACTTCTTCCTGCTACATGCGTGGAGGCATCTCCATGGAAGATTTTCTCTTGCAGACTGGACATTCCCGATTTCTCTTTTTTCTCCAGTATTCCTTTAGACAGCATTTACAGAAGCGGTGGCAACAGGTCAGTCTGACACCCTCCTTGAAGTCACCACCGCACAGAGTACAGCTTGGTTTAGATTCTTCACTAGAAAATAAAGGAAAGCCGCACACTCTAAGAGCTCAGATGCAAAAATTTAATCACCAAAGTTTCGACAGCGAAGCTGTCTTCATCAGGGTATCATCAAACACTGCGAGATGAGTCATTTATATAGTGTCAAGAGACACACAGGTGTTTGTAATCATGGCCAAGTGTGGCCTAATATCATTGGTTAACTCAAATATTTAAAAAAAATGGCATCCATACAAATGGATAGCATACGATCATAGCATTTGTAGTCTAAAATGTATCTAACAAACAATTACAATGGCAAAATCACAATTATCACAAGAATGGCTTCAGATCAAAGTCTATGTTGAGACCGAAGGGAGCAAGGGTCTTTAAATTAAAGATCCAGGCAGCCTCTCGTTTTAACAATAAATTATCAAGGTCACCCCCTCTCCTCGGGAGGGTGACATGTTCGATACCAATATAACGCAGAGACGCAGTACTTTCACTTTTAAAAGACGGCGTGTTCTCTTCAGCTACACTTTTAACGCACTGTTTTTCAGTCCTGAAATGCTGCCAAACTTTCTTTTTAAGTATAATAACTTAAATGATTCAGGAGACACGTATTTTTTGCCATTCACTTCATATCTAACGTTCTACATATCTTTGCCCACACTCAAGTCTCTCGAGCCAGATGTCTTAGTTCCGCAAACAACTTCCACTTTCGGTTTTATGGCGAACTACACAAAAAATGTGTACTGTCGCCACCAACTGGACGGGGGTAAAACAATATTACAAAATAAAAAGAAATACCTTACGGGAAGAGGAAATTAACACTAATCCCCATACACTAAAAACAAATGTTTACACATATACATTCCCACTCCTTCAGTCCTTAATAGCTATTAATTAATCTATGAATGGCAATATAGTGATATTTCTCCGTTTCTATTTTAGATTTCAAATGATAAGATAGGTTAATAAACATATTTCTTGTTACTATTAATGAAATGATGTTACTGTAAATGGTTAGCTAACTGATGTATCCTAGCTGCCTAGACTATATCATTTCTGAAGAGGTGCCATTTCAGAATGAGGGGTGCTGTATTTCTGCTGGTGTTGCTATTCTGTCTGTTGAGGGCATTGTGGTGGCTAATTTCTGCATTACCAAATGAGGAGAGTTAAACTTCACACACCAGTCAGAGTTATACTTAAAATTACATCTTTAATAATTAAGATGCTTTTGCAAAAGCACTTTGACTTTCAATGAACCATTGAAAAAGTGACTACACAAAAGTACAAAGATCTTTTATAGCCAAGATACACCCCTCAATATACATGACGAACCACAGATACATAGAATGGTCACAAGGTTAAGTTTTGTATGAAAGATATCTATAAAACATAGCAGACAGCAACTGCTGTATCAACAGTTTTCATTGTGTAGACCAGTGTCTGGTCCTCCTACTCCAAACTGGAACCGTCTCTCCCTGGTACGGTATAGAACAGAACCATTAGCTCATCCAATGGCATAAATCAATTGTCAACTCCAGATACTCCCATCTCAAGTAAACCCCCTCTTGACTCCACTCCTGGACAAGCTCACTGAGGGAAGTGAGCCTCTAGGTCATACACTACCCCAGGATAGGTGCAAGATCTAAGAGAGGACACACACATACATGGTTCCAGACACAGCCATACACCACCCCACAAAATGGAAAAGGAGGGAGTGACTTGCTCACAGACATTGTGGAGACAAGTAATTGGTTCCCCATTAATCACGCCATCCCTTCACATGGTTTAGAATAGGTAAAGACACATTCACATATGAAGACAATGTTCCCTCCTGTCCTCTTCCCTTTCTGATATTCTGCATAGCACCAGGGACATGTGAAAGACAAGCCTGACCTCTCCCCTCTCTGGGCCCCAGTTGACTGAGCCCCAGCTGAGGGAAGAAGTACAACTGCCAACACCAGTCCAAAGAGATACATACTAATAACAAGTATCTCACATAAGCATATTATGCAAATAAAACATCTTAATTATCTATGTTACCCAACTAATTCGGATTCATCTGCCACAGCATGAGCTCAGGAAAGGAGGAGTGGTCAGAGAATGACATCATTCAATCGAGTGACAGTGAAGAGGTAGAGAGCAGGGTGAGTTTCAGATTAACCCTTGTGTAGTTTTAACATTCTGTATACCCCTTGTCTTAAGGGTAAAAAATGACCCGCCTTCACTAAACCCCTAAAATAAAGCAGCTTAATTGAACTTTAAACCCCAAATCTATTTTGCACGAAGAAACAACCTGTCATTCATTACAAACTGTGTGAATATGTGTTTTCCCTCTTTACAATGCAGAAATACTGCATTTAATCAGTGGACACCACTCGTTTTTATTACAACACACCTGTCAAAATTGTTTTCTTTACTAAAGTAGAGGTTTATTATTATTATTAATGCTAAAGGTACCGCGTAGGTGTAAACATAACTTTTTAGCAAGACATAGCACTTGTATGGCCTAAGAAAGTAGCAGAAATGTGCAGAATGCATTTTATTAAAGGGAAACAACGGTCTTGAACATTTTTGGCAACAAAGTCATATGTTCTTATCTACTGTATAATGAGGAATTCAACTACAAAAATACTATTCTTCTCCCATGTTTTAACCATTGCCCCTGACCACAAGGTGTAACAACAATTAGAATAAAATAAGATAGATACAAAACAAAAACGTGAAGAAAATAAATCAATCAACTCTAATTAGCACATGTAGGACAGTATGCAAGTGTGTGTGCATGGACTTTGCAGATGTATTTCTCACATGTGCAGCACATAGTATTTGTTTTACAGTCCTTCTTTGGGGGGCAGAATTGGCATCTCCTCCTCTTGCCTGCCCCAGCTGCAGCCTCCGGTGGATCAGGACAAGATTCAGCCCCCTGAACAGCTTTCACAAGCGCTGCAGAGACTGCTGTGACTCGGAGTTGCTCCTTTTTTGAAATGTGTGGGGTTACAAGTGCCTTTCCCAGCTGCTCCAGGAACACCCTCCTCATGTTCCGCTGATCAGGCATCCAGGTAGGGTTGATCTTGTTTCATATCACAGAGGCATTGTATGAGGACACATCAATGATGTTATGGAAGATGACCAGGGGCCAGTCATCCTCCTGCAGCTGTAAGTTCCAATCACCTTGTCCAGGTTGTCCACACCTCCTTTGTTGTGGTTGTAGTCCAGGATGATGGCTGGCTTCCTGTCCTCACGATCACTGATCTCAGCCGTTTTGTGCAGTGTGCTCAGGAGGACCACATTCTTGTTCCTCTTTGGGAGGTAAGAAACTAGAGTGGGGGTGAAGGCAAACTTTGATGAAAGGCCTCTCTCCCCCTTGTTGCGAGGACTGCAGGGGGAGCTCAGGCTTGTTCTTTCTAACTGTGCCAACCATGGTGAGCTTCCTCTTCAGGAGCTGAGTTCATAAGAGGAAGAAATTGTCACACGTGACATTGTGCCCCCTCAGTCCCCCTGTCACATCAATCACAACCCGCATCTCCTGGTTCTTCTCCGGGCCTCAACTGGTCGGCTTCCCTGTGTAGACTTGCATCTTCCAAGCGTAGCTGGATTGTGCATCACAAACCACCCATATCTTGATGCCATACTTTGCTGGCTTGCTGGGCATATACTGCCATAAAGGACAGCGACCTTTTGACAAAAGAGATTACTATCAGTAATTAGTATCAGTGTCACAGAAAACAATCACATAAATCAATGATATTACAGCAATATATAATAAAATGAACAGTGAAAATCACTTACATTACAGATATGAAATGTACCTCTGAATGGAACCAGGTGCTCATCCACTGATACTTCAGGCCCAGGGTTGTAGAGGTATGGCCTCATCCACTGTTACTTCAGGCCCAGGGCTGTAGAGGTATGGCCTCATCCACTGTTACTTCAGGCCCAGGGTTGTAGAGGTATGGCCTCATCCACTGTTACTTCAGGCCCAGGGTTGTAGAGGTATGGCCTCATCCACTGTTACTTCAGGCCCAGGGTTGTAGAGGTATGGCCACATCCACTGTTACTTCAGGCCCAGGGTTGTAGAGGTATGGCCTCATCCACTGTTACTTCAGGCCCAGGGCTGTAGAGGTATGGCCTCATCCACTGTTACTTCAGGCCCAGGGTTGTAGAGGTATGGCCTCATCCACTGTTACTTCAGGCCCAGGGCTGTAGAGGTATGGCCTCATCCACTGATACTTCAGGCCCAGGGCTGTAGAGGTATGGCCTCATCCACTGTTACTTCAGGCCCAGGGTTGTAGAGGTATGGCCTCATCCACTGTTACTTCAGGCCCAGGGCTGTAGAGGTATGGCCTCATCCACTGTTACTTCAGGCCCAGGGTTGTAGAGGTATGGCCTCATCCACTGTTACTTCAGGCCCAGGGCTGTAGAGGTATGGCCTCATCCACTGATACTTCAGGCCCAGGGTTGTAGAGGTATGGCCTCATCCACTGTTACTTCAGGCCCAGGGTTGTAGAGGTATGGCCTCATCCACTGTTACTTCAGGCCCAGGGTTGTAGAGGTATGGCCTCATCCACTGTTACTTCAGGCCCAGGGTTGTAGAGGTATGGCCTCATCCACTGTTACTTCAGGCCCAGGGCTGTAGAGGTATGGCCTCATCCACTGTTACTTCAGGCCCAGGGTTGTAGAGGTATGGCCTCATCCACTGTTACTTCAGGCCCAGGGTTGTAGAGGTACGGCAGACGCTCCACCCACTTCTCCCAGACCTCTCTTATGGCCGTCAGTTTGTCTCTCACATGTTTTGCAGGTCTTGACTCACGGTTATCAAATCGTAGCATTCTTGAGAAAGTGTGAAAGACTTTCAGTGGCATCATGGCATGGAAAATCACCCTTCCACTCTCTGCATCCCAGAGACTACATGTAGCCTCACCTCGAGACCTATACACACCCGCTAAGATTAGCAGCCCTATGTAGACACGCAGGTCAATCTCATCCATCCTTTTCCAGTTGTCTCCATATTTACAGAAACCCTCCAAAAATGATTTTTTCGATGGCTGGTGTGATGAGCATGTAGAATGTTGAGCCGATCTCCTGGGCCTAGGCAACTGCACGTCTTGTGGGTCCTGGGGTCATCCTTATGACATTTTGTGCTGCCATCCTGCCCTGGTTGTCATACAGTGACAAGGACCATGTTATTTTGCTGTTCAAGTTGAAAAATATCATTTAGTGGGTTTTCTCTGCTGTTAACATAGTGGCAGGTCATTTTTTACCCTTAAGACAACGCAAGGGGTAAGAGCCAAAGAACTGAGGCTACAGAGACACCCCACAAATGACTGGCCAGACCACCACACACCCCTGCAGTACACTCCTCTCCCCACCCGCCATGTACTCACACACACACCTACAATTTAGGCAAGATCTAGGCCTGTATTCACAAATTTTCCGAGTAGGATCACTGATCTAGGATTACTGACCAGGGCCCCCTTGTCCATGTAATTAGCAGCAAGCCTATCAGAGGGTAAGGTGGAGCCCTCACCATGTCACCACCCATCAATCACTCTCAGGCTAGGAGTTGTCTGGACACGATTCTCCACTGAAAGAGCTTAATCTGAGCCCGGGACACAGACCCATTGAGAACAACAAGCAGTTAGATTGTATTGTTTGGTCCTGTGTGGATCAGTTGATAGTGGTACAGCATGGCACTTGCAACGCCATGGTTGTGGGTTTCGATTCCCAAAGGTCCAACACAAAAAAAGTTTGAAAATGTATGCATTCACTACTGTAAGTTGCTCTGGATAAGAGCGTCTGATAAATGACTGAAATGTAATGTCAGACAAACGCCAATTTAAATGTAATTTAACGTATAAAATGAAAACTGGCTTATTACATGAGAAAGGCTGTAAAACATGACCATGTTATAAAAACACTGCAGCAATTACTCAACTTGCATGACAGAATTACACTAGAATGACGTAGCACACTTCACAGACAGGAAGACCATTACTGATTGAGAAGAAATCTCAAAGCGCTTAAAAACACTAAATAACAAAACAGCAAATGGAAATAAAAAAACAGAAGGATGAATTCAGGAAGTGAGAGGGAGTCAGTTCTTTAGAGGGATGGAGTGGGAGAGAGAGAGGGAGGGAGAGGGATCTCAGTCACAGCCAGTCTGACTCAAAGGTAGTGTTGCATCAACTAATGGTTGCATGTCATTGACTGACAGATTGCTATATCATATGTGGTTAGCGGATACTTTAACTGAACAACAGTAACATTTCCCTAGACAAAATAGTCAAAAGGCCAACGAGGATAGATGTGTTCAGTACACCTGGCATTCAAAATGGAAAACCCCCCCGATATATTCCAAATCTGTCCCATTAAGTCGATGTTGAATGAGATTCAGCAGCAGGCACAAACACTGAAAAACAGCAAACAGAACATAACCTGCAGTTCTCATGTCTCTCATCAAACAAGGGTTACTGATCTTAAGAGACAATAAAGTTAACAATAAACTGATTTATTTCAATTTATGCATTTCAAATTGGTCAACAATGTTCCCACAGCAATCGTTTGTGTCAATTGCCTTTTAGCCTGAAGTTTTGTTTTCACACGAAACCCGACTTGTGTAATTATCAGCTCTAACTGTACTATACTGTTACAGAGACCTTCACTGGCATAACCCTTACATAGTCCCCACTGAGGAACGGAAAAATTCTCTCAGTGAAACTCAGTGAAAATATTTGAGGGTTTTTGAAGAAACAGCCAATCCGTTGGTTATTGACAGGATCAGAAAGTGACACCGTTTCTTTGTCCCAGTCCAGCTGCACTCGGATCCTCTGGGGTTTCACTTTAAAGGGTTCAAGACAGTAACATGCATTCGGTGACACTTGGTCAATATAGTCACTCCCTTCTCTTGAGAGTACATACCAGACTCCACTAATATGCCACCGAGACGTCTCCTTCCTATCGCAAGACTCTATGGCTACACCTACTGCCCACTCTTTGCTGTCCCCAACCTCTACGTCCCAGCTGTGTATCCCTGAGCTGAAGCCCTCTGAGCCCAGGACAGCATAGCGGTGTTTAAACCTCTCTGGGTTGTCAGGAAGCTGCTGTTGGTCATCACTGAGTCTGCATGTGAAGCTGGTCAGGTCACCAGACAGGATGAGATCTGGGTGAGCAGTGTTGGGGTCCAGAATCACAGGAGCTGAGAGGAGAGAGAACACACACAGATTATTTTAAAGTGGGAACTCGTAGTAGTACGAGCAGGTCATTTTTATACAAAACGGATTACTTTTTTTCCCCTTCAGGATTGCGTCCCGTGATTTACACATATTGAAATAAGTGTGATATTGTTAATTTGTTTTATTATCTTGGATATTTTATTCTATACGATTGTAAAGCGTCTTTGGGTCCTTGAAAAGCTCTATATAAGTCCTATGTATGCATGTATGTATGTATGTATGTATGTATGTATGCATGCATGCATGTATGTATGTATGTATGTAGATGCACTATTGTAAGTGGTTGTTCCACTGGATATTATAAGGTGAATGCACCAATTTGTAAGTCGCTCTGGATAAGAGCGTCTGCTAAATGACTTAAATGTAAATGTATGTATGCATGTATGTATGTATTATCATAAAATAGTACTCACTGTACTCAACAATTTCCTGCATGTTCTCCCAGACTCTGAACTGCAGGTTGCCAAGGTGTCTGGCCACGTCGATCAGTGCTCCTGAAACCCTCTCTGGATCTGGCAATATGCACTGAACTCTGGGAGAACATTAAGGAGTCAGTACTGCTGTAGGGTTGGGTTCAAAACCACAGCGTGGAGAGAACATGAAATCAAATCAAACTTTATTTGTCAAATGCACCGAATACAACAGGTGTAGACTTTACCATGAAATGCTTACTTACAAGCCCTTAACTCTTCTTGAACTACACTGTTGGTTAAGAAAATATTTACCAAATAAACTAAAGTAATCAACAAAAAGTAACAATAACGAGGCTATATACATGGGGTACAGGTTAGAGGTAGTCAGTACTGCTGTAGGGTTGGGATAGAAACAGGAGGAAGATCCCTTACCTTTTCTTGATGACCTCGTAATCCTGCAGGAGAACAAAGTGTCAGATTAGACATGACTATCAAAGACATTATCAAGTTGTAGAAGTATCTATCATCTCTACTTAAAACAGAGGGAGATCATTCCTTTTTGTTTCTTACCTGTAGCAAAGAAATGTTTTCAGCCCCTAGCTCCTCCTCTAGGGTTTGGATGGTGTCAGAAAGGGACGATCTCTCTCTGTTCATCTCCTCAATCTTCCTCATCATCATTTGACTCTTGTAGTCTTCGTCCTGCTTCAGGGCAGCTATCCTGACAACCGTTTCTTTTCGTAGAAACTGGTGAAGCTCCTCAAACTGTTCCCTTATTTTCCTCTCTGTGGACAGAGCCTGGCTCTGAAGACAAATATCCAGAGCTTGAGATGAGTTTAAGTTTATTCACCACGTCCACAGAATACAAGGTGTTATACGGTACAATGAAATTCTTACCTTGAGCTCTTTCCCAACAATGCAGTGATGATAATAATAATTTAGATACTAATATAATACTACTAACAAAATAGATACAAATATAAGACAATCATTTAGATACTAATAAAGATAATTTAGACAATAATAATTTAGATGATAATAATATATAGATAATAGATAAATAATTTAGATATTAATAATATAAATAATGATAATAGATAAATACTAATAGTATAGATAATAAAGATAAGAGAGGACATGCGAGTTAAAGAAACAAGACTGCAAGTATATACAGGTCAGTACCTTATTCAATGTTCAGGGGTACTGGAGTGGTTGGTTATACAGGTCAGTACCTTATTCAATGTCCAGGGGTACTGGAGTGGTTGTATATACAGGTCAGTACCTTATTCAATGTCCAGGGGTACTGGAGTGGTTGTATATACAGGTCAGTACCTTATTCAATGTCCAGGGGTACTGGAGTGGTTGTATATACAGGTCAGTACCTTATTCAATGTCCAGGGGTACTGGAGTGGTTGGTTATACAGGTCAGTAGCTTATTCAATGTCCAGGGGTACTGGAGTGGTTGTATATACAGGTCAGTACCTTATTCAATGTCCAGGGGTACTGGAGTGGTTGGTTATACAGGTCAGTACCTTATTCAATGTCCAGGGGTACTGGAGTGGTTGGTTATACAGGTCAGTACCTTATTCAATGTCCAGGGGTACTGGAGTGGTTGGTTATACAGGTCAGTACCTTATTCAATGTCCAGGGGTACTGGAGTGGTTGGTTATACAGGTCAGTACCTTATTCAATGTCCAGGGGTACTGGAGTGGTTGGTTATACAGGTCAGTACCTTATTCAATGTCCAGGGGTACTGGAGTGGTTGGTTATACAGGTCAGTAGCTTATTCAATGTTCAGGGGTACTGGAGTGGTTGGTTATACAGGTCAGTAGCTTATTCAATGTCCAGGGGTACTGGAGTGGTTGTATATACAGGTCAGTACCTTATTCAATGTCCAGGGGTACTGGAGTGGTTGGTTATACAGGTCAGTACCTTATTCAATGTCCAGGGGTACTGGAGTGGTTAGTTATACAGGTCAGTACCTTATTCAATGTCCAGGGGTACTGGAGTGGTTGGTTATACAGGTCAGTAGCTTATTCAATGTCCAGGGGTACTGGAGTGGTTGGTTATACAGGTCAGTAGCTTATTCAATGTCCAGGGGTACTGGAGTGGTTGTATATACAGGTCAGTAGCTTATTCAATGTCCAGGGGTACTGGAGTGGTTGGTTATACAGGTCAGTAGCTTATTCAATGTCCAGGGGTACTGGAGTGGTTGGTTATACAGGTCAGTACCTTATTCAATGTCCAGGGGTACTGGAGTGGTTGGTTATACAGGTCAGTACCTTATTCAATGTCCAGGGGTACTGGAGTGGTTGGTTATACAGGTCAGTACCTTATTCAATGTCCAGGGGTACTGGAGTGGTTGTATATACAGGTCAGTACCTTATTCAATGTCCAGGGGTACTGGAGTGGTTGGTTATACAGGTCAGTACCTTATTCAATGTCCAGGGGTACTGGAGTGGTTGGTTATACAGGTCAGTACCTTATTCAATGTCCAGGGGTACTGGAGTGGTTGTATATACAGGTCAGTACCTTATTCAATGTCCAGGGGTACTGGAGTGGTTGTATATACAGGTCAGTACCTTGTTCAATGTCCAGGGGTACTGGAGTGGTTGGTTATACAGGTCAGTACCTTATTCAATGTCCAGGGGTACTGGAGTGGTTGTATATACAGGTCAGCACCTTATTCAATGTCCAGGGGTACTGGAGTGGTTGGTTATACAGGTCAGTAGCTTATTCAATGTCCAGGGGTACTGGAGTGGTTGTATATACAGGTCAGTACCTTATTCAATGTCCAGGGGTACTGGAGTGGTTGGTTATACAGGTCAGTACCTTATTCAATGTCCAGGGGTACTGGAGTGGTTGGTTATACAGGTCAGTACCTTATTCAATGTCCAGGGGTACTGGAGTGGTTGTATATACAGGTCAGTACCTTATTCAATGTCCAGGGGTACTGGAGTGGTTGGTTATACAGGTCAGTACCTTATTCAATGTCCAGGGGTACTGGAGTGGTTGTATATACAGGTCAGTACCTTATTCAATGTCCAGGGGTACTGGAGTGGTTGTATATACAGGTCAGTACCTTATTCAATGTTCAGGGGTACTGGAGTGGTTGAGGTGGGTTTATACATAGTGACTGGTAGAAGGATATACATGTAAACAGGGTTGAAAAGTGACTGGTAACATGAATATATATACACACGCACACTTGAAGTCGGAAGCTTTCATACACTAATTTTGTAGTCATTAAAACTCGTTTTTCAACAACTCCACAAATTTCTTGTTAACAAACTACAGTTTTGGCAAGTCGGTTAGGACATCTACTTTGTGCATGACACAAGTAATTTTTTAACAATTGTTTACAGACAGATTATTTCACAATTCCAGTGGGTCAGAAGTTAACATACCCCAAGTTTACTGCCTTTAAACAGCTTGGAAAATTCCAGAAAGTCATGTCATGGCTTTAGAAGCTTCTGATAGGCTAATTGACGTAATTTGGGTCAATTGGCAGTGAACCTGTGGATGTATTTCAAGGCCTACCTTCAAACTCAGTGCCTCTGCTTGACATCATGGGAAAATCAAAAGAAATAGCCAAGACCTCAGAAAAAAAATGGTAGACCTCCACAAGTCTGGTTCATCCTTAGGAGCAATTTCCAAAAGCCTGAAGGTACCACGTTCATCTGTACAAACAAAAGTATACAAGCACAAACACCATGGGACCAGGCAGCCGCCATACCGCTCAGGAAGGAGACCAGTTCTCTCTCCTAGAGATGAACGTACTTTGGTGCGAAAAGTGCAAATCAATCCCAGAACAACAGCAAAGGACCTTGTGAAGATGCTGGAGGAAACCGGTACAAAAGTGTCGATATCCACAGTAAAATGAGTCTTATATATCGACATAACCTGAAAGGCAGCTCAGCAAGGAAGAAGCCACTGCTCCAAAACCGCCATAAAAAAGCCAGACTACGGTTTGCAACTGCATATGGGGACAGAGATCGTACTTTTTGGAGAAATGTCCTCTGGTCTGATGAAACAAAAATAGAACTGTTTGGCCATAATGACCATCGTTATGTTTGGAGGAAAAAGGGGGAGGCTTGCAAGCCGAAGAACACCATCTCAAACGTGAAGCACAGGGGTGGCAGCATCATGTTGTGGGGGTGCTTTGCTGCAGGAGGGACTGGTGCACTTCACAAAATAGATGGCATCATGATGAAAGAAAATTAAGTGGATATATTGAAGCAACATCTCAAAACATCAGTCAGGAAGTTAAAGCTTGGTTGCAAATGGGTCTTCCAAATGGACAATGACCCCAAGCATACTTCCAAAGTTGTGGCAAAATGGCTTAAGGACCACAAAGTCAAGGTATTGGAGTGGCCACCACAAAGCTCTGACATCAACCCCATTGAAAATTTGTGGGCAAACTGAAAAAGCGTGTGCAAGCAAGGATGCCTACAAACCTGACTCAGTTACACCAGCTCTGTCAGGAGGAATGGGCCAAAATTCACCCAACTTATTGTGGGAAGCTTGTGAAAGGCTACCTGAAACGTTTGACCCATGTTAAACAATTTAAAGGCAATGCTACCAAATACTAATTGAGTGTATGTAAACTTCTGACTCACTGGGAATATGATGAAAGAAATAAAAGCTGAAATAAATCTCTATTATTCTGACATTTCAAATTCTTAAAATAAAGTGGTGATCTTAACTGACCTAAAACAGGGAATTTTGACTATGATTAAATGTCAGGAATTGTGAAAAACTGAGTTTAAATGCATTTGGCTAAGGTGTAGGTAAACTTCCGACTTCAACTGTACATACACACAGGAAAAGAAACACTACATGCAATTTCTAAATTTTTACTGAGTTAGTTCATAGAAGGAAATCAGTAAATTGATAAATCAATGCATTTCACGACTGGGCAGGGGCCATGCCCCCCAGTACTGCAGTGCATCTCCTCCTCATGGACTGCACCAGATTTGCCAATTCTTGCTGTGAGATGTTACCCCACTCTTCCACCAAGGCACCTGCAAGTTCCCGGACATTTCTGGGGGGCATGGCCCTAGCCCTCACCCTCCGATCCAACAGGTCCCAGACGTGCTCAATGGGATTGAGACCCGGGCTCTGGCCATGGCAGAACACTGACATTCTTGTCTTGCAGGAAATCACGCACAGAACGAGCAGTATGGCTGGTGGCATTGTCATGCTGGAGGGTCATGTCAGGATGAGCCTGCAGGAAGGGTACCACATGAGGGAGGAGGATGTCTTCCCTGCAACGCACAGCGTTGAGATTGCCTGTAATGACAACAAGCTCAGTCCGATGATGCTATGACACATCGCCCCAGACCATGACGGACCCTCCACCTCCAAATTGATCCCGCGCCAGAGTGCAGGCCTCGGTGTAACGCTCAATCCTTTGACGATAAACGCGAATCTGACCATCATCCCTGGTGAGACAAAACCACGACTCATCAGCGAAGAGCACTTTTTGCCAGTCCTGTCTGGTTCAGCGACGGTGGGTTTGTGCCCATAGGCGACGTTGTTGCCGGTGATGTAAGGCAGGTCCTCCCCAGACAACAGGCCTACAAGCCCTCAGTCCTGCCTCTCTCAGCATATTGCGGACAGTCAGCACTGATGGAGGGATTGTGCGTTCCTGGTGTAACTCTGGAAGTTCTTGTTGCCATCCTGTACCTGTCCCGCAGGTGTGATGTTCGGATGTACCGATCCTGTGCAGCTGTTGTTACACGTTATCTGCCACTGCGAGGATGATCAGCTGTCCATCCTGTCTCCCTGTAGTGCTGCCTTAAGCTTCTCATAGTACGGACATTGCCATTTATTGCCCTGGCCACATCCTCAGTCCTCATGCCTCCTTGCGGCATGCCTAAGTCACGTTCACGCAGATGAGCAGGGACCCTGGGCATCTTTCTTTTGGTGTTTTTCAGAGACAGTAGAAAGGCCTCTTTAGTGTCCTAAGTTTTCATAACTATGACAAAACAGAGATGCTTGTTCTAGGTCCCAAGAAACAAAGAGATCTTCTGTTGAATCTGACAATTAATCTGGATGGTTGTACAGTCGTCTCAAATAAAACTGTGAAGGACCTCGGCGTTACTCTGGACCCTGATCTCTCTTTTGAAGAACATATCAAGACTGTTTCAAGGACAGCTTTTTTCCATCTACGTAACATTGCAAAAATCAGAAACTTTGTCCAAAAATGACGCAGAAAAATTAATCCATGCTTTTGTTACTTCTAGGCTGGACTACTGCAATGCTCTACTTTCCGGCTACCCGGATAAAGCACTAAACAAACTTCAGTTAGTGCTAAATACAGCTGCTAGAATCCTGACTAGAACCAAAAAATTTGATCATATTACTCCAGTGCTAGCCTCCCTACACTGGCTTCCTGTTAAGGCAAGGGCTGATTTCAAGGTTTTACTGCTAACCTACAAAGCATTACATGGGCTTGCTCCTACCTATCTTTCAGATTTGGTCCTGCCGTACATACCTACACGTACGCTACGGTCACAAGACGCAGGCCTCCTAATTGTCCCTAGAATTTCTAAGCAAACGGCTGGAGGTAGGGCTTTCTCCTATAGAGCTCCATTTTTATGGAATGGTCTGCCTACCAATGTGAGAGACACAGACTCAGTCTCAACCTTTAAGTCTTTACTGAAGACTTATCTCTTCAGTAGGTCCTATGATTAAGTATAGTCTGGCCCAGGAGTGTGAAGGCGAACGGAAAGGCTGGAGCAACGAACCGCCCTTGCTGTCTCTGCCTTGCCGGTTCCCCTCTTTCCACTGGGATTCTCTGCCTCTAACCCTTTTACAGGGGCTGAGTCACTGGCTTACTGGTGTTCTTCCATGCCGTCCATGGGAGGGGTGCGTCACTTGAGTGGGTTGAGTCACTGACGTGGTCTTCCTGTCTGGGTTGGCGCCCTCCCTTGGGTTGTGCCATGGCGGAGATCGTTGTGGGCTATAATCGGCCTTGTCTTAGGACGGTAAGTTGGTGGTTGGAGACATCCCTCTAGTGGTGTGGGGGCTGTGCTTTGGCAAAGTGGGTGGGGTTATATCCTGCCTGTTTGGCCCTGTCCGGGGGTATCATCGGATGGGGCCACAGTGTCTTCTGATCCCTCCTGTCTCAGCCTCCAGTATTTATGCTGCAGTAGTTTATGTGTCGGGGGGCTAGGGTCAGTCTGTTACATCTGGAGTATTTCTCTTGTCTTATCCGGTGTCCTGTGTGAATTTAAATATGCTCCCTCTAATTCTCTCCTTCTCTCGGAGGACCTGAGCCCTAGGACCATGCCTCAGGACTACCTGGTATGATGACTCCTTGCTGTCCCCAGTCCACCTGGCCGTGCTGCTGCTCCAGCTTCAACTGTTCTGCCTGCGGCTATGGAACCCTGACCTGTTCACCGGACGTGCTTGTTGCACCCTCGACAACTACTATGATTATTATTATTTGACCATGCTGGTCATTTATGAACATTTTAACATCTTGACCATGTTCTGTTATAATATCCACCCTGCACAGCCAGAAGAGGACTGGCCAACCCTCATAGCCTGGTTCCTCTCTAGGTTTCTTCCTAGGTTTTTGGCCTTTCTAGGGAGTTTTTCCTAGGGAGTTTTTCCTAGCCACCGTGCTTCTTTCACATGCTTTGCTTGCTGTTTGGGGTTTTAGGCTGGGTTTCTGTACAGCACTTTGAGATATCAGCTGATGTACGAAGGGCTATATAAATAAATTTGATCTTACTTGACTACTGTCTGTAAGCTGTTAGTGTCTTAACGACCATTCCACAGGTGCATGTTCATTAATTGTTTATGGGTCATTGAACAAGCATGGGAAACAGTGTTTAAACCCTTTACAATAAAGATCTGTGAAGTTATTTGGATTTTTACAAATTATCTTTGAAAGACAGGGTTCTGAAAAAGGGACATTTCTTTTTTTTGCTGAGTTCATATAAACAGGAGTAAAAGTGACCAGTAGCAGGATAAATACTAATGGTAATCAATAGACAGCAGCTTAATGGAGTAATACATCTAATTGAGTGGGTAGAGACCTGTGAATGGGCATAGAATCAGTGTGGAGTCTGTGGGAGAAGGAGCGCAGTAGTTGTTAGCCATTTAACAGGGGATAGAAGCCATTTAGGAGTCTGTCTGAGCCTTTATGAAGCGGTACTGCCTGCCAGACGGGAGCAAAGAGAACAGTCCATGTGTCGAATGGCTGGAGTCTTTGCCCCTTTTTTCAGGCCTCTCTCAGACACCGCCTGGCATGTATGTCCGCATGTGAACGGGTACACACCAGTGGAGTACCGGCACCTCAAATGTTCTACTGCACCTCATAGAATATTGGCTCTGAAATATGATTAGTACTGGCACCTATTATTTCAGTCCACTAAAATCTCTAATTTTACTATTTACGGATGGAAAATGTTCCTAACTTTCAAAAAATTCCCTGGTTTACCAGAAATCCTGGTTGGAAAACTCCTGGAATTGAGAGGGAATAAGGTGGACATCCAGTAATCCTCCAACCAGGAGTTCTAGAAAACCAGGTAATTTTGTAACTCTACTATTGTTATTCTTTAAGGTCATACGGTTCATCCCCAAATCCAGGGAACTAAGGGAAACATAGCCAGCAGATACGACCCGCTTGCTTACAGCTGCACTAGGTTTGGACAGGCGTCCTGGTTAGGTTAAGACACTGCGAAGCTGGTGGGAGATATGGCTCAGAAAACATACCTCAACCCAACGATGAAAAACACCTTTTACTCCAAATTATCCCATCTGTTACACCAAGAAGATTCAGCAACTGCTAGTTTTCTGGAAAACTGCCCTTTTAGTCCTCATGCTAGGTAGCAGAAGCCACAACAGCCATTTTGGAATGGCAGTATCAGACTATCAGCTACTTTGTTGTTCAACGCGATGTGCTGGAAATGTGATGTTGGAAAGGGAAATGGCGCAAATGGATGTTCTGTTTGAATCAGATGGCGTGTCGAATGGAGAATGAGAAGAATTGTATTACGGTGGTAAATACAAAAGGAAATAAGGATTGATGTTACCTGGGAGGTCAGTTTGAAGTCTATAAAAATCGTGGATGCGTTGGATAAGGTGGCATCGGTGAGAGAAACGAGAAATGTGATTATTTTGGTTTTCTGCGCATCTATGGAACAGAAGGAGAGTGCTCAGCACCTCTAGAAGATATAGGTTGGAAATGTGTCGTGTGTGGATCTTCAATGCAGGGAACCTATCAAGGGTGTCATCTCTGGGGTGATGCTAGAAGCGAATGTGAAGGATATACGTGACGAATTGGATCAACTGGTTGGTGCACACCGAATGACCCGCATGGAAAGAGGATGCACACTCCATCATTCTATTGTTTTTTGATGAGGAGTCTCTCCCTTCTCACATGTATTTGAGTTTAGTGAGATTCCCTGTGAGAGGGATGTGATTTGAACTGTGACTGAAGGAGGGGGATGTTTTTTGATGCAGTCCACGGAATGCCAAGAGTGTGCAATGCTGTCATCAAGGCTAAGGGTGGCTACTTTGAAGAAGCTCAAATATATTTTTATTTCTTTAACACTTTTTTGGTTACGACATGATTCCATGTGTGTTATTTCATAGTTTTGATGTCTTCATTATTATAATAATAAAAAAATGGAATGACTAGGCGTGCCCAAACTTTTGACTGGTACTGTGTGTGAGTGAGTGAGTGAGTGAGTGAGTGAGTGAGATATAGATAGAGATATTTTACCCCCTTTTTATCGTCAATTTTGATCTTGTCTCATCGCTGCAACTCTCCAACGGGCGAGGCGAAGGTCGAGTCATGCGTCCTCTGAAAAATGACCCACCAAACTGCGCCTCAACACCCGCCCGCTTAACTCGTAAGGCAGCAGCACCAATGTGTCGGAGGAAACACTGTTCAACTGACGACCACGGTCAGCCTGCAGGAACCCGGCCCGCCACAAGGAGTCCCTAGAGCACGATGAGCCAAGTAAAGCCCCCCCAGCCAAACTCTCCCCTAACTCAGATGACGCTGGGCCAATTGTGTGCCGCCCTATGGGACTCCCGGTCACGGCCGGTTGTGACACCGCCTGGGATCGAACCCGGGTCTGTAGTGACAACTTAGATCGCTATGCCACTCGGGAGGCCTGGCTCTGCAGTGTCTTAATCTACACAGGAAGCCTGTCCGACCGTTGCGCAGTTGTAAGCAAGCGAGTCAGATCTGCTGGCTGAGGGAAACTCTACAACAGAAACATAAAAGCCACTCAGTTCTTACCGTGATAGTATCTGCCGTTTGAACACAAGTTCGACTGTCTGCCTCAAGGACCTCCAGTTTGTTCTGTAGGAGCTTCAGCACAGACTCCTGGAATGAAACATGAACATTTTAAATATATCAGTTTACTGAGAAAACATTTTCTCTAAAGGGCATCAGCACCTACACTAAGGGCATCAGCACCTACACTAAGGGCATCAGCACCTACACTAAGGGCATCAGCACCTACACTAAGCAGTGGTGTTCAGTAATTGTTGCTTTTTTTAAGGAAATAGCTAAATGTAACAGGCATTTATTCTATTGCCACACAGTTTTTATTTCTCACTCACCTTATATTCTTTGGCAGCTTCGTCCATGGGGCAGAACTTGTGGTTTGTGTGTAACTCAGAAGTCTGGCACACCAGGCAAGCTGGTTGTCCGTGGTCCCGACAGAAAAGTTTGTATTTCTCCCCATGCAGACTGCAGAGGACACCTGCAGATGCTTTCTCCTTCGAGTAGGCCTCACAGAGGTTCTTCAAAGCCCGGTTGAGGGGTGCATCACTGAGTTTTGATCTTTTCCTACAGACTGGACATTCCTTTACTTCTCTCTCCCTCCAGTAGCCATGTATACAGTCTTTACAGAAGCTGTGGCTACACAACAGGATGACTGGGTCTCTGAAGATGTCTCGGCATACAGGACAGGTGAGGTCCTCCTCTGGAAGAGAAGATGTGGTGGCCATTTCCCCCCTCAAATCACACGTCTTCCTTCGGGAAAAAGAACAACCGTACTGGCAAACTTTCAGGTGAGTTTCGCTGCTAACTCAAACAAGCACTTGCTTGCTGCTTCGTTATTGTTTCTTGACGTATTGTTTGTAACACATGTAGCTTACACTTGCAACGTATTGAGTAATACAATGACGTGAACTTACTTCTTTGCTGTGTTGTTATTGTGGCTCTTTTATAATTTTATCGCCATCCGCAAACAAACGATAGGAGTGTCGTTATCGCATACCAATGTGACGCATGCAAGAATAACTAAGTACTTCCGGTTCACGGATTTTTGGAATCCTTCAGAATAAGACTTTTTCTTCTATGGTATATTGACGATCACACATCCCGCCATCTACTATGCGGGATGGAAACAGGATTCACCCCAAAAAACGTAACTACCAAACATTTAATACAAAAAAAACGATTATGTTAAAAACAAATGAAACAGATCTGATCCATACACAGGCTCCAGGTGAACCTGGGAGTGCGGGTTTTCCGGCGCCAGGACCCCTTCTAGGTCTTCATTTTCAAAAACGTTTCTGCCGCAGCCACAATAATGTCCAGTTTCTTCGACTTCTTTGAAACTTGTGCTGTACAGTTTATAACTGTGGCAATGAACGCAACAAAATCAAACTTTTTAACACGCAGGGTATTTTTTGTCTGGCGGCAAACATTTACTACATGCTGTGGTGTATCCACTACCATATCTTCACTAGCATCACTTGTTTTCTCAATTTGAATTGTCTCCGCATAGGAAATTTGATTGACCGCTCTAACGTTTGCCACCTCAATTTCACCCTTACAGACCACTCCATGAACTCAGGATCATGATCCCCACCACAATTACAACTGTCCTACACACCGTTCTTCAGTGTACTCTGTTCGTCTGCACACACTTGAAACATGGCCAAATTCTTCACAATTCGTACACTGCAGTGGTTTGGGGACGCACGCTTTACGGCGTATCTTACATAACCAAGCTTCCCATGCGTAGGTATTTGTTCTTTATCAAAAAACAACAGGACCGACACTTTCTTTTTTTCCTCCCTTCACCCAGCGGGTCCGACGCCGGGCACCAACCACACCAGGAATTTTCTTCCGGTATTCAACCTGGACATCCATCGTTAACCCTGAGATGACTCCTTTGACGGGAGCTCTACTCCGAAATTCAAAACACAACATTTCTGTTGTCCGGATTATTTTGAGGCCTATTGCAATCTTCCTCTACTCTTCAGAAATACAATTAATCAAAATAAGACCACTTCTGGTCACTCTGATAGACTCCCACTTTTACAAGCGCATACTTCACAATTTTCGACACCTCAAGTGGGTATCCTACATACCGTATGCATCCTTACTCAGCAAACGCATGCCAAGAAGAAGCGATTCATTATTTTTTACACACGTATCCTCCACTCAAATTTTAGACAATTTCCTTTTGTTAGATTTTTTGACACTAATGTTGTCCATTCAGAACATTCATCTTCACCAACTTTGCTCGACGCGCTGCTTGATTCGAACTCAGCCTCCACTTCTGCCATCTTCACATCACCATTAAATCAGAATAAGACTCCTGTCCTGTATACTATGTAATTTAATAATTAGGGCGAAAATGATGGGAAATATGAAGAATTATTGATAGATTTATACTAGTTATCATAGAAAGAATACTTTAAAGTATTTATATAAGATATTATGTGATTTATTTGTCACATGCGCCAAATACAACAGGTGTAGACCTTACAGTGAAACACTAACTTACAAGCCCTTAACCAGAACTGCAACTTTAACAAGAAAAATATATATATATTGATATACACAGCTGGTCAAAAGATTTAGAACACCTACTCATTCAAGGGGTTTTCTTTATTTTGAGCTATTTTTACATTGTAGAATTATATTGAAGACATCAAAACTATGAAAAAACACATGGAATCATGTAGTAACCAAAAAAGTGTTAAACAAATCAAAATATATTTTATATTTGAAATTCTTCGAAGTAGCCACCCCTTGCCTTGATGACAGCATTGCACACTCTTGGCATTCTCTCAACCAGCTTCATGAGGTTGTCACCTGGAATGCATTTCAATTAACAGGTGTGCCTTCCTCAAAGTTAATTTGTGGAATTTCTTTCCTTCTTAATGCGTTTGAGGCAATCAGTTGTGTTCTGACAAGGTAGGGGGGGTATACAGAAGCTAGCCCTATTTGGTAAAAGACCAAGTCTATATTATAGCAAGAACATCATTACTTTAAGACATGAAGGTCAGTCAATATGGAACATTTCAAGAACTTTGAGTTTCTTCAAGTGCACTGGCAAAAATCATCAAGCGCAATGTTGAAACTGGCTCTCATGAGGACCGCCACAGGAATGGAACACCGAGAGTTACATCTGCTGCAGAAGATAAGTTCATTAGAGTTACCAGCCTCGGAAATTGCAGCCCAAATAAATGCTTCACAGAGTTCAAGTAACAGACACATCTCAACATCAACTGTTCAGAGGAGACTGTGTGAATCAGGCCTTCATGGTCGATTGCTGCAAAGAAACCACTACAAAAGGACACCAATAAGAAGAAGAGACTTGCTTGGGCCAAGAAACACGAGCAATGGACATTAGAGCAGTGGAAATTTGTCCTTTGGTCTGGAGTCCAAATTGGAGATTTTTGGTTCCAACCGCCATGCCTTTGTGAGACGCTGTGTGGGTGAACAGATGATCTCTGCATGTGTATTTCCCACTGTAAAGCATGGAGGAAGAGGTGTTATGGTGTGGGGGTTCTTTGCTGGTGACATTGTCTGTGATTTATTTAGAATTCAAGGCACACTTAACCGGCATGGCTACCACAGCATTCTGCAGCGATACTCCATCCCATCTGGTTTGGGCTTAGTGTGACTATCATTTGTTTTTCAACAGGACAATGACCCAAAACTCCTCCAGGATGTGTAAGAGCAATTTTAACAAGAAGGAGAATGATGGAGTGCTGCATCAGATGACCTGGCCTCCAAAATCTCCCGACCTCAACCAAATTGAGATGGTTTGGGATGTGTCGGACCGCAGAGTGACGGAAAAGCAGCCAACAAGTGCTCACCATATGTGGGAACTCCTTCAAGACTGTTAGAGAAGCATTCCAGGTGAAACTGGTTGAGAGAATGCCAAGCGTGTACAAAGCTGTCATCAAGGCAAAGGATGGCTATTTGAAGAATCTCCAATAAAAAAATATATTTGGATTTGTTTAAAACTTTTTTGGTCACGACATGATTCCATGTATGTTATTTCATAGTTTTGTATGTATGTATGTATGTATGTATGTATGTATATATATATATATATATATATATATATATATATATATATATATATATATATATATATATATATATATATATATACACTGCTCAAAAAAATAAAGGGAACACTTAAACAACACAATGTAACTTCAAGTCAATCACACTTCTGTGAAATCAGACTGTCCACTTAGGAAGCAATACTGATTGACAATCAATTTCACATTCTGTTGTGCAAATGGAATAGACAACAGGTGGAAATTATAGGCAATTAGCAAAACACCCCCAATAAAGGAGTGGTTCTGCAGGTGGGGACCACAGACCACATCTCAGTTCCTATGCTTCCTGGCTGATGTTTTGGTCAATTTTGAATGCTGGCGGTGCTTTCACTCTAGTGGTAGCATGAGACGGAGTCTACAACCCACACAAGTGGCTCAGGTAGTGCAGCTCATCCAGGATGGCACATCAATGCGAGCTGTGGCAAGAAGGTTTGCTGTGTCTGTCAGCGTAGTGTCCAGAGCATGGAGGCGCTACCAGGAGACAGGCCAGTACATCAGGAGACGTGGAGGAGGCCGTAGGAGGGAAACAACCCAGCAGCAGGACTGCTACCTCCGCCTTTGTGAAAGGAGGAGCAGGAGAAGCACTGCCAGAGCCCTGCAAAATGACCTCCAGCAGGCCAGAAATGTGCATGTGTCTGCTCAAACGGTCAGAAACAGACTCCATGAGGTTGGTATGAGGGCCCGACGTCCACAGGTGGGGGTTGTGCTTACAGCCCAACACCGTGCAGGACGTTTGGCATTTGCCAGAGAACACCAAGATTGGCAAATTCGCCACTGGCGCCCTGTGCTCTTCACAGATGAAAGCAGGTTCACACTGAGCACGTGACAGACGTGACAGAGTCTGGAGACGCCGTGGAGAACGTTCTGCTGCCTGCAACATCCTCCAGCATGACCGGTTTGGCGGTGGGTCAGTCATGGTGTGGGGTGGCATTTCTTTGGGGGGCCGCACAGCCCTCCATGTGCTCGCCAGAGGTAGCCTGACTGCCATTAGGTACCGAGATGAGATCCTCAGACCCCTTGTGAGACCATATGCTGGTGCGGTTGGCCCTGGGTTCCTCCTAATGCAAGACAATGCTAGACCTCATGTGGCTGGAGTGTGTCAGCAGTTCCTGCAAGAGGAAGGCATTGATGCTATGGACTGGCCCGCCCGTTCCCCAGACCTGAATCCAATTGAGCACATCTGGGACATCATGTCTCGCTCCATCCACCAACAGACTGTCCAGGAGTTGGCGGATGCTTTAGTCCAGGTCTGGGAGGAGATCCCTCAGGAGACCATCCGCCACCTCATCAGGAGCATGCCCAGGCGTTGTAGGGAGGTCATACAGGCACGTGGAGGCCACACACACTACTGAGCCTCATTTTGACTTGTTTTAAGGACATTACATCAAAGTTGGATCAGCCTGTAGTATGGTTTTCCACTTTAATTTTGAGTGTGATTCCAAATCCAGACCTCCATGTGTTGATAAATTGGATTTCCATTTATTATTTTTGTGTGATTTTGTTGTCAGCACATTCAACTATGTAAAGAAAAAAGTATTTAATAAGATAATTTCTTTCATTCAGATCTAGGATGTGTTGTTTAAGTGTTCCCTTTATTTTTTTGAGCAGTATATATATATATATATATATATATATAGGGAGAGAAATATAACAAATAATAGAGGAGCAACCGTAAAATAACAGTAGCGAGGCTATATACTTGTATTTTTTATTTATTTATTTCACCTTTATTTAACCAGGTAGGCTAGTTGAGAACAAGTTCTCATTTGCAACTGCGACCTGGCCAAGATAAAGCATAGCAATTCGACACATTCAACAACACAGAGTTACACATGGAATAAACAAAACATACAGTCAATAATACAGTAGAACAAAAGAAAACAAAAAGTCTATATACAGTGAGTGCAAATGAGGTAAGTTAAGGCAATAAATAGGCCATGGTGGCAAAGTAATTACAATATAGCAATTAAACACTGGCATGGTAGATGTGCAGAAGATGAATGTGCAAGTAGAGATACTGGGGTGCAAAGGAGCAAGATAAATAAATACAGTATGGGGATGGGGTAGGTAGATAGATGGGCTGTTTACAGATGGGCTATGTACAGGTGCAGTGATCTGTGAGCTGCTCTGACAGCTGGTGCTAAAGATAGTGAGGGAGATATGAGTCTCCAGCTTCAGAGATTTTTGCAGTTTGTTCCAGTCATTGGCAGCAGAGAACTGGAAGGAAAGATGACCAAAGGAGGAATTGGCTTTGGGGGTGACCAGTGAGATATACCTGCTGGAGCGCGTGCTACGAGTGGGTGCTGCTATGGTGACCAGTGAGCTGAGATAAGGCAGGGCTTTACCTAGCAGAGACTTGTAGATAACCTGTAGCCAGTGGGTTTGGCAACGAGTATTAAGCGAGGGCCAACCAACGAGAGCGTACAGGTCGCAATAGTGGGTAGTGGATGGGGCTTTGGTGACAAAACGGATGGCACTGTGATAGACTACATCCAATTTGCTGAGTAGAGTGTTGGAGGCTATTTTATAGATGACATCACCGAAGTCGAGGATCGGTAGGATGGTCAGTTTTACGAGGGTATGTTTGGCAGCATGACTGAAGGATGCTTTGTTGCGATATAGGAAGCTGATTCTAGATTTAATTTTGTATTGGAGATGCTTAATGTGAGTCTGGAAGGAGAGTTTACAGTCTAACCAGGCACCCAGGTATTTGTAGTTGTCCACGTATTCTAAGTCAGAGCCGTCCAGAGTAGTGATGCTGGACGGGCGAGCAGGTGCGAGCAGTGATTGATTGAATAGCATGCATTTAGTTTCACCAGCAGCAAGAGCAACATCACTTGATGTATACAGAGAAGAGAGTCGGCCCGAGAATTGAACCCTGTGGCACTCTCATAGAGACTGCCAGAGGTCCGGACAACAGGCCCTCCGACTTGACACACTGAACTCTATCAGAGAAGTAGATGGTAAACCACATTTTTACATTTTACATTTTAGTCATTTAGCAGACGCTCTTATCCAGAGCGACTTACAGTAGTGAATGCATACATTTCATTTTTTTTCATTCCATACATTTTTTTTTTTTCGTACTTGGCCCCCCGTGGGAATCGAACCCACAACCCTGGCGTTGCAAACACCATGCTCTACCAACTGAGCTACAGGGAAGGCCAATCATTTGAGAAACCAATCATTTGAGAAACCAAGGCTGTCGAGTCTGCCAATAAGAATGTGGTGATTGACAGAGTCAAAAGCATTGGCCAGGTCGATGAATACGGCTGCACAGTAATGTCTCTTATCGATGGCGGTTATGATGTCATTTAGGACCTTGAGCGTGGCTGAGGTGCACCCATGACCAGCTCTGAAACCAGATTGCATAGCGTAGAAGGTACGGTGGGATTCGAAATGGTCAGTAATCTGTTTGTTAACTTGGCTTTCGAAGACCTTAGAAAGACAGAGTAGGATAGATATAGGTCTGTAGCAGTTTGGGTCTAGAGTGTCACCCCCTTTGAAGAGGGGGATGATCGCGGCAGCATTCCAATCTTTGGGAATCTCAGATGATACGAAAGAGAGGTTGAACAGGCTAGTAATAGGGGTTGCAACAATTTAGGCAGATAATTTTAGAAAGAGAGGGTCCAGATTGTCTAGCCCGGCTGATTTGTATGGGTCCAGATTTTGCAGCTCTTTCAGAACATCAGCTATCTGGATTTGGGTGAAGGAGAAATGGTGGGGCCATTGGCGGGTTGCTGTGGAGGGTGCCGGGCAGTTGACCGGGGTAGGGGTAGCCAGGTGGAAAGCATGGCCAGCCGTAGAGAAATGCTTATTGAAATTCTCAATTATAGTAGATTTATTGGTGGTAACAGTGTTTCCTAGCCTCAGAGCAGTGGGCAGCTGGGAGGAGGTGCTCTTATTCTCTATGGACTTTACAGTGTCCCAGAACTTTTTTGAGTTAGTACTACAGGATGCAAATTTCAGTTTGAAAAAGCTAGCCTTAGTTTTTCTAACTACCTGTGTATATTTGTTCCTAACTTCCCTGAAAAGTTGCATATCACGGGGGCTATTCGATGCTAATGCAGAACACCACAGGATGTTTTTGTGATGGTCAAGGGCAGACAGGTCTGGAGTGAACCAAGGATCTTTTCCTAGTTCTACATTTTTTGAGTGTGGCATGCTTATTTAAGATGTTGAGGAAGGCACTTTTAATACAGTGGGTTTGGTACAGAGCCAATGTGCAGGGGCACCGGTTAGTCGAGGTAATTGAGGTAACATGTACGTGTAGGTAAAGGTAAAGCAACTGTGCATGGATAATAAACAGAGAGTAGCAGCAGCATAATATGGGGGTGGGGTGGGGACAATGTAAATAGTCTGGGTAGCCATTTGATTAATTGTTCAGCAGTCTTATGGCTTGGGGGTAGAAGTTGTTGAGAAGCCTTTTGGACCTAGACATGGCGATCCGGTACCGCTTGCCGTGCGGTAGCAGAGAGAACAGTCTATGACTCGGGTGGCTGGAGTACTTGGCAATTTTTTGGGCCTTCTGCTGCCATCGCCTGGTATAGAGTTCCTGGATGGCAGGACGCTTAGCGCCGATGATGTACTGGGCCGTACGCACTAAATCAAATTAAATTATATTGGTCACATACACATAGTTAGCAGATGTTAATGCGAGTGTAGCGAAATGCTTGTGCTTCTAGTTCCTACCGTGCAGTAATATCTAACAAGTAATCTAACAATTTCACAACAACTACCTCATACACACAAGTGTAAAGGAATGAATAAGAATATGTAAATATAAATCTATGGATGAGCGATGGCCGTGCGGCATAGGCAAGATGCAGTAGATGGTATAGAGTACAGTATATACATATGAGATGAGTAATGTAGGGTATGTATTATATAAAGTGGCATTGTTTAAAGTGACGAGTGATACATTTATTGCATCCAATTTTTAATTATTAAGTGGCTAGAGATTTGAGTCAGTATGTTGGCAGTAGCCACTCAATGTTAGTGATGGCTGTTTAACAGTCTGATGGCCTTGAGATAGAAGCTGTTTTTCAGTCTCTCGGTCCCAGCTTTGATGCACCTGTACTGACTTCGCCTTCTGGATGATAGCAGGGTGAACAGGCAGTGGCTCGGGTGGTTGTTGTCCTCCACTACCCTCTGTAGTGCCTTGCGGTCGGAGGCCGAGCAGTTGCCATACCAGGCGATGATGCAACCAGTCAGGATGCTCTCGATGGTGCAGCTGTAGAACGTGTTGAGGATTTGAGGACCCATGCCAAATCTTTTCAGTCTCCTGAGGGGGAATAGGCATTGTCATGCCCACTTCACGACTGTTTTGGTGATTTTGAAACATGATAGTTTGTTGGTGATGTGGACACCAAGGAAGCTCTCAACCTGCTCCTCTACAGCCCCGTCGATGAGAATGGGGGCGTGCTCGGTCCTCCTTTTTCTGTAGTCCACAATCATCACATTTGTCTTCACATTGAGGGAGAGGTTGTTATCCTGGCACCACACTGCCAGGTCTCTGACCTCCCTATAGGCTGTCTCGTCGTTGTCAGTGATCAGGACTACCAATGTTGCGTCGTCTGCAAACTTAATGATGGTGTTGGAGTCGTGCTTGGCCATGCAGTCATGGGCGAACAGTTAACAATGTTTTTTTGAGTGGGTACTCGTATCATTTATTGCACCACACAGAATTTCCTGTATGTTTTGTCACAGTAAAAGGAGGTCCAATCTTCTTTCTATAGTTTACACCCACAGGAGCGTCACTGCTCATTTTGCGGTCGTTAAAGAGTGGCCCATCAGCTTAAATGTAGTACGTTTTTCCCAGTGGACATAAATATTACAGCAGACATAATTGCCTGTGTGTTGTGTCACAGTGAAAGGGGGGTCCATTCTACTCAGGAGCACTTCTCGTGTACAAATCCAGAGTTTACACCCAGTGGAGTGTCAACGCTCATTTTATGAACAGTGCAATATGCCTGTCCAATATGAAAAAACTATTGCATTTAAGATGATGGGCCACTCTTTAAGGGCCGCAAAAAGAGCAGTAAACTCAGTGAATTTGGAAACTAAAGCTGCTCCTGAGTAAAATGGACCCCCTTTTACCGTGTGACACAATGTGGTGAAAATTGTGCATGTCCAACATGAACAACATATGAACATCGTGTAATACAAATGTGCTAAATAACAATAGGATTTAAATGTATTTTCTAAAGTTGATTGTTTTAGTTATAATATTAATATTGTTATTACTATTATTTATAGTAGCATAAATAATGTTTTGTTATTTGTATTACTGTTGCTACCATAATAACTATCTAGTAATCATTACCTTTAATAATATTATTTGTACAATTAAGTCTATGAACTATTTAATTTTTTAAATATTGTTAAACAAAGTTCTCTAACATTTCCTAATAAAATGGAAGGAATTTTAACAATTACTATTGTTTTTTACCATCTTCATTGCGATACTTATATTTTGAAGTCACGGGCTTTTGCGATGTCTTACCAGTGAACGTCGAAGAGGTGAAGCGTGAGCTTTTTCGCCGCAAAAAATCTGTCCACGAAAATAAGGCGCCGGAGTGAGGAATTTTTATATGGAGGGCAGTGAGAGACTGTCGAATTTGGTCAACAAAAATGTAATTCCCAATTTGCTACGTGAGGCTTATTTTATTCGAATAGAAGTTTCGGAATGGTTAGGTTGTTACGAATGCACTGATATAAGTTGACGCACTTGGCATTTCTGTAACTTTGAAAAAAGTAGTGGCTGTCATAGGGATAAATAGAGGACTCATCATGGATATAACCCGTTTTAGCATGGACGTTGTCATTGAGGGCTTCCACCATTTTAAAGTAGTCAACTGGGTGGGGATTCCTATGAGTTGGGAGCAATCAGCCAATGAAGTAGAACATTGACTACTTTAAAATGGAAATAGCCTCTATGGCACGGCCCATGCTGTCACGGACGCTTTTTATGGCACGGCCCATGCTGTCACAGATAGATCTGGCTTTTCAGAGGTTTATCATCTGGCCAATGCAACGATGATTCCTGTGTTAGCTCGGAACTGTGCTATGCATAGGAACCAACGACTTAGCTTCTGTTCCCACCGACCACTATTTTCAGACGGACCTGTACTCTTACCGGTTGAAACAAGTTTTCACTTGACACGGAAACTAACTCAAAAAATAAATTCAATCTACAAATCAAAGCGCGATAGTGTGGAGCTAACTTAATTGGTAAAAGTACCGGTATGCAATATTTGTAAGAGAATAATGCCTAACCGGTCAGTTTAATTGACTACCTGTCGTTAACTTCCTGCAAACATGGCGACTGTAACTCGAGCAGCACCGCTCCGGATCCTGTGCATACACGGTTACCGACAGAACAGCGGCTCGTTTCGCGAGAAGACTGGGGCCCTACGGAAGCTCCTGAAGAAGTATGTGGAGCTGGTTTACATGAGTGCGCCTCACCGGGTACCGCAGACAGGCGACGGTGGGTCACATTCTGATCCCCCAATAATGTCAACATGACGTGACAGTTAACGAGCATTCGGTGACTTTTATTTTTACATGTCAGACGCGCATTGCAAAACTGTAGTTTGTTTAGATGAAAAACTAAGGGATGTAACGTACATCTTTCGATGCATTATATTTATTCTGTGGTGTTTGGTTTCTGGCAACAAGAAAAAAAATCATACTTGACATTTTTTAACATTTTGTTGTGTTACAGCCTGAATTCAACATTGATTTAAGTTGTTTTTTTCTCACCCATCTACACACACTACCTCATAATGACAAAGTGAAAACATGTTTTTATAAAGTTTAGCCAATTTATTGAAACTCAAATACAGTGAACTAATTTACATAAGTATTCACACCCCTGAGTCAATACTTTGTAGTGTGTTTCTGGGTACGTACTTTAGTGTGTTTCTGGGTAAGTCTCTAAGAGCTTTCCACACCTGGATTGTGCAACATTTGCCCATTATTATTTTCAAAATTATTAAAGTTCTGTCAAATTGGTTGTATATCATTGCTAGAAAACCAATTTCAGGACTCACCATAGATTTTCAAGTAGATTTAAGTCAAAACTGTAACTCGGCCACTCAGGAACATTCACTGTCTTCTTGGTAAGCAATTCCAGTTCCAGTGCTTTAGGTTATTGTCCTGCTGAAAGGTGAATTTATCTCCCAGTGTCTGGTGGAAAGCAGACTGAACCAGGTTTTCCTCTAGGATTTTGCCTGTGCTTAACTCCATTCTGTTTCTTTTTTTATACTGAAAAACTTCCCAGGTCTTAACCATTATTGAAGCTGGAGACTTATATCTCCCTCACTAACTTTAGAGCAGCTTACCGATCACTGCACCTGTACACAGCCCATCTGTAAATGGCCCACCCAACTACCTCATCCCCATATTGTTATTTATTTTTGCTCTTTGCACCCCCAGTATCTCTACTTGCACATCATCATCTGCACATCTATCACTCCAGTGTTAATGCTAAATTGTAATTAATCACCACTATGGCCTATTTATTTCCTTACCTCTCTAATCTTACTACATTTGCACACACTGTATATAGATTTTTCTATTGTGTTTTTGACTGTACGTTTGTTTATCCCATGTGTAACTCTGTGTTGTTTTTGTCGCACTGCTTTGCTTTATCTTGGCCAGGTCGCAGTTGTAAATGAAAATATTGGATATCTGTGCATCACTAGTTAGTAGTGTGGCTTAACTACAATGTTGTTGATCCATCCTAATTTTTCTCCTACCATAGTCATTACACTCTGTAACTGTTTTACAGTCACAATTGGCCTCATGGTCAAATCCCTGAACGGTTTCCTTCCTTTCTGGCATCTGAGTTAGGAAGGACGCCTGTATCGTTGTAGTGACTGGGTGTATTGATACACCAACCAAAGTGTAATCTTCTACGCTGCTGCTATTCTCTGTTATCTATGCATCGTCACTTTAATAACTCTATCTACATGTACATATTACCTCAACACCGGTGCCCCCGCACATTGACTCTGTACCGGTACCCCCTGTATATAGCCCCGCTATTGTTATTTACTGCTGCTTATTAATTATTTGTTATTCTTATATCTTACTTTTTTGGGGGGGTATTTTCTTAACTCCGTTGTTGGTTAAGGGCTTGTAAGTAAGCATTTCACTGTAAGGTCTACACCTGTTGTATATGGCGCGTGTGACAAATAATAATTAATTTGAATTAATTACTTCACCATTATCAATGGGATATTCAATATATTTTTTTATTTTCTTTTTTTTTACCCATCTACCAATAGGTACCCTTCTTTGCGTGGCATTGGAAAACCTCCCTGGTCTTTGTGGTTGAATCTGAGTTTGAAATGTACTGCTCGACTGAGGGACCTTACAGATAATCGTGATAACGTTTACATTTTAGTCATTTAGCGACTTACAGTAGTGAGTGCATACATTTTCGTACAGGTCCCCCGTGGGTATCGAACCCACAACCCTGGTGTTGCAATCTCCATGCTCTACCAACTGAGTCACACGTGATAACAGATGAGGTATTCATTCAATCATCTTCAACACTATTATTGCACGAGTCCGACTTATGTGACATTTTTACTCCTGAACTTATTGACTCAATACGTTTCAGTTTTAAATGTTTTATTCATTTGTAAATATAAAAAAAATATATATATATTTTCACTTTGACATTATGGGGTATTGTGTAGGCCAGTGACACTTTTTTTAAAACTTGAATCAATTATAAATTCAGGCTGTAACACAACAACATTTGGTCAAGGGGTGTGAATACTTTCTGAAAGCACAGAGTATACCAAACATTAGGAACACCATCCTAATTTTGAATTGCACCCTCCTCCCCCTTGCCCTCAGAACAGCCTTAATTAATCAGGGGCATGGACTCTACAAGGAGTGGAAAGCGTTCTACAGGGATGCTGGCCCATGCTGACTCCAATGCTTCCCATAGTTGTGTCAAGTTGGCTGGATGTCCTTTGGGTGGTGGACCATTCTTGATACACGGGAAACTATTGAGCGTGAAAAACCCAGCATCTTTTGTCTTGCCCATTCACCCTCTGAACAGCACACACACAATGTCTCAATTGTCTCAATCCTTCTTTAACCTGTCTCCTCTCCTTCATCTACATTAATTTGAAGTGGATTTAACAGGTGACATCAATAAGGGATCATAGCTTTCACCTGGATTCACTGATCAGTCTCATGGAAAGAGCAGGTGTTCTTAATGTTTGGATACTCCGTGAACATTCTGACTGAACAGTGCTGTGAGGATAGGGATTGTTGCGTTACCAAACTTTTGGTAATGCATGGCTTTCTGACTGGTACCTATCAGGGTGATCACACAGATTTCAACTAAATGCAAAATCAACTTAGTTTAATACTCTCTTTCTCGCCCTTCTACCTCTCTCTTCTCTCTCTCTCTTTTGTCTCTCCCTCCAGCAGCCCAAGGGAAGGAGAATGAAGTGGGCCCTGGAAGTGACGAGGCCCCCAGGGGATGGTGGTTCTCTGACACCCAGGCTCGGAGCTTCGACGCCGGCCAGCAGTGTCAGGCGAGCCTGGGGCTTGAGGAGAGTGTGGAGGCCGTGAGGACAGCAGTGAAGGACCTGGGCCCGTTTGACGGTGTGCTAGGGTTTAGCCAGGGCGCTGCTCTAGTTGCCGTGCTCTGTTCTATACAGGAACAGAATCTAGAACCACAATTCCAGTTCCGCTTCGCTATCCTGGTGGCCGGGTTCCGGAGTGCTTGTTCGGAACACCAGCGGTTCTATGGTGGCCCTGCTTCGCTCGCCATCCCGTCCCTGCACATCTTCGGACAGGAAGACCAGGTCATTCCTGATCGGATGAGCCGGGAGCTCCTTCCCCTGTTCCAGGAGCCTCTGGTGCTGACTCATCCTGGTGGCCATTTTGTGCCAGCGGCCTCGGCACACAGACAGACCTATCAGGAGTTTCTCAAGAGGTTTCAGTAGGGGAAGGAGAAGCATGGAAACTATTCCATCCTAGAAGTTTCAGAGGAGGTAAATGTCTGAAAATTAAGAGCATAACTTCATGTGGATGTTGCTCATCCAAAGACGACAAGTAACTTTTTCGAGAATGTTGATTTAAGTTAACACAGTTATCTTGTGTATCCAGAAATTGTAAAAATATTTTATTGGAAAGCGTCTTTAATTTTCATACAATGTTAGTAGGCTACCACAGTAAAAAAAAATGACTGCATGTTGAAAAATAAATTCCAAAAAACATTGACTTTTTTTTTTGCCTGCTTTTGTTGCATTCTATGACAAGATTCTTGATAATTGTATCCGCTCACCAACACCAACCCTGCCATCACTTACCAAAATGTAAATCTAAGTGTTATGTAATGCATGGCATGAAGACCTGTGGTTCATTTCAAACTAAAGTGTACTATATCTGTTGTATTGTGACAAATAACATTTGATTCATTGACGGCTCACAGTAAAGACTAGTTGAGCTGTCTTGTGGGTTGACAGAAATACTTTGGGTTGACAGAAATACTTTCCCTAAAACCTCAAGTAAATGTTAACTGCAAAGTTGTCTTACCTGGCGGAAGTATATAATGAGAAAGTATATAATCTATATTTGTTGTTTGCAAACTTGGCCCTGAAATGAGCAACAGCCGTACAGAACCATCACTAGAACTGCACTTTAGAGGGAAAATTCCTCACTTGCTAGATGTGCAATTAAAGGACCAGATGCGCAATTAAAGGGGAATTACAGTCAAAAATCTAAAAGTGTTATTTTTCTTCCAAACCTAAAAAAAATGGTCTTCTAATGTGATTTAAGCATTGACATTGACTCAGGACATCCAATTATGTTGTTTCTCTACGAACAATTGGAATTTGAGAGTGAAAACCCCCAAAAATCTAAAAACAAAAAATAAAACTGAAAAACTAAATTGGGGGAAAATATACAACATAATATTTGGGTAAGAAATCACAGATTTTATAGAGCTGATTTTTTTTACCAGGTATAACGACAGAAAACAGTGCCCCACTGTCTTGTACACTTAAGGATCCGGGAAAGCAGAGAAGAATGTGCCTATTTGAAATCTAGGAAAAAATGTGTTGCTCGTGATATGTTGCAATTTTTTTTTAAAGTAGCTCTCATGCTAGAGAAGTTGGAGACCCCTGGTGTAGTGTCATATCTGCCACTGATTAATGACTGCTCGTGTGCGTGTGAGAGAGTATGTGTTTGTTGGAAGTGGGCAAGGACTCCGTGTTCTTTTGTAGTGAAAGCTTGTGCGTGTTACTCTCCTCATGATTGCTTCCAGATAGGTTGAGAATATCAATCCCTCCTCTCTTTTTCCCCTCCCTCCTCTCTTTTTTTAATTCTCCCTCTTTCCCTCTCCCCTGCTTTCATCTGAGAGTGTTCCAGAAGCCTGTAGTCAATTGTCATACTTGAGTAGAAGTAAAGATACCTTAATAGAAAATGACTCAAGTAAAAGTGAAATTCACCCAGTAAAATACTGCTTAAGTAAAAGTCTAAAAGTATTTTGTTTTAAATATACTTAAGTATCAAAAGTAAATATAACTGCTAAAATATACTTAAGTATCAAAGTAAAAGTATAAATCATTTGTTATTCCTTATATCAAGCCAACAAGCACCATTTTTCTTTTTTTTCTGTTTTATTTATGGATAGTGTTGGGCGCACTCCAACACTCAGACATCATTTCACAAATAAAAGCATTTATCTTTAGTGAGTCCGCCAGATCAAAGGCAGTAGGGATGACTAGGGATGTTCTCTTCATAAGTGTGTGAATTAGACCCTTTTCCTGTCCTGTTAAGCATTCAAAATGTATTGAGTACTTTTGGGTGTCAGGGAAAATGTATGGAGTAAAAAGTAAATAGTTTTCTTTAGGAATGTAGTGAAGTAAAAGTTGTCAAAAATCTATATTGTTAAGTAAAGTACAGATACTCAAAAAACAACTTACGTAGTACTTTAAAGTATTTTTACTTAAGTACTTTACACCACTGGTGTGTGTAGATTGTGAGTGGGTGTAGATTGTGAGTGGGTGTAGATTGTGAGTGGGTGTAGATTGTGAGTGGGTGTAGTGGATTTGATAGTGGTGTGGGTTGGTGGTTGTGTTTATGTATTTATTTTGTGTGTTTGTGTGTCCCCTTTCTCTTCAGGAAGTGGGGGAAGCTACGTGATGTGGTTGACAGGAAGTACTAAACCATCCGATCCACACTACCTCTTTCCTGACCTCTCTCTTTCTCCCTCTCTCTTTCTCTGTCTCTCTCCCTGTCCCGCTTTCTCTCTCTCACACACACACACACACACACACAACCTCCCTTCTGACGTTTCTCACACAAACATGCTCTCTCTCCTCTCCACTCATCCTCTCCATTCTCTTTGTATCTCCTTTCTACCCTGCCAAGCTCTTCTATCCTCCCTCACTCTCATCTCTTCAATTATCCAATTATTACCTGATGTGTCTGCCTGCCTGTCTTTCTCCTCTCCTCTCTTCTCCCATCCTCGTCTCGTCTCTGCTCCTCTCCTCTCTTGTCCTCTCCCCTCCTCGTCTCGTCTCTGCTCCTCTCTTTTTCTTTACCCTCTCCTGTCCTCTCATGTTTCCCTTCTGTCCTTCCTAGACCTTAACATGTGTACACACAGACACACACCCACACAGTCACACACAGACACACACACACACATGGTTTTGATAACAAGGAGAGAGAAAAAGAAAAACAGAGAGTCAGTGTTGCCAGTAGGTTTTACAACAGAGCTGTGACTCTCTGCTCTGGAATCTGTTCCTTCTCTGTTGCACAACAAGCGAGAAATAACGTAGAGAGTGAGTGAGGGAGGAGGGAAAAGTTCCTCTCCATCTCTGTATAGAGGTTATGTGGGGAACAGGGAGACAGACAGTCACGAAGGTTCTGAAAGCAGTAAGTATCAGTATGTTCGGCGGGACAGACCGACAGGCTGTGTTTTGATTCTAGAAGCCTTGTTGTCATGGGAGATGCTATAGAGGGAGGGGCCACAGAGAGAGTATATAAAAGAGGTCCTTCAACTCCAGACTATCTGGTCATCCTGTTAGCTAAAGCATCAGTCTTACCAGGATACTAGCTAACTTCTACTGCTACTACTACTACTACTACTACTACTACTACTACCACCATTACCACTGCTGCTACTGCTGCTACTACTACTACTACTACTACTACTACTACTACTACCACCACCATTACCGCTGCTGCTGCTGCTACTACTACTACTACTACTACTACTACTACTACTACCACTACTACTACTACCACCATTACCACTACTGCTGCTACTGCTGCTGCTGCTGCTGCTACTACTACTACTACTACTACCACTACTACTACTACCACCATTACCACTGCTGCTACTGCTGCTACTACTACTACCACTACTACTACTACCACCATTACCACTACTGCTGCTACTGCTGCTGCTGCTACTACTACTACTACTACTACTACTACTACTACTACTACCACTACCACTACTACCACCATTACCACTGCTGCTACTGCTGCTACTACTACTACTACTACCACTACTACTACTACCACCATTACCACTACTGCTGCTACTGCTGCTGCTGCTACTACTACTACTACTACTACTACTACCACCATTACCACTGCTGCTGCTACTACTACTACTACTACTACTACTACTACTACTACCACCATTACCACTGCTGCTGCTACTACTACTACTACTACTACTACTACTACTACCACTACTACTACTACTACTACTACCACCATTACCACTGCTGCTACTGCTGCTACTACTACTACTACTACTACTACCACCACCACCATTACCACTGCTGCTGCTACTGCTACTACTACTACTACTACTACTACCACCATTACCACTGCTGCTACTGCTGCTACTGCTACTACTACTACCACCATTACCACTGCTGCTACTGCTGCTACTGCTACTACTACCACTACTACTACTACTACTACTACCACCATTACCACTGCTGCTGCTACTGCTACTACTACTACTACTACTACTACTACCACCATTACCACTGCTGCTGCTACTACTACTACTACTACTACTACTACTACCACCATTACCACTGCTGCTGCTACTACTACTACTACTACTACTACTACTACCACTACTACTACTACTACTACTACCACCATTACCACTGCTGCTACTGCTGCTACTACTACTACTACTACTACTACCACCACCACCATTACCACTGCTGCTGCTACTGCTACTACTACTACTACCACTACTACTACTACTACTACTACCACCATTACCACTGCTGCTGCTACTGCTACTACTACTACTACTACTACTACTACCACCATTACCACTGCTACTGCTACTGCTACTACTACTACTACTACTACTGCTACTACCACCATTACCGCTGCTGCTGCTGCTACTACTACTACTACTACTACTGCTATTACTACTACTACTACTACTACTACTACTACTACTACTACCACCATTACCACTGCTGCTACTGCAACTACTACTACCACCATTACCACTGCTGCTACTGCTGCTACTGCTACTACTACTACTGCTACTACTACTACTACTGCTATTACTGCTACTACTACTACTACTACTACCACCATTACCACTGCTGCTGCTGCTACTACTACTACTACTACTACTACTACTACTACTACCACCATTACCACTGCTGCTGCTACTGCTGCTACTACTACTACTACCATTACCACTGCTGCTGCTACTGCTACTACTACTACTACCACTACTACTACCACTACTACTACTACTACCACTACTACTACTACCACTACTACTACTACTACTACTACTACCATTACCACTGCTGCTGCTACTGCTGCTGCTGCTACTACTACTACTACTACTACTACTACTACCACTACTACTACCACCATTTCCACTGCTGCTGCTGCTCCTCCTCCTACTACTACTACTACTACTACTACTACTACCACCACCATTACCACTGCTACTACTACTACTACCACCACCACCATTACCACTGCTGCTACTACTACTACTACTACCACCACCACCATTACCACTGCTGCTACTACTACTACTGCTACTACTACTACTGCTGCTACTACTACTACTACTACTGCTACTGCTGCTACAGTAATACTACTACCACTACTGCTTCTGCTGCTACTACTGCAGTCACTACTACTAGTGCTGCTGTTGCTGTTACTACAGTTACTGCTACAGGTATTACTGTAACGACTACTACTACCAATACAGACTACTACTATGTTTCTACTGCCCTTACCAGACTGCCTCAGAGCCTCCTGAACCAAAGCATCAATCAATCTTCAACACATCCTTTTCTCCTCAGCTCCATGCTACCACCTTCATCATCATATTTTGTGAACTGGGACATTTGCAATGGGATTTGTTTTGCCTTTTTGAACAAGGAGGTAGAATCAATGTGAGCATGACTTTACATTTGTGTTGTATGTGTTCCTGAATGCTACATGTTCCTGCTTGCCAGTGTGTGTGGTGTGGTGTGTGTGTGTGTGTGTGTGTGTGTGTGTGTGTGTGTGTGTGTGTGTGTGTGTGTGTGTGTGTGTGTGTGTGTGTGTGTGTGTGTGTGTGGCATTCCTGCATGCCAGCTTGTGTGTGTATATGTGTGGTGAAATCGGTATGCTGGTCGGGAGGGCTGTGTTGTTTTGTATGCTGGTCGGGAGGGCTGTGTTGTTTTGGATGCTGGTCGGGAGGGCTGTGTTGTTTTGTATGCTGGTCGGGAGGGCTGTGTTGTTTTGGATGCTGGTCGGGAGGGCTGTGTTGTTTTGTATGCTGGTCGGGAGGGCTGTGTTGTTTTGGATGCTGGTCGGGAGGGCTGTGTTGTTTTGGATGCTGGTCGGGAGGGCTGTGTTGTTTTGGATGCTGGTCGGGAGGGCTGTGTTGTTTTGGATGCTGGTCGGGAGGGCTGTGTTGTTTTGGATGCTGGTCGGGAGGGCTGTGTTGTTTTGGATGCTGGTCGGGAGGGCTGTGTTGTTTTGGATGCTGGTCGGGAGGGCTGTGTTGTTTTGGAGGTTGATAGAGGGACTGATAGACGGTTGATAGACTGATAGAGGGGCTAATAGACGGTTGATAGAGGGGCTGATAGACGGTTGATAGAGGGGCTAATAGACGGTTGATAGAGGGGCTAATAGATGGTTGATAGAGGGGCTAATAGATGGTTGATAGAGGGGCTAATAGACGGTTGATAGAGGGGCTGATAGACGGTTGATAGAGGGGCTAATAGACGGTTGATAGAGGGGCTGATAGACGGTTGATAGAGGGGCTAATAGACGGTTGATAGAGGGGCTGATAGACGGTTGATAGAGGGGCTGATAGACGGTTGATAGAGGGGCTGATAGACGGTTGATAGAGGGACTGATAGATGGTTGATAGAGGGGCTGATAGATGGTTGATAGAGGGGCTGATAGATGGTTGATAGAGGGGCTGATAGACGGTTGATAGAGGGGCTAATAGATGGTTGATAGAGGGGCTGATAGACGGTTGATAGAGGGGCTAATAGACGGTTGATAGAGGGGCTGATAGACGGTTGATAGAGGGGCTGATAGACGGTTGATAGAGGGGCTGATAGACGGTTGATAGAGGGGCTGATAGATGGTTGATAGAGGGGCTGATAGATGGTTGATAGAGGGGCTGATAGATGGTTGATAGAGGGGCTGATAGATGGTTGATAGAGGGGCTGATAGATGGTTGATAGAGGGGCTGATAGATGGTTGATAGAGGGACTGATAGAGGGGCTGATAGACGGTTGATAGAGGGGCTGATAGATGGTTGATAGAGGGGCTAATAGACGGTTGATAGAGGGGCTGATAGATGGTTGATAGAGGGGCTGATAGATGGTTGATAGAGGGGCTGATAGATGGTTGATAGAGGGGCTGATAGATGGTTGATAGAGGGGCTGATAGATGGTTGATAGAGGGACTGATAGAGGGGCTGATAGACGGTTGATAGAGGGGCTGATAGACGGTTGATAGAGGGGCTGATAGATGGTTGATAGAGGGGCTAATAGACAGTTGATAGAGGGGCTGATAGATGGTTGATAGAGGGGCTGATAGATGGTTTATAGAGGGGCTGATAGACGGTTGATAGAGGGGCTGATAGACGGTTGATAGAGGGGCTAATAGACGGTTGATAGAGGGGCTGATAGATGGTTGATAGAGGGGCTGATAGATGGTTGATAGAGGGGCTGATAGATGGTTGATAGAGGGGCTGATAGATGGTTGATAGAGGGGCTGATAGATGGTTGATAGAGGGACTGATAGATGGTTGATAGAGGGGCTGATAGATGGTTGATAGAGGGGCTGATAGACGGTTGATAGAGGGGCTGATAGACGGTTGATAAAGGGCTGATGGAGGGGTTGATAGATGCTTGATAGAGGGGCTGATAGATGCTTGATAGAGGGGCTGATAGATGGTTGATAGAGGGGCTGATGGAGGGGCTGATAGACAGCTGATAGAGGGGCTGATAGAGAGGATGTCTTAGGGACCAGATGTTGGAGCAACCTTAAGTGCAGTAATTAGAAGAGGCAGCAGGATCAGGTGCAAAACAGTTTCCAGTTTATTAACAGTGAAAGGTGGTTCCCGGTGAATGACAAAATCCATTCAATATTTACATAATCTATAAAGGTATTTACAAAATGGTATTTACACCCTCTCCAGAGGGTGGTGCGGTCTGCACATCGCATCACCGGGGGAAAACTACCTGCCCTCCAAGACACCTACAGCACCCGATGTCACAGGAAGGCCAAAAAGATCATCAATGACATCAACCATCTGAGCCACTGCCTGTTCGCACCACTACAATCCAGAAGGAGAGGTCAGTACAGGTGTATCAAAGCTGGGACCGAGAGACTGAAAAACAGCTTCTACAGTTGAAGTGGGAAGTTTACATACACTTAGGTTGGAGTCATTAAAACTCGTTTTTCAACCACTGCACAAATTTCTTGTAATTAACAAACTATAGTTTTGGCAAGTCGGTTAGGGCATCTACTTTGTGCATGGCACAAGGAATTTTTCCATCAATTGTTTACAGACAGATTATTTCACTAATAATTCACTGTATCACAATTCCAGTGGGTCAGAAGTTTACATACACTTTGTTGACTGTGCCTTTAAACAGCTTGGAAAATTCCAGAAAATGATGTCATGGCTTTAGAAGCTTCTGATAGGCTAATTGACATCATTTGAGTTAATTTGAGGTGTACCTGTGGATGTATTTCAAGGCCTACCTTCAAACTCAGTGCCTCTTTGCTTGACATCATGGGAAAATCAAATCAGCCAAGACCTAAAAAAAAATGGTAGACCTCCACAGGTCTGGTTCAACCTTGGGAGCAATTTCCAAACGCATGAAGGTACCACGTTCATCTGTACAAACAATAGTATGCAAGTCAAACACCATGGGACCAGGCAGCCGTCATACCGCTCAGGAAGGAGACCAGTTTTCTCTCCTAGAGATGAACGTACTTTGGCGCAAAAAGTGCAAATCAATCCCCAGAACAACAGCAAAGGACCTTGTGAAGATGCTGGAGGAAACCGGTACAAAAGTGTCGATATCCACAATAAAATGAGTCCTATATCGACATAACCTGAAAGGCCGCTCAGCAAGGAAGAAGCCACTGCTCCAAAACGGCCATAAAAAATCCAGACTACAGTTTGCAACTGCACATGGGGACAAAGATTGTACCTTTTGGAGAAATGTCCTCTGGTCTGATGAAACAAAAATAGAACTGTTTGGCCATAATGACCATTGTTATGTTTGGAGGAAAAAGGGGGAGGCTTGCAAGCCGAAGAACACCATCCCAACCGTGAAGTACGGGGGTGGCAGCATCATGTTGTTGGGGTGCTTTGCTACAGGAGGGACTGGTGCACTTCACAAAATAGATGGCATCATGAGGGAGGAATATTATGTGGATATATTGAAGCAACATCTCAAGACATCAGTCAGGAAGTTAAAGCTTGGTCGCAAATGAGTCTTCTAAATGGACAATGACCCCTAGCATACTTACAAAGTTGTGGCAAAATGGCTTAAGGACAACGAAGTCAAGGTAATGGAGTGGCCATCACAAAGCCCTGACCTCAATCCTATAGAAAATTTGTGGGCAGAATTGAAAAAGCGTGTGCGAGCAAGGAGGTCTACAAACCTGACTCAGTTACACCAGCTCTGTCGGGAGGAATGGGCCAAAATTCACCCAACTTATTGTGGGAAGCTTGTGGAAGGCTACCCGAAACGTTTGACCCAAGTTAAACAATTTAAAGGCAATGCTACCAAATACTAATTGAGTGTATGTAAACTTCTGACCCACTGGGAAGGTGATAAATAAATCCTTCTCTCTACTATTATTCTGACATTTTACATTTACATTTTAGTCATTTAGCAGACGCTCTTATCCAGAGCGACTTACAGTAGTGAATGCATACATTTCATACATTTTTTTTCTGTGCTGGCCCCCCGTGGGAATCGAACCCACAACCCTGGTGCAAACACCATGCTCTACCAACTGAGCTACAGGGAAGACATGTCAAATTCTTAAAATAAAGTGGTGATCCTAACTGACCTAAGACGGGGTCTTTGTAGTAGGATTAAATGTCAGGAATTGTGAAAAACTGAGTTTAAACGTATTTGGCTAAGGTGTATGTAAACTTCCGACTTCAGCTCTATCTCTAGGCCATCAGACTGCTAAACAGCCATCACTAACTCAGAGAGGCTGCTGCCTACATAGAGGCTCATATCAAAGGCCACTTTAATAAATGGGTCACTAGTCACTTTAAACAATGACACTAATAATGTTAACATATCTTACATTACTCATCTCATATGTATGTACTGTATCTTACACCATCTATTGCACCATGCCTATGCCGCTTATCCATATATTTATATGTACATATTCCTCCCTTTAGATTTGTGTATTAGGTAGTTGTTGGGGAATTTTTAGATTACTTGTTAGATATTACTCTACTAGAAGTACAAGCATTTCGCTACACTCGCATTGACATATGCTAACCGTGTGTATGTGACCAATAACATTTGATTTGATTTACCTATATTTACATATTCCGTCTAATTAAACATCTTAAAAATTCCTGGCTTATCCTCAAAGCGGGATTTACTTTCCATTAATGAATACAGATTTCATAACAATAATTCTGCAGACCAACAGGCGGCAAAACGTATTACTTATGGAGCTGCGCACCCGCGCGCGCTCCCATTACGCACGGACATGACAGACGAGACATGGAGCTCCGAGACACGCGAACTTCAAACACGGGCAAAATTACAATATGGAAATGAAGAAACGTATTTCTCGTCAGTGTGGCAAGTGTTCATGTGCACCTGAACATCGCATCCACTGGGAGGTGGGCAAAATGGTAAATTACTGCATTTAAATATGAAACTGAAATGCGTCACAATGCAACTTGACTAAAGATTTCCTCGACACGCAATTAGCCTTTCGCACAGTAAATACCCATGATACTGGCAAAAGAGGAAAAGAACAACACTATATAATATACATGTAGGATAAATTCATTACTAGATGTATATGGAAACATGAACACTAAACAATTTATAAGGGTAATTAAATAATGCGCGTTCGTGACGAGAACCAACGAGTCAGCTTCGTCACAGGGGCTGATAGAGGGGGTGATGAATGTAGAGGGACAGACTGGATCAGGGCTGTATGCACTAGGAACAAAACAGAACCAAATTAAACCTAACAGAATTAAATTCATCCAAACAGAACCAAATAAAACAGAACCACATGAAAACGAACAGAAACAAATGGACCTAAACAGAACCAAACAGAACCACATGAAAGCGTACAGAACCAAATGGAAGCAAACGGAATGAAACAGGGTGGGACATAATGGAATGAAACAGGGACTGACATAACTGAATTTGGCCAATAGAAACTCTTGTTTTCGTTGCAAAATGTTTTCTCTTTGCTATGGTGTGCACTAATGATTACACCCCAGGTTACTGTGCCCCTTAAATGTGTGTTTGTTTGTGTGAGTGATCACATTCTTTGCATGTTATGTCCTCTGTGTCCATATTGGTGTGATTTGTGTTTAACATTATTCTCTCTCTCTCCCTCTCTCTCTCTCTCGCTCTCTCTCCTCTCCTCTCCTCCTACATGGTTTTCCTGTTTGTGTATACTATGGGTGAAGACAACATCTCTCTGTGTACCATTACTTCTGTCTCCCCCCCCCCCCCCCCCCATTTCCACTCCCCCTATCTCCCCCTCCTTTATTTCTCTCTCTCTAGGTCAGAGGAAAGGGTATGAAGCGAGGGCAGAGAGCAGGTCACATGACTGCTGTATGTCAGCATCCACGAGGGTCCTGAGGGAGTCCTGGCAGACACAGCTGTGGTTTGGCCGTCCTCACAGGTTCCTGTCTGACTCTGACACATCTGACTGGGCTAAGTATTAGTCATCATCAAGATGGGATGGAGGGAATGGGGGTGTCTGACTACGCTGACACGTCACATGTTTATTTATTACTGTTTTAATCCAATCACTGTCTAGTTTATGCCCAAACCATTGTCAGTTGTGTGTGTGTGTGTGTGTGTGTGTGTGTGTGTGTGTGTGTGTGTGTGTGTGTGTGTGTGTGTGTGTGTGTGTGTGTGTGTGTAGAGAGTGAGTGTTTGTATAAATTATTATTTATACAGTCTCCTATATCCTCTCTCCTTCTCTCTGCCTTCGTCCTCCCTCTTCTCTCCTCTTCTCTCTGCCTCCATCCTCCCTCTTTTCCACCCTCCTTCTCTTCTCTCAGCCTTGAACAGTAAGAGTTTTATGTGCTGTGTTCTCAATCAGCATTTGATCTCTTACAGTACACAGATGAGAGGACACACACGCCTTTTCCTCTCTCCATTTCTCTATCTATCCATCAATTTCTCCATCTATGTAACTATATGGTATCTCTGACCCTTAATGTACATAAAGGTGTACCACAGGGGTCGACTTTGGGACCTATTCTCTTCACTATTTATATAAACACCATTGGTCAATCTGTTAATTAAAAATGGTAAACTTCATCTATATGTGGATGATAGTATTATGTATGTTATTGCCCTGTCTGTTGATCTGGTTGTGTCAAGACTAAAGTCAGACTTTATACCTACGCTGGAATCACTTGTTGATTCAAAACGTGTGCTTAATGCGTGCAAAACGAAGTACATGTTGTTTTCAAACTCTCGTAAGAATGTTTCAGATGAACTACATATTCACTCATTAGATGGTTCTCCAATCGAACGTGTTCCCGGATATAAATACTTAGGCATTTGGATTTATATGGATTTGATGAGCTGGTTAAGAAGCTAAGGTTTAAAGTTGTCTCTTTCTACAGAAACAGATCGTGCCTTTCTCTTAGCAGTAGGAAGCAGATTATTCAATCAACCTTTTTATCTGTTCTTGGTTATGGTGATATTATCAAAGTGCAGCTGCTACTACTCTTGATCCTTTGGATGCCATCTACCATAGTGCTCTTTGTTTTGTTAAAGGTGACAGTTTTGATACTCATCACTGCATCCTGTATCAAAAGGTTGGCTGGATCGCCTCCCGAATGGCGCAGCGGTCTAAGGCACTGCAGTGCTTGAGGCGTCACTACAGATCTGGGTTCAATCCCAGGCTGTGTCGCAGCTGGCCACGACCGGGAGACCCATGAGGCAACGCACAATTGGGCCAGCATCGTCCGGGTTAGGGGAGGGATTGGCCGGCTGGGATGTCCTTGTCCCATCGCTCTCTAGCGACTCCTGTGAGTGCCGGCCAAATGCACTCTGACACGGTCGCAGTTGTACGGTGTTTTCTCCGACACATTGGTGTGGCTGGCTTCCAGGTTAAGCGGGCATTGTGTCAAGAAGCAGTGCGGCTTGGCAGAGTCATGTTTCGGAGGACGCATGGCTCTTGACCTTCGCCTCTCCCGAGTCCGTACGGGAGTTGCAGCGGTGGGACAAGACTGTAACTACCAATTGGATATCACGAAATTGGGGAGAAAAAGGCGTAAAAAGTTGTCTGGACTTCGCTGAAGACCCGTAGATCTCTACATTACTCCCTTTTTGTATAGACACCTGAGTTGCCTAACCCGTTCACAGGATTTGTTAACACTTGAGGTTCCTAGGGTCTCCACCGAGCTAGGTAAATTCGCTTTTAGTTTTAATGTACTGTATTGCTGGAACAAAATTTTAAATACATTTCATCTCTGTTCTGGTGCCGTTCGGCAATTTAAAGTATGGATTGGAGACTTATTTGTAGAGGAATGTAACTGTTTTTCTGGATAATTTGTAGTGTTTTATTTGTGCTTCCCATGACTGTGTTTATGTATTTTATTGTGTATATGTTTGGGTATAATGTATATATTTATGTTGTATTATACAGGTCATATTTGTAAAAGAGACCTTGGTCTCAAAGTTGTCCCTGTTCAAATAAAGGTGAAATAAAAAATAAAAAAATGTGACCCAAATATTTGCAACACATGCCACCCCCAAAAACCAACAGACAAATTACATTTATCCAAATATCACTTTATTGTTTTTTTTTATCAATCACATTGTTTACAGTGCTTTAAATGTTTACAGATTAAAGTGTGTGTTGAGGTTCTGTCTCTATATCACATGAGATCCTTTCTACCTAAGACATAACTTACTCTATCCAGATGTGGCATCAATGACACGCACTGACCTGTTGAGCTAAGCAAACAGCAAGACATTTCATGGCCAAATCATTGCCTAAATGGATTGTGTTGCTCACTGACTTGGTTGAAAGACAATTTTAGATGATTTTGGAATAATATTTAAAAGATGCTAAATGGGAAAATTTGACTGAAATGGAAATTGATCCTAAAAAAATGCTAATATTAATTGGCTAGTTTATCAAAATCAGACTGTTTTCACATATACTTGTTTTACAAATATCAAACTATGTAAAATATGCCTTTATGCAGAAATATAGCCATCGTGTTGCATTGAGAGAGAGAGGAAAGATCTAAATTGCATACTCTTCTCGTCTTCCTCTCTACTCATTGGAGGAAAAGGTCAGAGGTCAGGGATCTCAGGCTCTCTCATCCAATGGGTTTTGAGAAGTAAACGAGCAGAGAGGACGCGAAGGAGTACGCAATTGAGATCTTTACAGAAAGAGAAAGAGAGCTATGTCTAAAATGAAAGTTAATCCTTTTTTGTTTTAAAGTGTTGTGTATGTATCATTTTTGCCAATGACATATATAGACAACTCTGTAAAGAAGTGTATATAAGAACTTCCAGCAGTGAACGGCATCTGTGTCCCTTTGACCTACTAAGAGATAGTAGGAGACTGCAGCAGGCAGCGTCTGGCTCAGAAAGCTGTGTGTGTCAGATAGCTGGCCTGAGCTCTGGGTTGCCTGCCTGTTGGGAAAACCATCTCTCACATGCCCGCTCTGCTGTCGTCACACACACACACACACACACACACACACACACACACACACACACACACACACACACACACACACACACACACACACACACACACACACACACACACACACACACACACACTGCTCTGATCTCTTCTTATTCTTTTTCATCTCTTTCCGTTGCCTTCCACTGTCGCCGTGACGCATGCCCCCTAACGACCATGGCTGTAGACTGTTACCATGGTGCTGTCTCTAGAGTAACAATCTAAAGCCACGGTCGCCATGGAGACAGCAGGGAGATGGAGGAGCGGGAGTTGGCATGGTAACTGGAGATGGTGAAGTCCGATTGGCTGGTGGGTGGAAATGATGTGCGCACATCAGCATAGGGCTCCCCCAATGCAGGCCCACGCAGGCAGGCTCACTCACACACAGGCACACACACAAGACTGAGAGATAGTGAGGTGGTGCGGGAGAAAGACAAAGAGAGAGAAGGAGAGATTATTGTGGAGTTTCCATGTCCTCTGGAAAGTTGCTATCGTAGCATACCATACTCGGACATTACTGAGACATTACCGGCACAGACATCGTTAGGGTCTTCCCATAGTCTTAGTTGCCAATGCCATACCATTGTCATGGTGTTAGTTACCCTATACCCCAGACTACAGTTTCCATGGCAGCACTTCCAGGGTGGTGTCTCCGGGACAGGTAGTGTGTTACCACGGTGAGTTGCCAGGCGTCAGTAGCCATGACTGTAGACTGTTACTGTAACTGTGAGACTGTTTCAAGCAGTAAGCAGTCTAAAGCCAAGGTGCTGATGCTCTGGCTGTCATGGGTCAGTGGTCGTAACCATGGTAGCCAGAAAGAGGACGAGGAAGAGAACAGACTGGAAATATAACACTGCACCTGCAATGAAAAGAAGAGAAGACTTCATAGTGTTAAGCGGTTAATAAGACATGGACCTGAATGAATTAAAAGTTTATACATTACAGAGACCCTATTCCGTATATAGTGCACTACTTTTGACCAGTGGCCTATGCCATTTGGGATGCAAGCCTTAATGTAAGGCTTTCTTCCTGTGTAGTTCCCTGGTACCATTATGTTAACCAGGACAGCATGACGGTCAGCGTCCCGGTATGTAGTTGTTTATCTGGCAATGGGAGCGGTTAGAGACATTCAAAAAGGAATACGTCTTATTTTTGAGAGAAATCTATTAAATATCAAGCAAAACTATAACTATCCCCCTGTCTCTGGCTCTCTCTCGCTGATGACCTGGTTCTCGTGTGTGTGTGTGTGGTACAGTATTGATTAAACCCAGGCTTATCTCATATCTGTGATATTCCCCATGGGGACCATGTTCTGTCAGAGAGAGGGAGAAGGGGGTGGGGGTTCTTAATGCGTCTCCCTGCTACCCTGCATTGACGTACTGGATAGAATGAGGCACTCAACTGTTACACATCACTGGATCGACAGAGGTTACACTGCTGATTACGTGGCTGAGCAACAGACCGGAAGTAAAGAAAAAGAGAGCGATCCCAAACATTATCATACAATTCAAATCATTGATGAATCTTGACATTTGGGAAAGAAGTATACCTATTTAGTACTCTCTCTCACACTATCTCTCTCTCTCTCACCTGTATGCCTGTCAGATTATAATTTATCTCTCTCTCTCACCTGTATGCATGCCAGACTATAATCCCTGTAATGCCTGAGCTGGTGTTAGATCTTGTCACTCAGCCCCTCTAACCCCGGCGAGATGTACCGGATTAAACGAGTCCCGGCGGCTCTGGCTGACTCAGTGACTAACTGACCGAGTCTGGAGGACAGTTCTTTAAAGCTACAGACACCGCATGCAGTGTTCATTGTCTTTCGAGCAGTTTTCTCGGGGGTTTCAACTTGATGAGAAATTCCTCAAATAACATCTATAAAGTTACACATTTATTTTAGAATCACTAAAGTTATGTTTCTTTATATACATTTATTAAAGCCCTTCGTAAACTAGAGCTCTTTCTCTGCCGCTTATTTCAGCACCACGGGGAAAGGGACAGTGCCAGCAGCAGAATGGATCGTTTGCCGTTTTGCTAGCTACCAATCAGTTTTTTTACTATAGACAGCTTGTCAACGTGACAAATAATCAACGATGTAGCATTGTTGAATGGCAAATAGCCTGGCCCGTCAGCTATGGTACAACACTGCAAAAACGCCAACTAATGAAATGTTGGGGAAGCTATTAGCTTCCCCAACTGTGTCAACATTTCTGTGTGGCTTTAATTAAGAAATCATATTATATTATGCTTTTGAAATTCCTCTGTAAAAATGCTGAGTGAACTGGCAGAGCCAACATATTTTTGGGCCGGGAACAGCCGCTAGTGCGTTCTATGTCACACAACACATGCACATTCAATATCTGAGGAGTGAGCCAATTTCAGATTCAGGTGAAAAACCTTGGAGTTGTCCATAAAGTTACACATTTCTTGTATAATCACTTCTGCCTATCCCAGTACCACGCAGAAAGGGAAAGAGGAAGTGGCAGAGATGGACGTTTACGGTGGTGCTGTCCATGGGACTGAACTGGCTACAAGTCTGTTTCAACTGTAGCCAGCTTGTCAACTTGGCAAATAATCAACCATGTAGCGTTGTTGAACGCCGAAATCTGAGTCTGGTAATCAGGCTATGGTCCTAGGCTACCACTCTGTATTACTTGGGGTTCACTAGCTGTCCTCTGATATTATGACATCTTTTCCACAGGATATTCTCTCTATACAAGCTAGGCAAGACTTGCTCTGCTAGCTTGTCTATCAGTGTCCAGCCAACTGATGCTGTAGCCTACATTCAGCAAAGAGTAGTATGTACATCTTCTGTGTGCCTGTTAACATTTATAATCTACTCCTCCACCTTCACTGCAATACCAGCTAAGACTAAACAATGATTAACCAACTACAACGCGCTAACTACCTACCGAGCACATTGTTGTTAAGCAGTGTTTGTGTTTTAGCTACCTACAGTGCATTCGGAAAGTATTCAGACCCCTTGACGTTTTACACATTTTGTTACATTACAGCCTTATTCTAAAATGTATTAAATCGTTTTTTTTCCCCACTCATCAATCTAGGCAACTTTTGTTTTGCAAATGTATTAAAAATAAAAAAACGGAAATATCACATTTACATACAGTTGAAGTTGGAAGTTTACATGCACTTAGGTTGGAGACATTAAAACTCGTTTTTCAACCACTCCACAAATTTCTTGTTAACAAACTATAGTTTTGGCAAGTCGGTTAGGACATCTACTTTGTCCATGACACAAGTAATTTTTCAAACAATTGTTTACAGACAGTTTATTTCACTTATAATTCACTGTAGCACAATTCCAGTGGGTCAGAACTTTACATACACTAAGTTGACTGTGCCTTTAAAAAGCTTGTAAAATTCCAGAAAATGATGCTTTAGAAGCTTCTGATAGGCGAATTGACATCATTTAAGTCAATTGGAGGTGCACCTGTGGATGTATTTCAAGGCCTACCTTCAAACTCAGTGCCTCTTTGCTTGACATCATGGGAATATCAAAAGAAATCAGCCAAGACCTCAGAAAAAAAATTGTAGACCTCCACATGTCTGGTTCATCCTTGGGAGCAATTTCCAAATGCCTGAAGGTACCACACTCATCTGTACAAACAATAGTACGCAAGTATAAACACCATGGGACCACGCAGCCATCATACCGCTCAGGAAGGAGACGCGTTCTGTCTCCTAGAGATGAACGTACTTTGGTGCAAAAAGTGCATATCAATCCCAGAACAACAGCAAAGGACCTTGTGAAGATGCTGGAGGAAACAGGTACAAAAGTATCTATATCCACAGTAAAACGAGTCCTACATCGACATAACCTGAAAGGCCGCTCAGCAAGGAAGAAGCCACTGCTCCAAAACCTCCATAAAAAAACGCCAGACTACGGTTTGCAACTGCACATGGGGACAAAGATCGCACTTTTTGGAGAAATGTCCTCTGGTCTGATGAAACAAAAATAGAACTGTTTGGCCATAATGACCATCGTTATGTTTGGAGGAAAAAGGGAGAGGCTTGCAAGCCGAAGAACACCATCCCAACTGTGAAGAACAGGGGTGGCAGCATCATGTTGTTGGGGTGCTTTGCTGCAGGAGGGACTGGTGCACTTCACAAAATAGATGGCATTATGAGGAGGGAAAATTGTGGATATATTGAAGCAACATCTCAAAACATCAGTCAGGAAGTTAAAGCTTGGTTGCAAATGAGTCTTCTAAATGGACAATGACCCCAAGCATACTTCCAAAGTTGTGGCAAAATGGCTTAAGGACAATGAAGCTAAGGTAATGGAGTGGCCATCACAAAGGCCTGACCTCAATCCTATAGAACATTTGTGGGCAGAATTGAAAAAGCGTGTGCGAGCAAGGAGGCCTACAAACCTGACTCAGTTACACCAGCTCTGTCGGGAGGAATGGGCCAAAATTCACCCAACTTATTGTGAGAAACTTGTGGAAGGCTACCCGAAACGTTTGACCCAATTTAAACAATTTAAAGGCAATGCTACCAAATACTAATTGAGTGTATGTAAACTTCTGACCCACTGGGAATGTGATGAAAGAAATAAAAGCTGAAATAACTCATTCCCTCTACTATTATTCTGACATTTCGCATTCTTAAAATAAAGTGGTGATTCTATTTGACCTAAGACAGGGGATTTTTACTAGGATTAAATGTCAAGAATTGTGAAAAACTGAGTTTAAATGTATTTGGCTAAGGTGTATGTAAACTTCCGACTTCAACTGTAAGTATTCAGACCCTTTACTCAGTACTTTGTTGAAGCATCTTTGGCAGTGATTACAGCCTCGAGTCTTCTTGGGTATGACGCTACAAGCTTGGCACACCTGTATTTGGGGAGTTTCTCCCATTCTTTGAAGATCCTCTCCAGCTCTGTCAAGTAGGATGGGGAGTATTGCTGCACAGCTATTTTCAGGTCTCTCCAGAGATGTTTGATCGGGTTCAAGTCCGGGCTCTGGCTGGGCCACTTAAGGACATTCAGATACTTGTCCTGAAGCCACTCCTGCGTTATCTTGGCTGTGTGCTTAGGGTCGTTGTCCTGTTGGAAGGTGAACCTTCTCCCCAGTCTGAGGTCCTGAGAGCTCTGGAGCAGGTTTTCATCAAGGATCTCTCTGTACTTCGCTCCTGACTAGTCTCCCAGTCCCTGCAGCTGAAAAACATTCCCACAGCATGATGCTGCCACCACCATGCTTCACCGTGAGGGTGGTGCCAGGTTTCCTCCAGATGTGACACTTGGCATTCAGGCCAAAGAGTGCAATCTTGGTTTCATCTGACTGAAGAATCTTGTTTCTCATGGTCTGAGAGTCCTTTAGGTGCCTTTTTGGCAAACTCCAAGCAGGTTGTTGTGGTGGTTAATTTCTTTACTATCAAATGAGGAGAGACAAACTTATCACACATGTCAGAGTTGTACTTAAACTAAATCTTTAATCACTTATTAATAAGGGAGCAGGTCAATACAACGCACATATATAAAGTGAATCAATTGAGTGCTCTACGATAATGATGGCTGGTTGACGATTCACGCTCAGATGACTTGTTGAGAGCCCCGAGACCAAAGTACAAATGTATTTTTATAGCCAAGATACACCCCTTTCAACCTACATGACAAACAACATATGTATGGAATGGGTCACAAGGTTAAGATTTGTATGAAAGATACCTATAATTCACAGCAGACAGTATCTGACGTGTCAAGAGTTTTCAATGTGTAGAGACCAGTGTCTGGCCCCCCAACTCCATACTGGAGCCATGTCTCCCTAGTACCATATAGAACAGAAACATTAACTCATGCTCTTGAATGCTCTTTACGTTTTATCACCCAAAAGACATTGTAAATCTCCTGTCAGTTTTATCTCCCAGAGGCCCATCCTAAGTAGAACACACACAATAGTTCATTTAACATTTATTTAACTAGACAAGTGAGTTAAGAACAAAATCGTATTTTCAATGACTGCCTAGGAACAGTGGGTTAACTGCCTTGTTCAGGGGCAGAATAACAGATTTTTACCTTGTCAGCTCTGGGATTCGATCTTGCAACCTTTTGGTTACTAGTCCAACGCTCTAACTACTAGGCTACCTAGGTTACCTGCATAAAGGTCTGATTGGTGGAGTGCTGCAGAGATGGTTGTCCTTCTGGAACGTTCTCTCATCTCCACAGAGGAACTCTGGAGCTCTGTCAGAATGATCATCGGGTTCTTGGTCACCTCCCTGACCAAGGTCCTTTTTCTTGATTGCTCAGTTTGGCCGGCGACCAGCTCTAGGAAGAGTCTTGGTGGTTCCAAACTTCTTTAATTTAAGAATGATGGAGGCAACTGTGTTCTTGGGGATTTTCAATGCTGCAGACATTTTTTGGTACCCTTCCCCAGATCTGTGCCTCGACACAATCTTGTCTCAGAGCTCTACAGACAATTCCTTCAACCTCGCTTGGTTTTTGCTCTGACATGCACGTTCAACTGTGGGGCCTTATATAGACAGGTGTGTGCCTTTCCAAATCATATCCAATCAATTGAGAAATTTCTCAAGGATGATCAATGGAAACAGGATGCACCTGAGCTCAATTTCGAGTCTCATAGCAAAAGGTCTGAATACTTGTGTATATAAGGTATTTCAGTTTTTTATTTTTAATACATTTGCAAAACATTCCCCAAATAGCATGTTTTAGCTTTTTGTCATTACGGGGTATTGTGTGTGGATTAATGAAGAAAAAAATATTTAATCCATTTTCGAATAAGGCTGTAACTTAACAAAATGTGAAAAAAGGGAAGGTGTCTGAATACTTTCCGAATGCAATGTACCTAACAAGCCCATTGTTGTTTACCAGTGTTCGTGTGTTAGCTACCTACCTACCAATCCCATTGTTGTTAACCGGTGTTTGTGTTTTAGCTACCTACCTATCTACCAAGGCTGTTGTTTTTAACCGGTGTTTGTGTTTTAGCTACCTACCTACTAAACCCGTTGTTGTTAACAACTGTATTTGTTTTAGCTACCTACCGACCAAGCCTGTGTTTGTGTTTTAGCCAGAGTCATATAGATGTACCATAGTATAAGGCTCTGCTTTTAGCCGCAAAGACGTCAGCTTGACATAGCGACGTGGGATCCGTGAGCAAAGTGGTGTCAAAAACACACAAACACACACGCACACACACATACACGGAGGAGTAGGAACTGATGAGGAAGAGGGAGACTTCGGCCCAAGGGCCTTTTACTTCAGACAGTTTTTCATCATATCACCGTTCACTCAGCGACTACCTCAGCTAATCGCAGCGCACAGGGAGTGCCCTCTGCTGTGGTTGGTTTCCATAGCGCCGCCAGCTTCCGCTGAGCTCTGCTCTGTTCACGTGACGGTGTGTGTGTGTGTGTGTGTGTGTGTGTGTGTGTGTGTGTGTGTGTGTGAGAGAGAGAGAGAGACCAGTGTGCGTTAATACAGAACACGCCGATTTGGCCACATTATGACTGATAAGAATGAACCCTAAAACCTAACATGAATCTCAGAGATACAATAAAGTCCTACATCTGTCCAATGTCCATTCAGAATATAAACCCCTCCACTTCGTGACTGCATATGAAATATATAAGTAATTCTCATGATCTTCCTTGACTTCTAAAATATCACGGCGTGAGGATAGGTTAGCTCTCCCTCTCAGTCCTCCCTCCTCACGCTGCTGCGCCCTCAAATCATGAATCAGATCAACGTCAATTACAATGAATGAACAAAGACTTTCATTGAAGCTTAATGCCATTCACACGCCCCCTATATCCTCACCCACTTCTCCACCTCCTTCCTCACTCTCCTCCTCCCCCCAGTGCCCCCTACACACGAGCTACTTCTCACCACCCATTCATGTTACCACCCAGCACGCTGATCACTGCGGTTGTAGAGTGTGTGTGTGTGGGTGGGTGTGTTTGTTAGAGCTGTGTGCTTTAAAGGGTTACAGTTGGTGACTGCGAATCATCTGCAATGTGCGCAAGAATGACGCAGGGCTGACTTCAACGCCGAATACACGTCACTGAGCTGAGAATACATTTGAAAAAGTTCAAGGAAACGCCGGACTGAGCGGAAATACATGGAGGCGGGTGGAGGGAGGAGAGCGTCACAGGGGATATGATAATGAAAGAGCAGCGGGAAGCAGCATGGGTTTAGGTGGGGGGATGAAACACCGTAAAGAAAGGGTGGAGATGCAGTCATCATCACCACCACAGGAAACCTCCCGGTGCCACGCGCTCCCGGGAGTGGAGGAGAGAGGGGGTGGTAGAGAGAGAGAGAGAAATGAAAAAAATGTGGCAAAAGAAGAGGCAGAATGGTAGCCAATTCAGCACCATGGACAGTGACTGTGTAGAAAACAAGATGGATGTCTTATCCTGGTTTGAAAATATTTCCAAATGGATAGACAGCGACTCTATCATGGCAAAGTCTAAGTATCTGACACTAGAAGGAGGTGAGCACCTTCAAAACATTATCCATCCCTACCAGGTGTTGCGTAATGTATTTGAGAGTCATAAACAAGTTGTGCAGATATGTAGCCAACGATCCAAGTACAGTTCCAGTCTGATCAACCTCCATGCATTAAAATATTTTGGAGAGAGAATGTCTCGAATGTGAACTGACTTGGCTATTCCAAAAACCAGTCGCAGTCAAGGCGAGTCTGGCCCCATGTTCGGCGTTGTTCGTGTGTACTCGGGCTCGATTGCCGATCCCGAAGCCCGTCTCGTCTATAGGCTGCATGCTGCCCACGTGCTAGAGAAAGTGAGTCACACTGCAGTAACTTTCAACCGCCGAGAAGAGACCCGCGGTGCCACGGAGACCTAACGGTTTTAAGACTGCATACAAACGAGCCTATAGCTCAATTACAATTTCGAAAAGTTAGCTTTTAGATAAGAATGTTTTCGAATATAAGCCTATAACTGCACCTCAAATAAGCCCTTTATACCTAGCAATAAACCAATGTCGAAAACAAGCCATGAGAAACAGTTTGAACTTACCTCACACAACCTCCCATCTTAAAGTGTCCGCAACACAACCACAGCTTAGTTACAGGAAAGATGCTGAAATAGGAACTTCAACAGATGTCAGTACGGACTTCTTTTTCGTATTCTTTTTCTCCTGTTGCAGGACAGTGTGTATATATATATGTCACACTCTCTCTTTCCAAGAACATCTCTTCTCCTCTTCTTATTCTCTTTCTTCTGTAAAAGTTGTTCGTCTGAGCCGGATCTATGATAGGGTTTTTATAGAGAGGCAGTAGTAGGCTAATAGAACCGGAGCCGGGACACCGAGGGGAGGGGACAACCCATTCACTAAAAACCAACACCTACACATCTACGTGCGCGGCCTACGTCATTGACGGAATGTTTTCAACCGAGAGGCTATTTATACAGGCAAGACGCGCGGGGGAGAGAAAGAGCCCACCGTACGGTCCCGAACACTGCCCGGGGAGATGAAAATAGACTGTTTATACTTTTATTAAAATCGTTCCTAATATATATATTTTTAAAAAACGACTTCTAAAATATGCTATCTTTTGTGTTAATAATGTTCCCTAATGAATGGGTCCTTTTTATTGATCTTGTTTCATTCGCTCTGAAAAAAATGGCCTCAGAAATAGGAACATAATCTATCGTGAGGATTAGTTGTTGGAGCGGACGCGAGCAGTAACCGAGCAGCCATTCGTTCGTTCTGTCGGTCAGTTGGTTGTAGAGCAATGACCGAGGCTGAAGTGAATAGTAATAGTAATAGCCTTGTTTCAGACTAGCCACACGATGACGTGTGATTAAAGTCTGTAGCTAAAACATTTATCCAAATAATGCAGCACAATATTCAGGTCATTCTGGTATCATGTTGATAATAATATAACGCCCCATCGGTATACAACGAAGGACATGATTCGTGTCATGGAGTGGGTAACTTCAATGTCAGAGTTAATGCTACAAATGTAACACAGTATGCTATTTCAATGGTGACATTTTCCAATGTTACATCTTCTGCAAGGTTAGCCTACTTGACAGACATATCTGGGTATTGTCTCACTACTATCCTACGAGTGTGTGTATCAGCCCCGCTGGAGAACGGACAAAGTCTGAGTGAAACGTTCTCAGTGGCGCTGAACTGCGCTACGCAACGATCTGTTCCTCTCGTCAGCTCCCAAGCCCTGAGCGACACGACCAAAAAGCAGGAGTAGCAAGCTAACTTGCATGCGGAGTTATCATGATCAGTGCTTGCTTAGAGACAGCCGACGGGGTTAAACCCCCAGTCGAGATATGCTTGCAGTGGTTCGTCGCGCGCTAGGATTACCCTAGTAAACCTTATGATGAGCGAGTCTGAGAAGATGATCCGAAATCCAACAGACTCTCCAATCACATCACAGCCGTTATGAATGAGCATTGAGCAGGTCCACCAAGCAGCGAGTTACTTTGATTGCCCGTTTATTCAGATAACCATTTCATTATCATTCGGTTGTAAGAGTGACATACTGTACACCACAGCAGAATTATCATCATAGCTTCACACCACTATATAGGCTAAGCAATTGGTCACAGACGTGTCCAATACAGCCTACTAAAATAAACCGTGATCCGCCGTCATCCAAGTAAAACACACACGCACACACAGAGAGAGATATATAGGTTATATATCACTATGTGGGTAGAATAAACCAAACCAACCGAGCATAAATGAGTCTGGAATTAATCCAGGAATTTAACCCAGATCTGCCGTGGTTGTAAAGCGCAATGAGGGGGTTAGAGGGAAGAGGCACAATCATGCGTAAAAGAAAATCCCAAGTTACATATTCATGGTGACTTTTGGGGACTCCTGCTCTGAGCACTGCGTAACAGAACGTGTCAGACGTGTGTAGGAGTGAGCCCCGCGCCGTTAATTGGGAGTTGTGGGCGCAAGGAGGATAGTGAAATCGAGCGCGATCTGGTATTCGTTGCTACGTGGTGGCTTCCCTCTTCCGTCTCGAGGGATCATATTATTGTTTAAGCGTATGTGTAGTGTGTTTCCGTGTGTATGCCTATGTTTGTGAATCTTGGCGAGTTAACAAACCACAATAACACATCCCTCTTTTTCTATACTGTCACTTTCCAATCCGAGGTCCATTATCTGTTCTGCCTATTTCAGCACCGGGGGGAATGGGACCGCGCCAGCGGCAGAGAGGGACGTCGACTGCAGTGCTGTCCATGGTTCTGAACTGGCTGCAAGTCTCTTGGGGCACCTTTCCTATCTCCTGAAGTGT
>NC_138301.1:114308012-114448012 GCF_965601325.2 Salmo salar | reverse complement strand
GAGCATGATGAAGTTATTAATTACACTTTGGATGGTGTATCAATACACCCGGTCACTACAAATATACAGGTGTCTTTCCTAACTCAGTTTCCGGAGAGGAAGGAAACCGCTCAGGGATTTCACCAAGAGGCCAATGGTGACTTTAAAACAGTTACAGAATTTAATGGCTGTGATAGGAGAAAACTGAGGATGGATCAACAACATTGTAGTTAATCCACAATACTAAGCTAAATGAAAGAGTGAAAAGAAGGGAGCCTGAACAGAATAAAAATATTCCACAACATGCATCCTGTTTGCAATAAGGCACTAAAGTAACACTGCAAAAAATGTGGCAAAGTAATTCCCTTTTTGTCCCAAATAAAGTGTTATGTTTGGGGCAAATCCAATGTAACACATTACTGACTCCCACACTCCATATTTTCAAGCATAGTGGTGGCTGCGTCATGTTATGGGTATGCTTTTAAATGTTAAGGACTGTAGAGTTTTTCAGGATAAAAATATTATTGGAATGGAGCTAAGCACAGGTAAAGTCCTAAAGGAAAACCTGGTTCAGTCTGCTTTCCACTAGACACTGGGAGATTCATTCTCCTTTCAGCAGGACAATAACCTAAAACAGAAGGCCAAATCTATCCTGGAACTGCTTACCAAGAAGACAGTGAATGTTCCTGAGTGGCCGAGTTACAGTTTTGACTTAAATCTGCTTGAAAATCTGTGGCGAGTCCTGAAAATGGTTTTCTAGCAATGATCTACAACCAATTTGACAGAACTTGAAGAAAATAATAATGGGCAAATGGTGCACAATCCAGGTGTGGAAAGCTCTTAGAGACGTAAAATGTCTCAAAACATGTTTTTACTATCATTATGGGGTATTGTGTGTCGATGGGTGAGAGAGAAAAATCAATTTAATCCATTTTGAATTCAGGCTGTATCACAAAATGTAGAATCATTCAAGAGGTATGAATACTTTCTGAAGGGACTGTAAATCCCCAAAGGATCCACAAACCTGGCTTCTCATGAAAAAGTCACAAGCAGGTAAAGATGAATAGCAACCAGTGTGTGTTGATGATTAATGTTAGTAATGACAATGAGTCTTCCGGTGGGAGGCTCCCCACACTGCTGTTGTCCTCAATATAATACAACATATGGTGAAAGCCAAACAGAGCACTCGCTCTCTGCCTTCCTCTTTCTCCCCCCTCCCCCTCAATGTAAATGAGACATTAGAAACAGTACTAATTAAGGGACATATCACAAACTTTAATAACAGCATCACACAGATCCATCTCTCCACACTCATCAATCTCTTATTTTACTAGGCATGTCAGTTAAGAACAAATTCTTATTTTCAATGACAGCCTAGGAACAGTGTGTTAACTGCCTTGTTCAGAACAACAGATTTGTACCTTGTCAGCTCAGGGATTCAAACTTGCAACCTTTCAGTTACAAGTCCAACACTCTAACCACTAGGCTACGCTGCCACCCTTTCTCTCATTGATCTCTTTCTCTCTCATCAATCTCTTTCTTTCTCTCTCTTCATTCTGTATGTTCCCTCCACCTTTCTCTCTCCTTCTCCATCACTGTATCTCTCACCTCTTTCTCTCTCGTCTCCATCAGTCTCTCACCTCTTTCTCTCTCCTTCTCCATCACTGTATCTCTCACCTCTTTCTCTCTCCCCTCCATCAGTGTCTCTCATCTCTTTCTCTCTCCTCTCCTTCCCTCAATTTCTCTCTCATCCCTCTTCAGCTTCATTTCTCATCCCTCTTCCTCTTCATTCTGCATTTCTCATCCCTCTTCATTCCATCGCCCTCTGCTACCCCATCCCTCACTCCTCTTTTCTAAGCTAACTTCCTCCCTCCATCTGTCCTCCTCTGCTGTCACTTTCAAAAGTCATCCCTCCATCCCACGAGAGAGGCAGGGGTGGGTGGGGGTGAGGGGGCAGTGGAAACCCCCCTGGTGTTAAGAATTCACCTGCAAAAAAAAACCTCCGCCTCCGCTTTCCTCATCTGTATTCAGTCCCTCCCTCGCTCGCTCGCTCCCTCCCTCCCTCCCTCCCTCCCTCCCTCCCTCCCTCCCTCCCTCCCTCCCTCCCTCCCTCCCTCCCTCCCTCCCTCCCTCCCTCCCTCCCTCCCTCCCTCCCTCCCTCCCTCGCTCGTGCTCTCCCTCTTCCCTGTCTCCTGTCATTCTGCATTGCTCTACCTGCACCAAAGCACTGTACTGACAATCAGAACCCTGCACACATGAGCCATGTCTTCAAGGACATAGACATCAGATCCCTGTCGAGTTGAGAATCTTGTGCATAACGCAGCAGTTGGTCCTCCGCTGTATAATTTAGTGGAGTGAACACACACACACACACACACACACACACACACAGACACACACAGAGAGAGACACACACACCCGGCACTTCCGGCTCCCCCTCCCTCTCACACACAGACACAAAGACACTACTTCACTGCAGAAACGACACATTCTCCACTACAGCACTGAATCACAGCATATTCACTATCTAAACTGTATTGTACCACAACAAAATAGCTGTATAATCATAATATTAATGCTAACATGTATCTTAACATCTGTCGAGTGAGTTTAATAAGACAATATAAACTGTAATCTATTGATATGTTGTAGAATATATACGAATCTCCATTAAGTTTGTGCTCAAGCCTGAAGCTGCTGGTTCTATTCCGTATTCTGGACTATCAGGCTGTTGTTCTTTCACTGGTGTAAGTAGAGCCAGTTTCTCCTCTTACCTCTGTTTCTCTCCTCTTCTCTCCTCTCTGTTTCTCTCTCTCTCTCTCTCTCTGACCGAGAAGCAGTAGTGGTGCGTGGGTAAAATCACTGGGGAAGCCAAGCTACCTATGTGTTGTGATAATTGCATTGTTTGCTCTATAACCTGTTAGTTCATATGCCTTGACACCGTGATATATAGGCCTAAGGCCGAGACAATAAGAAGATACAGTGGCAGAATAAATTCAACCACACCTTTGTTTCATCACAAAACTGGAGAGCTACCTCTGTCTGGTGAAGTCCACAAAACATACTGCATGTAACAAACAGTTACAGATCTACAGCACGGTCAAACAAGGTAATGTTTCTGACATTTTTGGACTACTAAACAACTAATGATTTAGAACCATGGATAGTTATCGCAAGTCACAAAGAAAACAGGAGCTGCTTCAACTATTCCAGCACCATTTCAACATCAACATTTCAATTTCAACTTCAACATCATCAAATTGTTATTTATTTCACCTTTATTTAACCAGGTAGGTTAGTTGAGAACAAGTTCTCATTTACAACTGCGACCTGGCCAAGATAAAGCAAAGCAGTTCGACGCATACAACAACACAGAGTTACACATGGAATAAACAAAACATACAGTCAATAATACAGTAGAACAAAAGAAAACAAAAAGTCTATATACAGTGAGTGCAAATGAGGTAAGTTAAGGCAATAAATAGGCCATGGTGGCAAAGTAATTACAATATAGCAATTAAACACTGGAATGGTAGATGTGCAAAAGATGAATGTGCAAGTAGAGATACTGGGGTGCAAAGGAGCAAGATAAATAAATAAATACAGTATGGGGATGAGGTAGGTAGATAGATGGGCTGTTTACAGATGGGCTATGTACAGGCGCAGTGATCTGTGAGCTGCTATGACAGCTGGTGCTAAAGATAGTGAGGGAGATATGAGTCTCCAGCTTCAGAGATTTTTGCAGTTTGTTCCAGTCATTGGCAGCAGAGAACTGAAGGAAAGACGACCAAAGGAGGAATTGGCTTTGGGGGTGACCAGTGAGATATACCTGCTGGAGCGCGTGCTACAAGTGGGTGCTGCTATGGTGACCAGTGAGCTGAGATAAGGCGGGGCTTTACCTAGCAGAGACTTGTAGATGACCTGGAGCCAGTGGGTTTGGCGACGAGTATGAAGCGAGGGCCAACCAACGAGAGCGTACAGGTCGCAATGGTGGGTAGTGGATGGGGCTTTGGTAACAAAATGGATGGCACTGTGATAGACTGCATCCAGTTTGTTGAGTAGAGTGTTGGAGGCTATTTTATAGATGACATCACCGAAGTCGAGGATCGGTAGGATGGTCAGTTTTATGAGGGTATGTTTGGCAGCATGAGTGAAGGATGCTTTGTTGCGATATAGGAAGCCGATTCTAGATTTAATTTTGGATTGGAGATGCTTAATGTGAGTCTGGAAGGAGAGTTTACAGTCTAACTAAACACCCAGGTATTTGTAGTTGTCCACGTATTCTATCATCTGTATGCTTTAGTCTAATACAGTGACAAACAAACAGTTACATGACCTTATGTGTGCGTACAAGTAGAAAAACATGTTGATTCACCCTACTTGTAGAGAAACACCAATGCCATCCTCCTCTCTTTCATGTTGAGGAAACGGTCTATCACTCTGTCATACAGTAGTACACGCTTGTATTTTTTGTTGTCCTAGGCTACCTGGCTAAAATGCTTGCTTGCTAGAATAACTTCCATTCATGGGCAATGTTAGCCAGTTAACATTAGCCTTCTACATCTAGCTACATATTGAACTTTCATCCTCTCAGGCCAGGGGCACAACAATGTATGAATGTAATGATTGGATCAGAATCGCCGTTATAATCATTGGTCAGTACGGAGAATTAAGTAAAACCACAAGTCCAAATCCCTATCTCCATCCATAGCTAATTTAGGAAAGGGCCACACTGGCTAGCTGGCCATGGGAGGACAACAACACAACGAGATGCAACAATTCAAGTTCTTCTGTCAATGACGTATGCTCTCAATGAGGCTTGATAGGAGTGAAGCCAAATCCAAGTTGGCTTCCCTTGACACAGTTTTTTTGGACCATTTACAGTTGAGCTTGCTCAGTTTAGTTCAATGCTGATTGGCACATTTTTGGGACTCTTGTTTATTTTTTTATCAAATGAGGCCAAATGCTCTCTTCCCTTGCCTTCAATGCTATGGGCGGCAACAATGTCATACTTGTTTGGACCGGACAGCATCAGATAGATGGCTTACATGTAGAGAAGGAAAATTTAAGGAATATTATGAAACACAGAGAGACGAAAGATAAATGATTTTGTATTTTATTAAAAAAAATCTTGGTCAATTGTTTTGGGGAAGGCTGGATTCCCTTGGCATCCATGAATACACGCCACTGCTAAGAAAAAGAAGAAGACAACGACAACGAAATACAAAAATTTGACAAAATAGTGGTGCTGAAACTGAGAAGAGCCTATTCATATGTACAGTTGAAGTCGGAAGTTGACATACACTTAGGTTGGAGTCATTAAAACTCGTTTTCAACCACTCCACAAATTTCTTGTTAACAAACTATAGTTTTGGCAAGTCGGTTAGGACATACACAAAGTACATTTGTGGAGTGGTTGAAAAACGAGTTTTAATGACTACAACCTAAGTGTATGTAAACTTCCGACTTCAACTGTAGCTAAGCTGATATTGACTTATTTACCAGAGAACTAACATAGTAAAAATAAAATGATGCCAAATACCTATTGAATACTACTTAATAGACTACTAGTTAGGGAACTAATTATTCCAAGTTTGTCCCAGAGAGTAGCCTGTCAGCAGTATTTCTCAGTCAATAAATACCAGGCCACATCTACTATATCCAGTACATGCATTATAGGCTGACCACACCGCTTGCGTCGCGTGCGCGAGCGTTGCAAAATAAATTTAGAAATCTGTTATTCAATTATTGCACCACACTGCTCGCGTGCATCAACGAACATCTGTGTTGCCAAGGGCTAAAATAGAAATCCTTTCTATTTCTGATGCAGATCGCGCTGCAAGTCCTGCCTCTCCCATCTCCTCATTGGTTTATAGAAGCAGGTACCCACGTGCCATCTCCTCATTGGTTATACCCACGTGGGTGACTGAAAGACGAACTGTGTTGCCGGTCGGTGTAGTAATACTATGAAAGTTTAGATGCCAATCACCATATAAGTTCAAAGATGAAAAAGCCTGGAATGAGGAGAGATGACTAGAAATGATTCGGTTCCCCGTTTTATGTGTGGATTAATTGTCGGAGTAGAGGACCTTGTGCCTTTCAGGTAGAATAACAACTCAATGTTTATATCCCAGGACAAATTAGCTAGCAAGTGCAAGCAAACTAGCTAAATTGCCATAAATGTTTAATGCTTTTCGACCTGTTCCCAAATTAATGTAATTGGTTCAGAGTTTGTATTGATATTTTAACCTGCGTGTCGCGATCGCGTTTGGTGTAGGGGGACAAAATAAATGAATGCACGATGGCTAGTGCAGTGGTCACCAACTGGTCGATCGCGATCCAAGCCATTCCTAGTCGATCACCAAACATTTCTGTAAAAAACCCAATGTAAAGGTGCACTTGATTCAGCAGCCCTAGTGCCTGGAAGGCAAAGTGTTCTCATTTTGAACCATTTTGTGTGTCTAAAGGTAGTTCTCCGCCTATCTGGCAGACCCAGAGAGCAAATCAAGTGCACCTATAGCAAATCTGATTTGTATTTTATTTTTATTTAACTAGGCAAGTAAGTTGAGAACAAATTCTTGTTTACAATGACAGCCTACAAAAGCCAAATCCAGGCCAATTGTGCACCGCCCTATGGGACTCCCAATCATGGCCTGTCGTGATACAGCCTGGATTCAAGCCAGGGTGTCTGTAGTGACACCTCTTGCACTGAGATGCAGTGCCTTGGACCACTGAGCCACGCAGGAGCTCCCTTGAGATAGCTCAGATCACTGTGTCTGTACAGTTTCCTTGTGCTATAGACTGTGAAAAGAAGCCTCTAACGCACCAAAGTTGATCATGTGGGATTTCAAAACATTTAAAACCACGTCTAGAGAGAGACTCAGCAATTACAGCAAATAGCTGCTGTTTTTATGATTAAGTTCATGTTTAAGTTGTTATTCAGCACTGTCAACACTTTGTTCAACACTTTTATAAGCCATAAAATGCAAGTTCTCCCTACTTCCACTCACGCTATAACCAGCACTGCAGCTGTAATGAATGAGTACAGCAATGTGTTTCCATGAGCTTGTGTTGTTATTATTAGCGGTTTGTGGATTTTTTTGATATCGAGGAATATTTCACTTTCTCTGGTCATAGGTGTCCTGTGTGCCTCAGTTGGTAGAACATGGCAACACCAGGGTTGTGGGTTCGATTCCCATGGGGAACAGTATGAAAATGTATGTCCTCACTACTGTAAATCACTCTGGATAAGAGTGTCTGCTAAATGACAACAACAAAAAACAATACATGAGTTAGAAATAATGCAGTGCGACTTAAGTTTCGCCATCAGCTGGAAAAAGGTGTCCCCTTTACTGAGCCTCCCCCTGCTCCCTCCCTCTCATCAGATGCAGGCCATCAGTCCAGTAAAACTAAAACTATATTATGCTCACTCAGCTGTGCTTCACAACTAATACAACAAATGATCTATTACCAGTGTGATCATATACCTAACATTTTTAAATATGGTCTGAGAAAAACAATTTTGGCAGGGCAATTCAAGCATAGCCAATATGCAGTGATAATGTATTGGGCATAGGCTTACGATTTTTAAGTTAAGTTTAAAATGCATTTTGTGATCTTGACTCGAAAAGGTTGGTGACCACTGGACTACAGCGTTCAATGTGCACATGATCTACAGTAGCCTATTAGCAATTACAGTTCTCCAAGAACATGTAGGTCTACCGAATCAAATCATCCCACTGTGGATGTGAGCTCACACACAGGCCTTAGATGTATCATTCACTCACATGCTGTAGGAACATGGGGGGAGAATGAGCAATCAAGAAGACTTCAAAAAAACATAATGAAGTGGAGAGAGAAGAAGACAAAAATGGAGGGAAAATGAGAGAGAGAGAGCGTGCGTCATGTGTAAGGCACTGGTCCTTTAATTCCGAAGTGAATCTTGTTGCTAGGGAAATAAGGATGTTTACTCTACTGTCAGATAGAGCAGACGGCTGCTACAACACCTCATCTCTCTGCACTGCTACTGCTGATGCAGCTGGGTCCCCCACCTGCTCTTTCTTTCTTTCTTTCTCTATCTATTCTTTCTCTTTCTGTCCCTCTATCTGTTTTTCCTCTCTTTCCTTCTCTCTCTTTCTTTACCTCTTTCATTCTCTCTCTTTCTTTACCTCTTTCATTCTCTCTTTTTCTTTACCTCTTTCATTCTCTCTCTTTCTTTACCTCTTTCATTCTCTCTCTTTCTTTACCTCTTTCATTCTCTCTCTTTCTTTACCTCTTTCCTTCACCTCTTTCCTTCTCTCTTTTTCTTTACCTCTTTCATTCTCTCTCTTTCTTTACCTCTTTCATTCTCTCTCTTTCTTTACCTCTTTCATTCTCTCTCTTTCTTTACCTCTTTCATTCTCTCTCTTTCTTTACCTCTTTCATTCTCTCTCTTTCTTTACCTCTTTCATTCTCTCTCTTTGTCCCACTCTCTCACAATCCCTATATCCCTCTCCCTTTGTCTGTCTGTCTGTCTGTCTGTCTGTCTGTCTGTCTGTCTGTCTGTCTGTCTGTCTGTCTGTCTGTCTGTCTGTCTGTCTGTCTGTCTCAAACTCTCTCTCTCTCTATCTTGCATGCGCTCCTGCTCTCTTCTCTCTCCTTTGTATCTTTCTCTGTCTCTCATTCTCCCTGACCTCCTCTCTCTTTCACTCCTATTCTGTCTGTTTCAGATAGAAAAGACAAAGAGAAGTGTCAACCGAAAGAAAGAGCAAAAGATATGACGTCGAGATGGAGAGGGGGTGTGAAAGAAAAGAAGATAGTTATTTCTTTAACAAACACTCACACACAGCTTGCTATCAGCTGGGTTGGATCCAACTAAATCATCATATTTAAGTTCCTGTAAGTGTGTGATTGTCTTAGGTCCAGAGAGCTCAATGGGAGAAGAGGGCAGGAAGCTGCAGTGTGTTTGAGCATTGCTAGCCAGGGGTTCAATACTCAATACACCTGACACCAGCTGGTCAATGTCTGTAACTGCATGTTAAAGATCTACAGGACCACGAGCAAAATATGCTATTCTGCACACACACTCACTCTGGCTTTGCCAATTAATCCATTATAGCTGTGTGTGTGTGTGTGTGTGTGTGTGTGTGTGTGTGTGTGTGTGTGTGTGTGTGTGTGTGTGTGTGTGTGTGTGTGTGTGTGTGTGTGTGTGTGTGTGTGTGTGTGGTTTGTTATTGTTGTGTGACCATATTTCCGTGTCTGTGTATGCCCATATTTACTGCCTGTCTCTTCCTGTGCCATCCTTAACACACACTGCATGACTCATTGGGATGACTCACATCCCCCCTCCCTCTCCATTCACACATCTCATTATTCCACAGAGAGGGAGAGAGGGGGAGGGAGCGACAGACAGAGAGAGCGACAGAGAGAGCGACAGAGAGAGCGACAGAGAGAGAGACAGAGAGAGCGACAGAGAGAGAGTGCAACAGAGAAGGCTACCAAGAGAATGGGAGAGAGATGGGAGGGTGGTGAAAGCAAGGAAGAAAGATAAGAAAAGAGAGATGAGAAAGAGAGAAAATGACTTATCATTGTTGACTAGAGGCACATATGAAATGTAATGTATTTGAAATTACTTACAAACCAGCTTTAACATATCTAAAAAAGTCAAAATCACTTCACTTACCACCCAACCATTTTATGTAGGCAAGAAGCAAACAAGTGTCATACGTCACCAAAGCCATCACCATGGGGTTCTAGGGTGTAATGGTTAGATTCATTATTTCTAAAAACAATTTAAAAGAATGCAGTCAGATCCCTTTTAGCTATTTGTTTTGTTAGCTACAGGTTGGTGTTGTTTCACTTTGTAGACATACTCTGACATATCGCAAATCTTGACTAAACATTTGAATACATTTATAACCTAATTCATATCCTAATTCACTTAATTTGTAAATTACACTGTATAGCAGGGGTTCTCAACTATTATTTCTGATCCAGACACACATTTCCTGGGTGGCAAAGGTCCGGATGGACATTGTCATTTATCGGCATAGTAACAAACTCAGAGTATTCATATGATACTCAGGTGATATGATACCTGAGTGGCTCAACAAAATCAATGGGGGGGCCCTGGGGGTCAAGGCCGCTGGGCACATCATCTGGCTACGATAACTACCCTACAAGATTTAAATAGGTTAGCATAATTTACCTACCTAGCTACCACGGGCAGGTGCATCAACTGGACGTTTTTGACAGGTTATAAATAGCTCTCTAAGGTCTGTCAGTGATTGACATAATAAAATGAAAACTGCCCATGCACTACCAAATTTAGAAACCTTGTGCATTCTACTATTACAACTCTCAACAGCAGTAAGTCGAAAGCCCGACTGAGTTCCAAAAAATTAAACAAATAAAATAAACACACACATACATACATACATACATACATACATACATACATACATACATACATACATACATACATATATATATATATATATATATATATAATTGTTTTAGTCTTGACACGCGATCCCTAGGCTACTGACCCCGTTCTGGGTCGTGAGGTAGAAAGGGTATAGCCTAGCACATAGCCCGACAGATGGCGATATTGAGTCGTTTCCATCTTACCGTCCAAAGGCATTTCATGCAGCCGGAAATACACTCGTATCCCCTGTGGACCAGTTCAAATGCGTAGATGTTCTCCTTAACTCGATTTAACTGCGAGAAGGCGGGAAAATATGCATACTTTCAACATGAAATACAGTGCTCCACCACCGTGCTGAAGTGGCTAATGCCTACGAATGCTAGTCCCAGATGTTGCATATCGCGTTCAGCCAATCAGGCTACAGCCACAGAGTTTCTAAACCCAGAGGTGCAACATCGCGAGACTTCCGGGAACGATTGGGAAAAAGACCAAACCGACAAGGCCGGGGTTTGGGGGTTTGATAAGTTAAAGAGAGAAGTGAAAAATTATTGTTTAATTGTTCCTTTTCTCAAATATCTAAATGCACAACCTAGATTCGAGCCAATGTCTTAAGTAGTTGAACATGTTATTACTCCAAACTTTATAGTTGGAGTTGACGGCCTGTACATGCGCAGCTCGGCGCCTAACGATCGTTAGACCCGATTACGTGTTTCTACCTATGATTTCATGCCGCGTTTCTATACTAGTCAGATCTAGGAAACTCGAAATGTCCGACTTTATGATTTGTTGAACGTGGCACGTTTATACAAGAAGTTAGCAAATTTGACATTTCAGAGTTTCCTAGTTCGGACTAGCACTTGAACGTGGCAGCCGGAATGTTTCAGGGAGTGCTGAATGAAGAGGCTCCACCTCCGGTACCGAGTCAATGTGCGGGAGTACAGGTTAGTCGAGGTAATTTGTAAAGTGACTATGCATAGATAATAAACAGCGAGTAGCAGCAGCCTAGTTAAATAAAGGTTAAGTAAATAAATGGTGCGCTATCATGCATACATTTATTTTGTCCCCCTACACCAAACGCGATCACTACACGAGGGTTAAAATATCAAAAAGAACTCTGAACCAATGACATTTATTTGGGGACAGGTCGAAAAACATTAAACATGTATGGCAATTTAGCTAGTTAGCTTGCACTTGCTAGCTAATTTGTCCTGGGATATAAACATTGAGTTGGTATTTTACCTGAAATGCACAAGGTCCTCTACTCCGACAATTAATCCACGCATAAAACGGGGAACCGAATCGTTTCTAGTCATTTCTCCTCCTTCCAGGCTTTTCCTTCTTTGAACTTATATGTTGATCGCATCTAAACTTTCATAGTATTACCACGACAACCAGCACAACAGTTCGTCTTTTAATCACCCACGTGGTAATAACCAATGAAGAGATGGCACGTGGGTACCTGCTTCTATAAACCAATGAGGAGATGGGAGAGGCAGGACTTTCAGCGCGATCTGCGTCAGAAATAGAAAGGAGTTCTATTTTAGCCCTTGGCATCGCAGACGCTCGTTGGCACGTGCGAGCAGTGTGGTACAATAATTGAATAACATGGATTTCAAAATGTATTTCGCGGTGCACACGACGTGTCCGGTCTGGTCAGCATGGTAGCTAGCCAACCTTGCTTTTTTTATCGAAAAAAAGTCAGGGTGGCCATCTGATTAATTGTTCAGAAGTCTTATGGCTTGAGGGTAGAAGCTGTTAAGGAGCTTTTTTTTTAACCTAAACTTGGCGCTCCGGTACTGCTTGCCGTGCGATAGCAGAGAGAACAGTCTATGACTTGGGTGACTGGAGTCTTTGACCATTTTTTGGGCTGCCTTCTGACACCGCCTAATATATAGGTCCTGGATGGCAGGAAGCTTGGCCCCAGTGATGTACTGGGCCGTACTCACTACCTTCTGTAGCCACTTACGGTCGGATGCCGAGCAGTTGCCATACCAGGCGGCGATGCAAGCAGTCAGGATGCTCTCAATGGTGCAGCTGCATAACTTTCTGAGGATCTGAGGAGCCATGCCAAATATTTTCAGTCTCCTGAGGGGGAAAAGGGGTTGTCGTGCCCTCTTCACGACTGTCTTGGTGTGTTTGGACCATGATAGTTTGTTGGTGATGTGGAGACCAAGGAACTTGAAACTCTTGACCCCGTCGATGTGAATGGGGGCTTGTTCAGCCCTCCTTTTCGTGTAGTCCACGAACAGCTCCTTTGTCTTGCTCACGTTGAGGCAGTGGTTGTTGTCCTGGCGTCTCTGACCTCCTCCCTATAGGCTGTCTCATCGTTGTTGGTGATCAGGCCTACCAGCGTTGTCGCCAGCAAACTTAATGATGGTGTTGGAGTCATGCATGGCCACGCAGTCGTGGGTGAACAGGGAGTACAGTAGGGGACTAAGTACACACCCTGAGGGGCCCCCGTGTTGAGGATCAGCGTGGCAGACGTGTTGTTGCCTATCCTTACCATCTGAGGGCGGCCCATCAGGAAGTCCAGGATCCAGTTGCAGAGGGAGGTGTTTAGTCCCAGGGTCCTTAGCTTAGTGATGAGCTTTGTGGGCACTATGGTGTCGAACGCTGAGCTGTAGTCAATTAATAGCATTCTCACATAGGTGTTCCTTTTGTCCAGGTGGGAAAGGGCAGTGTGGAGTGCGATTGAGATTGCGTCATCTGTGGATCTGTTGGGGCGGTATGCGAAATGGAGTGGGTCTAGGGTTTCCAGGATGATTGTGTTGATATGTAGCCATGACCAGCCTTTCAAAGCCTTTAATGGCTACCGACGTGAGTGCTACGGGGCTGTAGTCATTTAGGCAGGTTACCTTCGCTTTCTTGTGCACAGGGTGGTCTGCTTGAAACGTGTAGGTATTACAGACTCGGTCAGGTAGAGGTTGAACATGTCAGTAAAGACACTTCAAATTGTATTTGTCACAAGCGCCGAATACAACAGTGAAATGTTTACTTACAAGCCCTAAACCAACAATGCAGTTTTTAGAAAAATACCCAAAAAAATTAAGAAATACAAGTAACAAACAACTAAGGAGCAGCAGTAAAATAACAATAGCGAGGCTATATACAAGGGGTACCGGTACAGAGACAATGTGCGAGGGCACCGGTTAGTCGAGGTAATTTGTCACGTCCTGACCAGTATAAGGGGTTATTGGTTATTGTAGTTTGGTCAGGACGTGGCAGGGGGTATTTGTTTTATATGGTTCGGGGTGTGTGTGCATGTAGAGGGGTGTTGAATTTATGTGTTCCGGGGTTTTTGGTTTATGTTCTTGTTTTGTATTCTAGGGTTTCTATGTTGTGTATTTCTTTGTTGGCCTGCTGTGGCTCTCAATCAGGAACAGCTGTACATCGTTGTTTCTGATTGAGAGTCATACTTAGGGAGCTTGTTTTCCACCCGTCCCTTTGTGGGTAGTTGTTTTTTTTGCATTGCTTTTGTGTAGCCTGCGAAACTGTCTCACTGTCGTTCTTTATTTATTGTTTTTTTGTGTTCACTTTACAAATAAAGTTATGATGAGCACGCAACCCGCTGTGCCTTGGTCTAATCGCTTCGACTACCGTGACATATTTGAGGTAATATGTACATGTAGGTAGAGTTATTAAAGTGACACTGCATAGATAATAAGAGTGTAGCAGCAGTGTAAAAGAGGGATGGGGGGCAATGCAAATAGTCGGGGTAGCCATTTGATTAGATGCTCAGGAGTCTTAAGGCTTGGGGGTAGAAGCTGTTTAGAAGTCTCTTGGACCTAGACTTGGCGCTCCGGTACCGCTTGTCGTGCGGTAGCAGAGAGAACAGTCTATGACTAGGGTGGCTGGAGTCTGAAAATGTTTAGGGCATTCCTCTGACACTGCCTGGTACAGAGGTCCTGGATGGCAGGAAGCTTGGCCCTGGTGATGTACTGGGCCATACGCACTACCCTCTGTAGTGCCTTGCGGTCGGAGGACGAGCAGTTGCCATACCAGGCAGTGATGCACCCCGTCAGAATGCTCTCAATGGTGCAGCTGTAGAATCTTTTCAGGATCTGAGGACCCATGCCAAATGGGCCCTCGCATGCTTTGAGGACACGTCCTGGTAATCAGTCTGGCCCCGCAGCCTTGTGAATGTTGACCTGTTTAAAGGTCTTGCTCACGTCGGCTACAGAGAGCGTGATCACACAGTCGTCCGGAACAGCTAGTGCTCTCATGCATGCTTCAGTGTTGCTTGCCTCGAAGTGAGGATAAAAGGCATTTATCCCATCGTAGGGTCGCGTCACTAGGCAGCTCGCGCCTGGGTGTCCTTGTGTAGTTTACATATTTAATAGTGTCCATGGAAGTTTCTGTAGTTAAACTTGTTTTTTGGAGTCCAGCTTTGTTCTTGTTTTTATTCTGTTCTGAGTTGTTTAAAAATAATGTCATAGGGGACAAAAACTTGTTTTATAGTCATCATACATCTTGTCTTCCAAATCTTATTGTTTACAATGCATATTATTGTCCTCCATAGACCTTTAGTATTGTCATCCATGTGAGTATCAAAAACATAGTGAAAGACTGTCTTGAGATTTATACATCACAATCAATACTTCTCATCAGGTCCCATATTTCATTCATATAAATACAAGTCTATTTTCACATCATTACATGGTTTCATTATTAGACTGCTTAACATCAACATCAAATTTTATTTGTCACAGTGACCAATCTTATTGTTCACAATGCACATTATTGTCCACCATAGATCTTTAGCATTGTCATCCATGTGTGTAAACGCAGTGAAAGACTGTCTTGGAATTTATACATCGAAATCAATACTTCTCGTCAGGCCCCATATTTCTTTAGTTCTGTAGCTAGCAGTTCAATAAAATGTGCTCTAAACTCTCTTCATCATTACAAATAGACAACCGTGCTAAAACATGGCCTACAAGGGTGATCGGGGATTGGAGAAGCGGTTTTAACGTATCTTCATACTGTACTGTCTTTGTTACAATAGCCGACTGTACACAATGCTTTTGGAGCCATCAATACCAGATCAATATCGCCATCTGCCGGTCTTTCGGCAAAGTATAGCCTAATGTTCAAGCTTGGCTACTGTACCCAGAATGACAAACAGTTGTTTATCTTAACGCGTTTATCTGCGGGCGCGTTGTGTTTTGTCCCTCCGAGGCGCCGTGTGTTTGTGTTGTTGGATAGAGACGAAGATGGCGGACGAATTAGACTTCAGTGAACTAGACAGAGTACGGATTTCTGCTGCGGAGCTTCGAGTTGAAGCGTCGAGTTTCGTCAACCACGGCGATGTTCACAGAGGTGAGAACGATCGCAGAAGTGCTCAATACACTAAGAAAGAGAACGCAAAATGAGCTACCCGAAGTATAAAGTGCCACGAAACTAAGTGGCTAACGCTAACTTGCTAGCTAACGGTAGCTAGGCTCATCATGTGGTCGTTTGTTTTCAAACGCCCCCCCATGCTTACATAGGTATGGGAAACATGTTTACATTGTCAAAGCAAGTGAAATAAACATTACACTAATAAAACAAAAGTTTCAAAAGAATAGAGAGAGACATTTAGAATGTTAAATTATGGCTATGTACGATGTTGTAACACAGTGCAAATAGTTGAAGAACATAATGGAAAATAAATCAACATGGGTTGTATTTAAAATGATGTTTGTACTTCACTGGTTGCCTTTTTCTTGTGGCAACAGATCACCTTACAGTGAAATGCTTACTTACAAGCCCTTAACCAACAATGCAGTTTTAAGAAAATACCTCAAAAAAAGTAAGAGATAAGAATAACAAATAATTAAAGAGCAGCAGTAAATAACAATAGCGGGGCTATATACAGGGGGTATGGGTATCGCTGTCGAAGTAATATGTACATATAGGTAGAGTTATTAACGTGACTATGCATAGATAATAACAGGGAGTAGCAGCAGCGTAGGGGGGGGGGGGGGGGGGGGGCAATGCAAGTAGTCTGGGTAGCCTTTTGATTAGACGTTCGGGAGTCTTATGTCTTGAGGGTAGAAGCTGTTTAGAAGCCTCTTGGACCTAGACTTGGCGAATGACGGGGATGAGGGCCTGTACGGGTGTTTGGAGTATATCCATCCTGTCCGACTCATTAAAGAGAAATGATTTGTCCAATTCGAGGTGAGTAATCACTGTTCTGATGTCCAGAAGCTCTTTTCGGTCATAAGAGACGGTAGCAGCAACATTATGTACAAAACAAGTTACGAACAATGTGAAAAAACAAACAAAATAGCACGGTTGGTTAAGAGCCAATAAGACGCCAGCATCCTCTCCTGCGCCATCTTCACAGAAGATGATTCCAACATTTTAGAATACCATATCAATCACATTTTATTCGTCACATGCTTCATAAACAACAGGTGTAGACTAAGCAAAATGTGTACTTACTGCCATTCCAACAATGCAGAGAGAGAAAAAAAGAGAAGTATTAGAAAAATAATAACACAAGGAATAAGTACAGAATGAGTAACGATAACTTGGCAATATACACGGGATACCAGTACCGAGTCCATGTGCAGGGGTATGAGGGAATTGAGGTAGATATGTACATATAGGTAGGGATAAAGTGACAAGGCAACAGGATAGATAATAGACAGTAACAGCAGCATATGTAGTCCCGTGTGGCTCAGTTGGTAGAGCATGGTGTTTGCAACGCCAAGGTTGTGGGTTCGATTCCCACGGGGAACTAGTACGGGGGAAAAAATGTATGAAATGTATGCATTCACTACTGTAAGTCGTTCTGGATAAGAGCATCTGCTAAATGACTAAAATGTAAAAAATGTAAATATGTGATGAGTCAAAATAGTTCGTGTGTAAATGGTCAATGCAGATAGTCCAGGTAGCTATTGGTTAACTATATGACTACCTATTTAGCAGTCTAATGGCTTAGGGTAGAAGCTGTTTAGGGTCCTGTTGGTTCCAGCCTTGGTGCATTGATACTGCTTGCTGTGCGGTAGCAGAGAAAACAGTGTATGCCTTGGGTGGCTGGAGTCTTTGCAGCCAATCAAGATGATCTCACTAGTGCAGCTGTAGAACTTTTTGAGGATCTGATGGCCTATGCCAAACCTTTTCAGCCTCCTGAGGGGGAACAGACGTTGTTGCGTCCTCTTTACAACTGTGTTGGTGTGTGTGGACCATGATAATTCCTTAGCGATGTGGACACCGAGAAACTTGAAGCTCTTGACCTGCTCCACTACAGCCCCATCGGTGTGGATAGGAGCTTGCTTGGCCCTCCGTTTCCTGTAGTCCACTATCAGCTGCTTTGTCTTGCTGACGTTGAGGGAGAGGTTGATGTCTTGGCAACACGCTGCCAGGTCTCTGACCTCCCTGTAGGCTGTCTCATCGTCGTCGGTGATCAGACCTACCAACGCTGTGTCGTCGGCAAACTTAATGATGGTTTTGGAGTCATGCACGGCCACGGCTCCATAGTACCGTTTCATATGATATAAAAAAAAAACATTTGGTCCCTACCGATCTAATAAGCTCACACCTATTATAAAATGTTTATAAAGTCAGTTTGGTTTATAAATGTAGTAAAAAAAATTAAGCAACAGCAACTAGTTTCTTGTATGTGCTGTAATTTCCACTTCACTTTCATGCACATCTCAAGTGTGGCAGCTGTGATCAGCCAGCCACATCCCCTTCCAGCCATCACTCACCTGCTTCTCTCCATCCAGTCTTCCTGTGCATCTATTCCACTGTCAGTTTTTAAAATAAAAATTAGAGGTGATGGCAAGTGTGGGTGCAGACCCTGATGAGTCTTCGGTTGTTACATTTGTACATTTGATACATTGGAGCTGCGCCTAGGGCTTGTTACTCTGACTGTATTACCGCCACGCTGGTAGTCACGAGTAATGACCATAGTCAAATTCCACATGATCACATAGTCACGTTAACTAGGCTTCTCCAAGCTCTGATGCTGCTGATGGTCATTAGTAACCTACCAAACTTGCTAACTGCCTGGTACTCAGCACTCTATTGTCCCTTTAATCACTCTGACATCAATGCAAATGTAATCCCAACAGCTTTCTGTAGGCTAGGCATACTATATTTATTTCTCAACCTTCCCAATATTAAGAACATTGTTTGGCTTAAAACAGGAGTATAGCCTAGCTGGCTGGTATGAAAATGAACAATGGGAAAAGTGTCCTCCATTCGCTATTTAAGTGCATAGATTACGTGTATTTTTTCCCCTGACCCGCGACAGGTGCCTCATAATGGTCCATTCTAAATCAAAACTAATTTCACACACACTGTACCAGTCAAAACGTTGGACACACCTACACATTCAAGTTTTTTTCCTTCTTTATTTTTACTATTTTCTACATTGTAGAACAATTGCGACGATATCAAAACTATGAAATTACACATATGGAATCATGTAGTAACCAAAAAATCTAAATCTATTTTAGATTTGAGATTCTTCAAAGTTGCCACCCTTTGCCTTGATGACAAAGTTGCTCACCATAGCTACAACGTATATCCAGGCCCTGGGACACCTGTCGGTGTGTGCCATGTCCGTATATCCAGGCCCTGGGACACCTGTCGGTGTGTGCCATGTCCGTATATCCAGGCCCTGGGACACCTGTCGGTGTGTGCCATGTCCGTATATCCAGGCCCTGGGACACCTGTCGGTGTGTGCCATGTCCGTATATCCAGGCCCTGGGACACCTGTCGGTGTGTGCCATGTCCGTATATCCAGGCCCTGGGACAGCTGTCGGTGTGTGCCATGTCCGTATATCCAGGCCCTGGGACAGCTGTGAGTGTGTGCCATGTCTGTATATCCAGGCCCTGAGGCACCTGTCGGTGTGTGCCATGTCCGTATATCCAGGCCCTGGGACAGCTGTGAGTGTGTGCCATGTCTGTATATCCAGGCCCTGAGGCACCTGTCGGTGTGTGCCATGTCCGTATATCCAGGCCCTGGGGCACCTGTCGGTGTGTGCCATGTCCGTATATCCAGGCCCTGGGGCACCTGTCGGTGTGTGCCATGTCCGTATATCCAGGCCCTGGGACACCTGTGGGTGTGTGCCATGTCCGTATATCCAGGCCCTGGGACACCTGTGAGTGTGTGCCATGTCCGTATATCCAGGCCCTGGGACACCTGTCGGTGTGTGCCATGTCCGTATATCCAGGCCCTGGGACACCTGTCGGTGTGTGCCATGTCCGTATATCCAGGCCCTGGGACACCTGTCGGTGTGTGCCATGTCCGTATATCCAGGCCCTGGGACACCTGTCGGTGTGTGCCATGTCCGTATATCCAGGCCCTGGGACACCTGTCGGTGTGTGCCATGTCCGTATATCCAGGCCCTGGGACACCTGTCGGTGTGTGCCATGTCCGTATATCCAGGCCCTGGGACACCTGTCGGTGTGTGCCATGTCCGTATATCCAGGCCCTGGGACACCTGTGAGTGTGTGCCATGTCTGTATATCCAGGCCCTGGGACACCTGTGAGTGTGTGCCATGTCCGTATATCCAGGCCCTGGGGCACCTGTGAGTGTGTGCCATGTCCGTATATCCAGGCCCTGGGGCACCTGTGAGTGTGTGCCATGTCCGTATATCCAGGCCCTGGGGCACCTGTGAGTGTGTGCCATGTCTGTATATCCAGGCCCTGGGGCACCTGTGAGTGTGTGCCATGTCCGTATATCCAGGCCCTGGGGCACCTGTGAGTGTGTGCCATGTCCGTATATCCAGGCCCTGGGGCACCTGTGAGTGTGTGCCATGTCCATTTTTTGTTGTTGATATATGCGGCATAGGTGGGCTACATTTTCATGCAGGCATCATGACTGTTCTCCTTGCTCGCGCTCTCTCTCTCTCAATTCAAGGGCTTTATTGGCATGGGAAACATATGTTAACATTGCCAAAGCAAGTGACATAGATAATAAACAAAAGTGAAATGAACAATAAAAAATCACAGTAAACATTATACTCACAGAAGTTCCAAAAGAATGAAGACACGTCAAATGTCACATATCTATATACAGTGTTGTAACGATGTGCAAATAGTTAAAGTACAAAAGGGGGAAAAAAATAAACATAAATATGGGTTGTATTTACAATGGTGTTTGTTCTTCACTGGTTGCCCTTTTCTTGTGGCAACAGGTCACAAATCTTGCTGCTGTGGTATTTCACCCAGTAGATATGGGAGTTTATCAAAATTGGGTATGTTTTCAAATTCTTTGTGGATCTGTGTAATATGAGGGAAATATGTGTCTCTAATATGGTCATACATTTGGCAGGAGGTTAACCTGTCTGGGAACGTGGGACGCTTGCCACCCTAGTCAACAGCCAGTGGAATCGCGTCGCGCAAAAATACAAATACCTCATAAATGCTATAACTTCAATTTCTCAAACATATGACTATTTTACATCATTTTATAGATACACCTCTCCTGAATCAAACCACGTTGTCCAATTTCAAAAAGACTTTACAGCAAAAGCAAAACATTAGATTATGTTAGGAGAGTACCCTGCCAAAAAAAGACATTTTCAAAGCAACTAGCATGCATCACAAATACCCAAAACACAGCTAAATGCAGCACTAACCTTTGACAATCTTCATCAGATGACACTCCTAGGACATCATGTTACACAATACATGCATTTTTTGTTCGATAAAGTTCATATTTATATATAAAAACAGCATTTTACATCGGTGCGTGACGTTAAGAAAATATTTTCCCTGAAATGCTTCCGGTGAATCAGCGCTACAATTTACAAAATTACTATTTGAAAACATTGTTAAAATATAATATTGTCATTCAAAGAATTATAGATTAACATCTCGTGAATGCAACCGCATTGCCAGATTTAAAAATAACTTTACTGGGAAATCACACTTTGCAATAAACGACGTGGTATGCTCAGAAAAATAGGCTAGGCGATACATGTTAGCGCCATCTTGGAACCATCTAAAATCAAATATATCTATTGTAAATATTCCATTACCTTTGATTATCTTCATCAGAAGGCACTTCCAGGAATCCCAGGTCCACGATAAATGTAGTTTTGTTCGAAAAAGTTAATAATTTATGTCCCAATAGTTCCTTCTTGTTAACGCGTTCCGAAGGCTACTCATAATGTACGAGGCGCGCTGGACTTGTCGTCACGAATGTGCAAAAAATATATATTTACGTTCGTTCAAACATGTCAAACGTTGTATAACATAAATCTTTAGGGCCTTTTTCAACCAGAGCTTCAATAATATTCAAGGCGGACTATTGCATTGTCTTACTAAACGTTTCGGAACAAAAGGGTTCCCATGGGCGCCCGCGTCATAGTAGTATAGGCCCTCCCCCTGTGACCAACTTCCCAAGCCTCTCTTTGGGTCAGTTTCTACCATAGAAGACTCAAACCACTTTGTAAAGACTGTTGACATCTAGTGGAAGCCGTAGGAAGTGCTAAATGATTAATAAGTCCCTGTGTGTTTCAATGGCAAAGGCTTGAAAGTGATTCCACACATCAGATTTCCACTTCATGTTAGGATTTGTCTCAGGGTTTTGACTGCCATATGAGTTCTGTTATACTCACAGACACCATTCAAACAGATTTAGAAACTTTAGAGTGTTTTCTATCCAAATCTACTAATTATATGCATATTCTAGTTACTGGGCAGGAGTAGTAACCAGATTAAATCGGGTACGTTTTTTATCCGGCCGTGCAAATACTGCCCCCTTTCCCCAACAGGTTAACCTCTCTAGGCTAGGCGGGACGAATTCGTCCCACCTACGTAACAGCCACGGCTATCCTGTGGCGCGATTTTCAAAACCTTAAAAATCCTATTACTTCAATTTCTCAAACATATGACTATTTTACAGCCATTTAAAGATAAGACTCTCGTTAATCTAACCACACTGTCCGATTTCAAAAAGGCTTTACAACGAAAGCAAAACATTAGATTATGTCAGCAGAGTACCAAGCCAGAAATAATCAGACACCCATTTTTCAAGCCAGCATATAATGTCACCAAAACCCAGAAGACAGCTAAATGCAGCACTCACCTTTGATGATCTTCATCAGATGACAACCCTAGGACATTATGTTATACAATACATGCATGTTTTGTTCAATCAAGTTCATATTTATATCAAAAACCAGCTTTTTACATTAGCATGTGACGTTCAGAACTAGCATACCCCCCGCAAACTTCCGGGGAATTCGCTAACATTTTACTAAATTACTCACGATAAACGTTCACAAAAAGCATAACAATTATTTTAAGAATTATAGATACAGACCTCCTCTATGCACTCGATATGTCCGATTTTAAAATAGCTTTTTGGTGAAAGCACATTTTGCAATATTCTAAGTACATAGCCCAGGCATCACGGGCTCGCTATTTAGACACCCGGCAAGTTTAGCACTCACCATAATCATATTTACTATTATAAAAATGTCATTACCTTTTGTTGTCTTCGTCAGAATACACACCCAGGACAGCTACTTCAATAACAAATGTTGGTTTGGTCCAAAATAATCCATCGTTATATCCGAATAGCGGCGTTTTGTTCGTGCGTTCCAGACACTATCCGAAATAGTAAAGAAGTGTCACGCGCTTGGCGCAATTCGTGACAATAAAATTCTAAGTATTCCATTACCGTACTTCGAACCATGTCAACCGCTGTTTAAAATCAATTTTTCCGACATTTTTCTCGTAGAAAAGCGATAATATTCCGACAGGGAATCTCCTTTTCGGCAAACAGAGGAAAAAATCCCAAAGGCGGGGGCGGTCGGGGTCACGCGCATAAGCTAGTGTCTCTTGATCGGCCACTTGAGAAAGGCGATAATGTGTTTCAGCCTGGGGCTGGAATGACGACATTCTGTTTTTTCCCGGGCTCTGAGCGCCTATGGACGACGTGGGAAGTGTCACGTTAGAGCAGAGATCCTTAGTAAATGATAGAGATGGAAAAGAAGTTCAACAAATGGTCAGACAGGCCACTTCCTGTAAAGGAATCTCTCAGGTTTTGACCTGCCATTTGAGTTCTGTTATACTCACAGACACCATTCAAACAGTTTTAGAAAATGTAGGGTGTTTTCTATCCATATGTAATAAGTATATGCATATTCTAGTTACTGAGTAGGAGTGGTAACCAGATTAAATCGGGTATGTTTTTTATCCAGCCGTGTCAATGCTGCCCCCTAGCCCTAACAGGTTAAACTGTCTCCTGCTGAGGGTTAGTTGAAGAGCCTGATGAGTCAGTTTAGTTCATTAGCCGACTGGGAGATGAATAACACATAAGAAGGTGAGATAGGATGTGATGTGCTCTGTGCAGGTGGACCTGTGTCTGTGTGTTAACTCTGCACTGTTACTGTGTGTAGGACAGGACAAGTAGTCTGTCTGTTGTCTGAACGTCCTCTCTACAGCTTCTTGGAACACTTTCAAGTTCATAACACACACCTTGTCATCACTGCTAATATATCTCTCCCTTTCTCCTCATTCTTCTCCCTCTCTCTCTCTTTCCCCAACTATTTATCTCCCTTTTCTATCTCCCCCTTCCCTCTCTCCCTGTCACAGAGGAGCAAGGAGAGGAGGGGCGTGGCGAATGCCAGCAGCAGAGTAACCACGGCAACGACGCATCAAAACATCCCAATCTGCAATGCTACACGTCCGAGGCCATCCACGGCAACCGTTGCCATGACAGAAAGGAAGGCGAGGTGGTGACCTCCCCTCGTCACCCTGGAGACCCTGTAACCATGACCTCTGACCCTGAGGAGGAGCTGGTACTGTCACCACTGCCACAGAAGGAGGAAGAAGGACTCAAGATGGCCGCCACTGAGATGGTTTCAACTGAACCTGGATATACAGATGGAGGGATGGGGAAAGAAGGAGAAGATAAATATGGAGGAGGGGGTAGTCATGGTGGGGAAGGTTTTACTTTTAACAGCGAAGGCTCTCAAGAATCTGCACTACAGAAGACTCAAAGAGGTGACCACCACACCACCAGAGTCGACAACAGCAACATTAGCAGCAACAGTAGCAGTGCAGGGGGGCCATCGGGCTCAGGCAGCGGACCACAGAGCTCCAGACAGAGGGATGGAGGGAGAGAGAAGGACCAGAGGGATGGAGGGAGAGAGAAGGACCAGAGGGATGGAGGGAGAGAGAAGGACCAGAGGGATGGAGGGAGAGAGAAGGACCAGAGGGATGGAGGGAGAGAGAAGGACCAGAGGGATGGAGGGAGAGAGAAGGACCAGAGGGATGGAGGGAGAGAGAAGGACCAGAGAGATGGAGGGAGAGAGAAGGACCAGAGGGATGGAGGGAGAGAGAAGGACCAGAGGGATGGAGGGAGAGAGAAGGACCAGAGGGATGGAGGGAGAGAGAAGGACCAGAGGGATGGAGGGAGAGAGAAGGACCAGAGGGATGGAGGGAGAGAGAAGGACCAGAGAGATGGAGGGAGAGAGAAGGACCAGAGGGATGGAGGGAGAGAGAAGGACCAGAGGGATAGAGGGAGAGAGAAGGACCACAGTGGGAGAGACCCAGACATCCCGGAGCCAGCAGGGGGTTCCCTTGGCTCTGCCAAGCCCACCAGGAAGACTCGTAAACCGGACCGGGAGATCTATCAGCCTGGGGGCCGAAGGAGCACCACCTGCACCCAGGGGAAGGAAGTGGGAAGAGAGACCAAGAAACCTGGTCCTGGGTCTGGTTCTGTTAGAGAGGAGGCTGTAGTCAGGAGAGATCCAGCCCCACAAAAAGAGACTGGAGGAGAGAGAGGGGTAGCGGAGGAGAAGGGGAGAGGTGGCAGGTGTGAGGAGAAGGGGAGACGGCAGGGGAGGAGAGAGACAGGCATAGCAGCAGCAGCAGTCTCAGACCCTGTATCAGAGAATCTGACTGGGAAGATGGAGAAACTCAATGTGACTGTCTCATCCGGGAGAGAGGAGGAGGAGGAGAGAGGAGGAGGAGAGAAAGGACACGGTCAGGAAGTAGACAGGAGGAAGAATGCCAGCGTTGAGGGCAGGAGGAGCAGAGGAGTTGAGGGAGGAAGAGCAAATGAAGGAGATGAGGAGAAGAAGAGAGAGAGGGGAAACCGCAGGAACAGAGGAGGAGGAGGGGAGACGGGTGGCAATCAGGACTCCAGGAGAAGAGGGAGTGGGGAAGGAGGAGGGGGGAAGGGTGAGCGAGTGATGAAAGAGAGAAATAAGAGAGAGTCAGAGGGGGACAAAGAGAGGGAAGCAAACCGTCCTGCAGATACACAGCCAACAAAAGGAAGAGAAAAACAGAGGGATAGAGAGACAGAAAGAGAAAGACAGAGGGATAGAGAGATGGAAAGAGAGGAACCGAGGGATAGAGAGACAGAAAGAGAAAGACAGAGGGATAGAGAGATGGAAAGAGAGGAACCGAGGGATAGAGAGACAGAAAGAGAAAGACAGAGGGATAGAGAGATGGAAAGAGAGGAACCGAGGGATAGAGAGACAGAAAGAGAAAGACAGAGGGATAGAGAGATGGAAAGAGAGGAACCGAGGGATAGAGAGACAGAAAGAGAGGAACCGAGGGATAGGGGGACGGAGAGGGACAAGCAGAGAGGGAACAACAGACCCCGAGACAGAGAGAGGGATGGAGAGATGGAGAGAAACAGAGAGAGGCCAGCGGAGGGGAACGAGAGGAGCAGAGCCAACACTAGTCCTAACAACCACCACCACCACCCATCATCGTCCTCTAAGCGTTACTCCAAGTCAGACATCAGAAGACCCAGGAACCGCACCTACAGCACCAGCTCTGCCAGCAGTGGCACCAGTCTGGACGGACCTGGACTGGGACAGGGAGGGGGGTTGGGGGAGGACAGGGCCCGACGAGACCGGCTGGGGCGCAGGGAGCGAGAGAGAGGGGAGGGAGGAGGAGGAGGAGGTGGTCAGCTCCAGAACAGGAGGAGAAGCGCTAGAGACTCCTCTACTGACTCAATGGAAGAGAGCAAGGTGGGAGACTGGATGGATGAGAGGAGGAGGAGAAGGAGGAGAGACGGAGAGGAGGACTGGAGCCCGGAGAGGAGGAAGAGGGGGGAGGAGAGCAGAGGGACAGGAGGGAGGCACAGAGGAGGAAGAGGGAGAGGAGGTCTCCTGAGAATATCTCACAGTGACAGACAGTCAGGCTCCTCCCAGGCTACCTCAGGCCCCGGCGAGGACCCCCAGGGGCGACGCAGACAGGGCACTGGGCCTTGCGGCAGGGGGAGGGGCATCCTCATCCTCCCTGCCCACACCAACCTCTCGAATTTGCCGGCGGAGCCCGGGCCGAGGCTACTGTTTGGTGGGATCCGTGGAGGAAGAGAAGTGGGACTAGGGAGAGGAGGAGGAAGGGGCGGAGGAACAAGGCGTCTCTGGGACCCGAACAACCCCGACCAGAAACCCGCCCTCGGGCTCTCCCAGCATGCATCGCTCCAGCAGCAGCAACCCATGTACCTGCAGACAGGCGTTGGTTACGGAGCACTGCACTTCCTGGATACAGATGACGAGGCTGCAGGGAGTCCCCCGGTCCACCAGGCGGAGCACTTCCACCTGCAGCAGCAGGCTGCAGCCATGGCCCAGGCCTTCTACAAGTACCAGAACTCTGACAACCCTTACCCTTACAACGCCAACCCTAACCCCAACACACGCTACCCCTACCCTTACCACACTATGCCCGCCGGCCCTTACCAGATCCCCCCCTCTAACGACATGTACCACCCAGGTCAGTTCTACGGGGGGTACAGGGGCCAGGGGTACCCAGATGGACCCGAGGCAGCAGCAGGGGGTGGATCCGGAGCAGGTCTAACCCCTGAGGAGGCTGGGCAACATGCCAGAGGAGAGCTGGGGAGACTGCTGAGAGCTGCGGACAGTCAGGAGTTACAGCTCACTAACCTGTTGTCTCGAGACAGACTCAGTGCTGATGGACTGGACCGCATGGCTCAGCTCAGGTAAGATAGAGGGATGGAGAGGAAGCAACAGCTCAGTAACCTGCTAATGGAGGGGGGGAAGGATGGAGGAATGGTGAAAGCTGCAACCTGCTGTCTAAAAACAGACTATGCTCCTTTCTTTATCTTGTGTCGTCCCCGTCCCCCCCCCCCCCCAGAGCTGAGCTGTTGACCCTGTACGAGCGGGTGATCCTAACAGACATAGAGTTCAGTGACAGCCAGAACATGGACCAGGCTCTATGGAAGAACGTGTTCTACCAGGTTATAGAGCGCTTCAGACAGCTCCTCAAAGATCCCAGTGGAGACTCAGCTCCGCGCATCACCGCCATGCTGTTGACACTGCTGGACGAGGTACACACACTGAACACACAGCATGTACACACACAGGCGTCAATCAGTCATTACCTAAAACACATGTAAATATTGGACTATAAATTGTGCCTTCCTTTATTGTATTTAAATTGAAATGTTTATTCTATTGTACTGAGACATTTACTTTATGTTCCTATTCTTATCTTTCATTATTTATTATTGTTGTTGCATTGTCCAAAAGGAACGTGCAAGTAAGCATTTCGTGGGACGGTGTATATCATGTGTGTCCCGTACATACGACTAATAAAACTTAACTTGAAACATGTACAGACAGACAAACACCACGTACAGACACACACACACACACAAGCACTGATTGTGTGAACAGCACTTTAATGCGAATAGGGTTTGGTGACAGTATGCAGACTACATTTCTTCAGGGAACTAAACTTTTATATAATGCTGTTGTTTGTTTTCCAGGGGGCAGTATTCTTTGATGCGCTGCTGCAGAAGCTTCAGATGGTGTTTCAGTTTAAACTGGAGGATTACATGGACGGCATGGCCATCAGACCACGACCACTACGCAAAACGGTAACTAGTGTGTGTGTGTGTTTGGGTACGGTGTGTGTGTGTGTGTGTGTGTGTGTGTGTGTGTGTGTGTGTGTAATTAACCATGTTTAATGTGTGTTGGTTCAGGTGAAGTATGCTCTGATCAGTGCCCAGCGGTGTTTGATCTGTCAGGGGGACATCGCCCGTTACCGGGAGCAGGCCAGCGACTCTGCTAACTACGGCAAGGCCCGCAGGTACGTAGCACATCAACCGTGGCTATTGGCTACCACAAAACACATAATTGTCTGACCATTCATACATGACCATTCATGTGTGTTCCTGCTCGTTTCTCCACAATGGAGAAAACGGTGTGCTTTTTGTTCTCAGGGAGACTATTCCCCAACTGGTAAATGTAGCTTATACCACAGCATTGTTGAATACTAATTTCTGATTGGCTAGAAGGGCATTCTAGAATGTACATTAAAACCAGATATTGGGAGAGTTGGGAAAGAAATCGTAACACCTTGATGCAATATGCACCTACACATGCCGCCTATACTTGCTACACAGTTACAGAAAGCTAAACCAACAACCACACTGTCATGTCTTTAGTATCATTATTAAAGGTGAAGACTTATTTTATCAAATCAATTCTCTGTAATTATTATTACGTGATTAAACTAATCACGGAAAATGTTCAGATTACAAAGTTATAATTTTCTGAGTATACCTCTTCAGATATTTGAATATCTGATCAATTAGTCTTCTATTAATAAATTATTATTATTATTATTATTACCTTCGTCAGTCTCATCTGAACGTCGTAAATTGTTGGTTATCTGCACGAACCCAGCCTCTACTATGAATCATCCATACACCTATTGGCTCAATTATTTATTAACTAACTAACTAAACAATTACAGAATATACAATACATAATAACATTATACAGTAAAATGCCGTCCCTAGTGGACTAAACAAGACAAAACAGTTGGGTTATAACATGGTAAATTCAGAGAGAAGAGAAAGAGGTTTTGGAAGGAAGACTAAGGAACATTGGTCTTCATAGGACCTGGGAAGCTATTCTCACATAAATACATATGCCACTAACGATCACTCATTTGGGAAAAGCAATGCATTGTATTTACGTGAAGCTGGTGATGTGAGGCTCTGGTTTGCCCAGTCGATGTCGCCCTCGTCCTTTGTGGAAACTTCCGGGTCGTCGTGTGAGAAGTTCACATGGTCGGAGAGGTTCATCTCACTCTGGAGATTCGTCCACGTCGCTCAGTGTTCTCGTACTAGATTTGCTACCTTTCCAGCTGCAGTCTGTTAGGCTGTCGTCTAGGACTCACTTCTTCTTAAGTGATCAATAGTTCAGAGTTCATACCATTTTACGTGTAGAGCAAGCTCCCACGTTTCCTGGCCTCTATGGTTGACATTAGAATTAGCCCTTTTAAACGTGAAGACAAATCCTCACGGTATTCAGAACTTGAGTGACTTTTCGTTATGTAGAGTGGATGTGCTACTATTCGCCACCACAGCTCACGCTGGGGTTTGCTTAGTTCAATGTGAATTGGGTCATGGGGGCTCTTATAGAAATGTAGAGAAGGGGTTGGTTCATCATTTCCAACCAATGCCTATTCACTTGAGCTTGGCTACTGACTTAGTTAAACTTTACAGGGAAGACAATTTTCTCATTTTAAAAGTTAACATCACATTACATCATTTCGTAAATAGTTTCATCTTTACTCATTCATTTTATACAAGAATTAGATGCAAACCTCATAGCTGAGGCACCTGTATAAACAGAGTTAGGGTAATGTGGCTGTATGAGGTCACGAACATGAAACAAAACGGCCGCGTCGTAGCTGGCTTCTCCACCGACCGTTTTCACATTCTCCAAAATAGGACTATTGTTCCATTCTCAAATTCTGGGATGTAGTAGAATTGGGCGGGAGAATCCCTTTGTTTTACTGTGAAGCTCTTTCTCAATTGCATGGTCAGGGAGAGTCTCTATGGTATTTACGACGTGGTTGTAAAGTCGTAAAACTGCCTCGTAAAACTGTGAGGGGGGGGGGGTTGTTCACATCTCTGCTAGCCAATTCACTGAAAGGGCCAGCGTTCACAATGCAAACCGAAATTGGATACATTGTAAACGCAGGTCCCACGAGGAAAAACATAGCTAGATAGCATTTCTTTGTTTTTGCAGTGACATATTTTTATGGAGCATCTGATGACCTAATGTGGTGAGTGATGAACATTGATTTATCTCGTACCTACTGTTGCAGTCGTGACGCAAGTGGCGCTATGCTGTCAAATCCTCCCACATGTTTCTAGTTTGACTAGCTGTTTTCAGCAACTGGTATTTTTTTACTTGTTTAGTTCGCTTCTAGCCTAGTGTTTGAAATGCAATGTGATCTCGTAATGAATAGTGTCAAGTGTCCTGACGAGAAGGCAAACTTTTCTAGTTATGCCAGGCAAAATTGGGCATATCAGCTCATTGTTATGGATGTATCTAAATGAATGTCAATAGGAAACAGGTTAAACAAAAGCAAATGCAGAAACGGAACTTAAAGAACGAACAACTGGGTCACATCCATAAATATCAAACCAGAACGAACGACTGGGTCGCGTCCATAAATATCAAACCAACTGAACTAACGACTGGGTCGCGTTCATAAATATCAAACCAACTGAACGAACGACTGGGTCGCGTCCATAAATATCAAACCAACTGAACTAACGACTGGGTCGCGTCCATAAATATCAAACCAACTGAACGAACGACTGGGTCACATCCATAAATATCAAACCAACTGAACTAACGACTGGGTCGCGTCCATAAATATCAAACCAACTGAACTAACGACTGGGTCGCGTTCATAAATATCAAACCAACTGAACTAACGACTGGGTCACATCCATAAATATCAAACCAACTGAACGAACGACTGGGTCACATCCATAAATATCAAACCAACTGAACTAACGACTGGGTCGCGTCCATAAATATCAAACCAACTGAACTAACGACTGGGTCGCGTCCATAAATATCAAACCAACTGAACGAACGACTGGGTCGCGTCCATAAATATCAAACCAACTGAACTAACGACTGGGTCGCGTCCATAAATATCAAACCAACTGAACTAACGACTGGGTCGCGTTCATAAATATCAAACCAACTGAACTAACGACTGGGTCGCGTCCATAAATATCAAACCAACTGAACGAACGACTGGGTCGCGTCCATAAATATCAAACCAACTGAACTAACGACTGGGTCGTGTCCATAAATATCAAACCAACTGAACTAACGACTGGGTCGCGTCCATAAATATCAAACCAACTGAACTAACGACTGGGTCGCGTCCATAAATATCAAACCAACTGAACTAACGACTGGGTCGCGTCCATAAATATCAAACCAACTGAACTAACGACTGGGTCGCGTCCATAAATATCAAACCAACTGAACTAACGACTGGGTCGCGTCCATAAATATCAAACCAACTGAACTAACGACTGGGTCGCGTCCATAAATATCAAACCAACTGAACTAACGACTGGGTCGCGACCATAAATATCAAACCAACTGAACTAACGACTGGGTCGCGACCATAAATATCAAACCAGAACGAACGACTGGGTCGCGTCCATAAATATCAAACCAGAACGAACGACTGGGTCGCGTCCATAAATATCAAACCAACTGAACTAACGACTGGGTCGCGTCCATAAATATCAAACCAACTGAACTAACGACTGGGTCGCGACCATAAATATCAAACCAACTGAACTAACGACTGGGTCGCGACCATAAATATCAAACCAGAACGAACGACTGGGTCGCGTCCATAAATATCAAACCAACTGAACGAACGACTGGGTCACATCCAAAAATATCAAACCAACTGAACTAACGACTGGGTCGCGTCCATAAATATCAAACCAACTGAACGAACGACTGAGTCACATCCATAAATATCAAACCAACTGAACGAACGACTGGGTCGCGTTCATAAATATCAAACCAACTGAACTAACGACTGGGTCGCGTCCATAAATATCAAACAAACTGAACTAACGACTGGGTCGCGTTCATAAATATCAAACCAACTGAACGAACGACTGGGTCGCGTTCATAAATATCAAACCAACTGAACTAACGACTGGGTCGCGTCCATAAATATCAAACCAGAACGAACGACTGGGTCGCGTTCATAAATATCAAACCAACTGAACTAACGACTGGGTCGCGTCCATAAATATCAAACCAACTGAACTAACGACTGGGTCGCGTCCATAAATATCAAACCAACTGAACTAACGACTGGGTCGCGTCCATAAATATCAAACAAACTGAACTAACGACTGGGTCGCGTTCATAAATATCAAACCAACTGAACTAACGACTGGGTCGCGTCCATAAATATCAAACCAGAACGAACGACTGGGTCGCGTTCATAAATATCAAACCAACTGAACTAACGACTGGGTCGTGTCCATAAATATCAAACCAATTGAACGAACGACTGGGTTTCATCTCTAGCAATTAAAATATGAGAAAGTTTGAATTCTCTTTATAAAAATGAAAATATCAATTAAATGTTTTTATTTCTACTGGTAAATGTTTGCTTTAGTATTGTTTTCTTTAGCAACTGTGGTATAAGCAGGATAAAAATGAACTCCGCAAAGGGACTTGACTCCGCCTCGTCCCGCTGCGTTTTCCATTATTTCCAAGGTAATGTACAGAACGTCGGCATTTGTCTCTTACTGTCATGATAAACTTTAAAGTTTTAGTCACAAGTGTAGGGTTACAAAGGGAGGGTATATTACTGGAAACTTTCAAAGTTTACCAGTAAACTACCAGAATTTTGGTATCTTTTAATTATTGTATGTAATCTATCGAAATAAATCCAGTTGTCGTTTTAGGTACTACAGATTATCACAGGTGTCTGTAATTATCTCTGGCCTTATCACATGTAAAATATGTGAGAAAAAATGTATATGATTTTATTATAAAAAAATCGAATGACCGCTGTAAAACATTCTAAATATAAACCATACACTTAGTGAATACCATTGGTGTACCTGTACACAGCCAATCTGTAAATAGCACACCCAAATACCTCATCCCCCTATTGTTATTTATCTTTTTGCTCTTTTGCAACCCAGTATCTCTACTTGCACATCATCATCTGCACATCTATCACTCCAGTGTTAATGCTAAATTGTAATTATTTAGCCTCTATGGCCTATTTATTGCCTTACCTCCCTAATCTTCTACATTTGCACACACTGTATATAGATTTTTCTATTGTGTTATTGACTACGTTTGTTTATCCCATGTGTAACTCTGTGTTGTTGTTTTTGTCGCAATGCTTTGCTTTATCTTGTAAATGAGAACTTGTTCTCAACTGGCCTACCTGGTTAAATAAAGGTGAAATAAAAAATATCCCCTATTTATTTTTTTGCAATATATTTAATTTACTCTGTCAATATGTATTTGTTGTCAATGTTTTGCCGTTAAACTGGTGGCAGTTGTGAAAATAGTCAATCATTGGACAAGTTGCAGAGGTAATTGAAAATAATGCTATTGCTGATTAGACGCTTTTTTCATTCATTAGGCTATTTTCTCTTGGACCATATGGTCTATCTACTAAAAACTGTTGGACAATATGGACACAGATATATATATTTTCATATATATCTTTTTTTTATATATGAATTTAAAAAATGCAGTTATTAAAGTATAAATTACCAAAGTTACAATAGATTGCCAGAAGATTCCAGTAACTTTAGTAAATTACCGGTAGCTATCAAATCACATGCGCCGAATACAACCGTGAAATGCTTACTTACAAGCCCTTAAACAACAATGCAGTTCAAGAAATAGTTAAGAAAATATTTACAAAATAAAGTAAAAAATGTAATTAAAAGTAACACAAAATTACTTAACAATAATGAGGCTATATACAGGGGGTACCGATACCGAGTCAATGTGCGGGGGTACAGGTTAGTCAAGGTAATTTGTACATCTAGGTATGGCTAAAGTGACTATGCATAGATAATAAACAGTGAGTAGCAGCAGTGTAAAAACAAAGGGGGGAGGTCAATGTAAATAGTCCCGGTGGCCGTTTTATTAATTGTCTTTTGAACCTAGACTTGGCACTCCGGTACCGCTTGCAGTGCGGTAGCAGAGAGAACACTCTATGACTTGGGTGACTGGAGTCGTTGACAATTTTCCTGGATGTCAGGAAGCTTGGCCCCAGTGATGTACGGGGCCGTACTCACTACCCTCTGTAGTGCCTTATGGTCGGAGGCCGAGCAGTTGCCATACCAGGCGGGGATGCAAGCAGTGAGGATGCTCTCGATGGTGCAGCTGTAGAACTTTTTGAGGATCTGGGGAGCCATGCCAAATCTTTTCAGTATCCTGAGGGGGGAAAGGTGTTGTCGTGCCCTCTTCACGACTGTCTTGGTGTGTTTGGACCATGATGGTTCGTTGGGGATGTGGACACTAAGGAACTTGAAACTCTCGACCCGCTCCACTACAGCCCCGTCGACGTTAATGGGGGCCTGTTCAGCCCTCCTTTTCCTGTAGTCCACGATCATCTCCTTTGTCTTGCTCACATTGAGGTCTCTGAACTCCTCCCTATAGGCTGTCTCATCGTTGTCGGTGATCAGGCCTACCACTGTTGTATCGTCAGCAAACTTAATGATGGAGTTTGAGTCGTTCTTGGCCACGCAGTCATGGGTGAAGAGGGAGTACAGGAGGGGACTAAGCACGCACCCTTGTTGGGCCACGGTGTTGAGGATCAGTGTGGCAGAAGTGTTGTTGCCTACCCTTACCACTTGGGGGCGCCCATCAGGAAGTCCAGGATCCAGTTGCAGAGGGAGGTGTTTACTCCCAGGATCCTTAGCTTCGTGATGAGCTATGTGGGCACTATGGTGTTGAACGCTGAGCTGTAGTTAATGAACATCATTCTCACATAGGTGTTCCTTTTGTCCAGGTGGAAAAGCGCAGTGTGGATTGAGATTGCGTCATCTGTGGATCTGTTGGGCGGTATGCGAACACTTCATGGATACCGACGTGAGTGCTTCGGGGCGGTAGTCATTTAGGCAGGTTACCTTCGCTCTCTTGAGCACAGTGACTATAGGGGTCTGCATGAAACGTGTAGGTATTACAGACTTGGTCAGGGAGAGGTTGAAAATGTCATTGAAGACACTTGCCAGTTGGTCTGCGCATGCTCTGAGTACACACCTTGGTAATCCGTCTGGCCCCGCGGCCTTGTGAATGTTGACCAGTTTAAAGGTCTTGCTCACATCGGCTACGGAGAGCGTGATCACACAGTCGTCCTGAACAGCTGGTGCTCTCATGCATGCTTCAGTGTTGCTTGCCTCGAAGCCAGCTTTACAACCCCGACACAGGAGTGGTCTCTCTTTTTGTGTAAAGTCATCTTCTCTTTTCCTTCTCCCTCTTCTTTCTTCCTCTTCCCTCCTTTTCTTCCTCCTGTCTAGTTGGTACCTGAAGGCCCAGCAGATTGCTCCTAAGAACGGACGACCCTACAACCAGCTGGCCCTGCTGGCTGTTTACACGGTGAGAAGATGTGTTATTTTCTACAGTGGGGGACAAGATGAGACGAGACAAATATCTGCTGTGTTGTGTTGATGTAATGCTGTGTAAAGTATGTATTGCTGACCAAAAAAATGATTTCCATGAAAATGGTGAATAATGTATATAGTTAGTAATATTTTGAGAGAGAAACCCGACAGACACAAGAAAGATCACTCACATCTCTTCTCTGTCTCTCTCTCTCTCTCTCTCTCTCGCTCTCTCTGTCTCTCGCTCTCTCTGTCTCTCGCTCTCTCTGTCTCTCTCTCTCTCTCTCTCTCTCTGTCTCTCTCTCTCTTCTCTCTCTCTCTCTCTGTCTCTCTCTCTCTCTGTCTCTCTCTCTCTGTCTCTCGCTCTCTCTGTCTCTCGCTCTCTCTGTCTCTCGCTCTCTCTGTCTCTCGCTCTCTCTGTCTCTCGCTCTCTCTGTCTCTCGCTCTCTCTCTCTCTCTCTCTCTCTCTCTCTCTCTAGAAGAGGAAGTTGGATGCGGTGTATTATTACATGCGTAGCCTGGCGGCCTCCAATCCCATCCTCACTGCCAAGGAGAGCCTCATGAGTCTGTTTGAAGAGACCAAACGCAAGGTCGAACACACACACACACTGGCCACATATACACCTATAGCTCAACCGACACTGCTTTCATAGACCAGCTAATGTATTCATAGACCAAACACATCCAAGCCTTTCATCTCCTGGTTCTGTCCCCTGCTTGTGTATTCTGTATATATGACCTCTGACCCCTTGACCCCCCCCCCCCCCCCCCCCCCCCCCCAGGCGGACCAGATGGGGCGGAGGCAGGAGTCAGAAGGGGGTTCCAGGGGCCCGGGCGTCCGGGGTGGAGGAAGAGGACGGGGGGAGCAGGGGGCCAGAGTAGAGATCTGGCTTCGCCCTGTCGTCCAGGCAGGGGCTCTCTCATCGCACCGCGGGGGCAGCGAGTCCAGCAGAGACTCTGAACAGGACGGAGAGCTCGGCAACCTCAGCGCTAGTGACGTGAGTACAATACACACATATGTATGCACCCACGCACACTTACTCTTTATGGCTTCTCTTCTGCTTCTCTTCCGGTTCTGTTACAGTTCTTCTATATTGGACATTGTTAAAACTCCTCTGTGTCTCTTTGTGTCCATCTGTGGGTGTGCACATGTTCAATCATGCGTCAGAAGAAGTATACTTCATGGTAGCCACACACACACACACACACATAGACACACACAGCAACAGAGACACACACAGAAATGGAGTCACATGTGACCTTGTTTCCAGACACACAACAGGAACTATTCACCATTATATATCTCTCTCTCTGTCGGTCTTTCTTTCTTTCTTTCCAGCTCATATTCTCCTCTTCCTCTCCTTGCAAAAAAATCTAAAACCTGTTTTTGCTTTGTCATTATGGGTTATTGTGTGTCGATTGATGAGGGGAAAAAATACTTTCATCAATGTTAGAATAAGGCTGTAATGTAACAAAATGTGGGAAAAGTGAAGGGGTCTGAATACTTTCTGAATGCACTGTATATGCTGTCACTTTCTCTGTTAAACACCTCTGGTTCTCAGGTTCCCTTGTCCACAGGGCACAGTCAGAGAAACACACCCATATTCTCTCTCACACACACACACACACATATACACACACAGACAGACATAAACATACATATACACACACTAGAGATGTTTTCTCTCCCAGGAAGTGGTGGCTCTGTGACTCACCCTCCGTAGTGGACAGACAGAGTGCGTCGTGGGCCGCGGCGCTCTCGCCGTCTCCATGGAGATACGCCCTCGTAAAAACACATCCACACACACACACATACGCAGGCAAACACACAAACACCCGCTCACATACACAGTCTTGTACAACTAACCTTGTCGGCGACACACAATTTAGTCCCATTCAAAATACAATTTTCCCTAACCCCTAAACCTAACACTAACCTTAACCCAAAAACCTAACCCTAACCAAGTTTTTGTTAGTTTACTTTTCTTGTGGGGACTTCTAGGTAAACATGTCCAGACACACACGTGCAGGCAGAAACATGTAAACACCCAGACGCCGACACACGCAGACACACAGACACCCACACAGACACACACGTGCAGGCAGAAACATGTAAACACCCAGACACCCACACAGACACCCACACAGACACACACGCAGACACTAGGGATGAGCACTGTTATTTGAATATTCAAATACATTAGTATTAGAATAGTTGCGAGAGTATCAATTTTTTTTAAGAAACAAAACCCGGCATATTTTAACAATGAAAAGGCTGTGATATTGCTATACACGGATTTACCATGACATTTTAAATTCTTAATTCAATTAAACAATACACATTTTAATGTAGTTTTTAAGACGTGCCCCCAATAAAAATACATAATGTAGTCTTACAAAGGTTCTACGCGTTTCTTGTAATTGTCAGCCAATCAGTGGCACTACAGTCCGAGGCTGCATGTGTATAAAGCAATGTGGGAGATCTCTAATCATTGCAAAATTGAATTAAAATGACGGAATTAAGTTAGCTAAATGAGAAGGAGTAGGTTGCGACGAGCAACCATCAGGTTGGCTGTTTAATCTGAATGGAATTGTTGTCGACAAGGATGGGAAGCACAGCAAAATAGACTCAATTAGCCTAGTAGCTAGCTAGCTGACTAACATCGATTTGATGCAGTCAAGACAGGCACTACAAGATGGGATGATAGATAACCTATGGCATCCAGCGATTCTTCTGCCATAGAAACCCTTGGGCGGGCAGCCTAAGTCCATACAGTATATGTATTTTTTTTATTTTTCAAAATTTTTGGGGTGGAAAAATGCTTTGTGTAAACCTAAAGGAAAACTCCATCCAAAAACGATCTTTTGGTATTTGTTTCATTAGTCCATTGTTGATATAGTCCAAAAGTGTTTTATATGATGCATAATGTACCATACGGGCCAGATGTCTGTACAATTTTCTTAACAATTCAGCCGTGCCGACAGGCTGACCGTTGCCATTCCCCCTGCCACACCACCTAAGCCCTTTTTTTTGTCCAGAAAAAAACCCTGGCATCTACAAGTTTGTCTAACTAGCACAAGTCTGTATGACTACTCTCTCTCCTTCCCGTCTCAAACACACTGACCCCCGCACTGCTGCAAGCAAGCAGAGCAGCACCTCTGTCCTATGTTTCGCAGGCTGCGTAGCAAGCAAGCAGAGCAGCACCTCTGTCCTATGTTTCGCAGGCTGCGTAGCAAGCAAGCAGAGCAGCACTTCTGTCCTATGTTTCGCAGGCTGCGTAGCAAGCAAGCAGAGCAGCACCTCTGTCCTATGTTTCGCAGGCTGCGTAGCAAGCAAGCAGAGCAGCACCTCTGTCCTATGTTTCGCAGGCTGCGTAGCAAGCAAGCAGAGCAGCACCTCTGTCCTATGTTTCGCAGGCTGCGTAGCAAGCAAGCAGAGCAGCACCTCTGTCCTATGTTTCGCAGGCTGCGTAGCAAGCAAGCAGAGCAGCACCTCTGTCCTATGTTTCGCAGGCTGCGTAGCAAGCAAGCAGAGCAGCACCTCTGTCCTATGTTTCGCAGGCTGCGTAGCAAGCAAGCAGAGCAGCACCTCTGTCCTATGTTTCGCAGGCTGCGTAGCAAGCAAGCAGAGCAGCACCTCTGTCCTATGTTTCGCAGGCTGCGTAGCAAGCAAGCAGAGCAGCACCTCTGTCCTATGTTTCGCAGGCTGCGTAGCAAGCAAGCAGAGCAGCACCTCTGTCCTATGTTTCGCAGGCTGCGTAGCAAGCAAGCAGAGCAGCACCTCTGTCCTATGTTTCGCAGGCTGCGTAGCAAGCAAGCAGAGCAGCACCTCTGTCCTATGTTTCGCAGGCTGCGTAGCAAGCAAGCAGAGCAGCACCTCTGTCCTATGTTTCGCAGGCTGCGTAGCAAAGCCATTTCCCAACTTCAAACACTGTTCCAAATGGTTTTGTTGTTGTTATTTTTACATGTAGTTCGACTATCCGGGATATCTGTAAAAAATATATATTATTCTAATAGTGAAATAATTTAAAATGCCCATTGCTAACACACACACACACATATCCATGTGTGAAACCTGTTAGTTAACAGACTTCCCCATGACTAAATCAGTAGTTAATGACAAATGTCTGTCTTTGTGTCTGGAAGACTGTTTACCATAGTTTAATCTTCCTCTCTTTTTCTTTTCATCTCTTCAATTACCTTTGTTGTTTTTCTGATGTAAGTTGGCCTATAGTCAGGTTCTGGTGCCCACCTTTCTGCTCAGTCTCTATCACCTACCTAGCTGTTATAATCAGTGTTATAACCAGTCCTGTTCACCTAGCTGTTATAACCAGTGTTATAACCAGTCCCCTTCACCTAGCTGTTATAACCAGTGTTATAACCAGTCCCCTTCACCTAGCTGTTATAACCAGTGTAATAACCAGTCCCCTTCACCTAGCTGTTATAACCAGTGTAATAACCAGTCCCCTTCACCTAGCTGTTATAACCAGTCCCCTTCACCTAGCTGTTATAACCAGTGTTATAACCAGTCCCCTTCACCTAGCTGTTATAACCAGTGTAATAACCAGGCTCCTTCACCTAGCTGTTATAACCAGTGTTATAACCAGTCCCCTTCACCTAGCTGTTATAACCAGTGTTATAACCAGTCCCCTTCACCTAGCTGTTATAACCAGTCCCCTTCACCTAGCTGTTATAACCAGTGTAATAACCAGGCCCCTTCACCTAGCTGTTATAACCAGTGTTATAACCAGGCCCCTTCACCTAGCTGTTATAACCAGTGTAATAACCAGGCCCCTTCACCTAGCTGTCATAACCAGTGTAATAACCAGGCCCCTTCACCTAGCTGTTATAACCAGTGTAATAACCAGTCCCCTTCACCTAGCTGTTATAACCAGTGTTATAACCAGTCCTGTTCACCTAGCTGTTATAACCAGTGTTATAACCAGTCCCCTTCACCTAGCTGTTATAACCAGTGTTATAACCAGTCCCCTTCACCTAGCTGTTATAACCAGTGTTATAACCAGTCCCCTTCACCTAGCTGTTATAACCAGTCCCCTTCACCTAGCTGTTATAACCAGTCCCCTTCACCTAGCTGTTAAATAGCATAGAACAATGAAAGAAGACGACAGGACAGACATGACTAATCAATGTTAGACCTACTATCTGACTCATCAGTGCTCTGTTGCTCCTGTCTGTCTGCAGCTCAATAAGAGGTTCATTCTCAGCTTCCTCCACGCTCATGGAAAACTCTTCACTAAAGTGGGGTGAGTTATTTTGGTGTGTGTGTGGTCGTGAATTAAATATGTAGACTTCATTTTTTTAAAGCCCGTGTGGTTGTGTGTATGCTCTAACACACGTATTTCACTGATAATGCTGTTGTTTTTGAAGGATTTTTCTGGTCTTACCTATCTTAGTTGAAAGCACTGACTGTAAGTATCTCTGGGTAAGAGTGTGTGCTAAATGAGCAACATGTCCACTGTGTGGCAGCATGGAGTCGTTCCCGGAGGTGGTCAGTCGTGTTCTCCAGGAGTTCAGAGCACTGCTCCAACACAGCCCCTCTCCCCTGGGAAGAACACGCCTGTTACAGATCATCACCATCAACATGTTCACTATACACAACGCTCAGAGCAGAGGTAACACACACACACATGTTACAGATCATCACCATCAACATGTTCACTATACACAACGCTCAGAGCAGAGGTAACACACACACACACGTTACAGATCATCACCATCAACATGTTCACTATACACAACGCTCAGAGCAGAGGTAACACACACACACATGTTACAGATCATCACCATCAACATGTTCACTATACACAACGCTCAGAGCAGAGGTAACACACACACACATGTTACAGATCATCACCATCAACATGTTCACTATACACAACGCTCAGAGCAGAGGTAACACACACACACATGTTACAGATCATCACCATCAACATGTTCACTATACACAACGCTCAGAGCAGAGGTAACACACACACACATGTTACAGATCATCACCATCAACATGTTCACTATACACAACGCTCAGAGCAGAGGTAACACACACACACATGTTACAGATCATCACCATCAACATGTTCACTATACACAACGCTCAGAGCAGAGGTAACACACACACACATGTTACAGATCATCACCATCAACATGTTCACTATACACAACGCTCAGAGCAGAGGTAACACACACACACATGTTACAGATCATCACCATCAACATGTTCACTATACACAACGCTCAGAGCAGAGGTAACACACACACACACACACACACACACACACACCAAGAGAAAAGTGACCTTGCGCAAAAACACTGAAGCCTATGATCCCTCTCCTCCCCTTTCCCTTCCCTCTCCCTTCCTCTCTCTCTCTCCCTCCCCCTTCCTCTCTCTCTCTCCCTCCCCCTTCCTCTCTCCCTCTACCTCCTTCCTTCCCTTTCTCTCTCCCTCCCTCCCTCCCTCTCCTCCCCGTTCCCTCTCCCTCCCTCCCTCCCTCCCTCCCTCTCCTCCTCCCTCCCTCTCGTCTCCCTTCCTCTAGGAGGAGATGGTGAGGTGAGGTCTGTTTTACAGGAGCAGACTACATCTCTGGGTCTGGCCATGTTCTCTCTGCTGGTCCAGCGCTGCACAGAACTACTGAGAGACACACCTGCAGGTATGTCATTCACAGATGGGATATTTGTATACATTGTATGGTTGTGTAAAGATTGTTTGATTGACACAGTTCATATGAGGGAAGAGTTGTGTTCTCTGACGCACTCTAACACGCTAACACGCTAACCCACTAACCCACTAACACACTAACCCTCTAACCCACTAACCCTCTAACCCACTAACCCTCTAACCCACTAACCCTCTAACCCACTAACACTCTAACCCACTAACCCTCTAACCCACTAACCCACTAACCCTCTAACCCACTAACCCACTAACACTCTAACCCACTAACCCTCTAACCCACTAACCCTCTAACCCACTAACCCACTAACACTCTAACACTCTAACCCACTAGCACGCTAACCCTCTAACCCACTAGCACGCTAACCCTCTAACCCACTAGCACGCTAACCCTCTAACACACTAACACTCTAACCCACTAACACGCTAGCCCACTAACACTCTAACCCACTAACACTCTAACCCACTAACCCTCTAACCCACTAACCCTCTAACCCTCTAACACTCTAACCCTCTAACACTCTAACACACTAACCCTCTAACACACTAACCCTCTAACCTCTAACCCACTAACACTCTAACCCACTAACCCACTACCACTCTAACCCTTTAACACGATAACCCACTAACACTCTAACCCACTAACACTCTAACCCACTAACCCACTACCACTCTAACCCTTTAACACGATAACCCACTAACCCTCTAACCCACTAACCCTCTAACCCACTAACACTCTAACCCACTAACACTCTAACCCACTAACCAATTACCACTCTAACCCACTAACCCTCTAACCCACTAACACTCTAACCCCATAACTCTCAAACCCACTAACCCTCTAACACACTAACCCACTAACACTCTAACCCACTAACCGTCTAACCCCATAACTCTCAAACCCACTAACCCTCTAACACACTAACCCACTAACACTCTAACCCACTAACACTCTAACCCACTAACCGTCTAACCCCATAACTCTCAAACCCACTAACCCTCTAACCCACTAACCCTCTAACCCACTAACCCTCTAACACACTAACCCTCTAACCCTCTAACCCTCTAACACTCTAACACACTAACCCTCTAACACACTAACCCTCTAACCTCTAACCCACTAACACTCTAACCCACTAACCCACTACCACTCTAACCCTTTAACACGATAACCCACTAACACTCTAACCCACTAACACTCTAACCCACTAACCCACTACCACTCTAACCCTTTAACACGATAACCCACTAACCCTCTAACCCACTAACCCTCTAACCCACTAACACTCTAACCCACTAACACTCTAACCCACTAACCAATTACCACTCTAACCCACTAACCCTCTAACCCACTAACACTCTAACCCCATAACTCTCAAACCCACTAACCCTCTAACACACTAACCCACTAACACTCTAACCCACTAACACTCTAACCCACTAACCGTCTAACCCCATAACTCTCAAACCCTCTAACCCTCTAACACACTAACCCACTAACACTCTAACCCACTAACACTCTAACCCACTAACCGTCTAACCCCATAACTCTCAAACCCACTAACCCTCTAACACACTAACCCACTAACACTCTAACCCACTAACACTCTAACCCACTAACCGTCTAACCCCATAACTCTCAAACCCTCTAACCCTCTAACACACAAACCCTCTAACACACAAACCCTCTAACACACAAACCCTCTAACCCACTACCACTCTAACCCACAAACACTCTAACCCACTAACACTCTAACCCACTAACACACTAACCCTTTAACCCACTAACCCTTTAACACACTAACCCACTAACCCACTAACCCTCTAACCCACAAACACTCTAACCCTCTAACCCACTACCACTCTAACCCACAAACACTCTAACCCACTAACACTCTAACCCTCTAACCCACTAACCCTCTAACCCCATAACTCTCAAACCCTCTAACCCACTAACAGGCTACTGTGAAATGGTAGAACCTGCTGTAGCCAGCTAACTAGCCATGTGCTTTTTCTCCATGACCAAAACATGGTGTTTTATTTAGATGCTATGGGAATGAATACACAAGCAGCATATCAAACTGGGATCATGTTTTAGGTTGGATGGATTCTTGGTTCTGACTCCTAAAACTTAGGGTTAATTATCAGGTATCCTATTGAAATATTGAGTACTATGTTTTAGAGGGTCTACACCAGAAGTGAATGGTTATCTGTAGGAGGAAGGTATATGGTGGGTGCAATTAAGCTTGGAATGAACTGAGTGTAGGGAAAACGATCACATGTGGCAGGCATTGATAAGGAGAGAGCCATGGATTAGTGATGAAGGGGGTCGAGGTCAGGTCATGTTAAGGGAGAAGGAACAGTTTATTTCCCCTAACACTTAGTTTCCTGCAATAAAGAGGCAATGTTTAGCAGGGAGGAGACTGTATACCACCACTGGTGGTACCATGTTTTGGTCGGTTCAGCTGTTCGACCCTCTGGGATGAATTCACTTGGTTTAAGCTTTCATAGTGTCCCTCGAGTTCTTACTCTGATAATTACAACCTAACAGGTTACACCGACAAGTATAAGAATATTTTCCAGGGCATATTTTTTTAAATTATGAATCTGATTATGTCGCATTGGAGAAGTGGGAAGCTAAAAAGGCTGGCTAGCTTGCTATGTTTTAGCCAGGCTAAAGCCACCTAGCCAGGCTGCCAGCTAGCTACTACTCGCAAGGGAAGGGGACTCTTCCTTGCTTTCTAAAAATGTAATGCCAAATGTTTTTTTATTTTGCTATCGTGAGTGGGAGTGGGACTGATGAGGATATCATGTTACCAAAAATCCAACTCTACCCACACAGCTTGTAGTAACCTTAATGGAGAGGTTTGCCTGACCTATGAACTCTACCCCCTAGGAAGGCAGACAATGATTCTCTTTCTCTCTCTCCCTATCCCTTTCTTCCTCTCCCTCACTCCCTCTCTCAGAGCCCATCCCTGAGGAGGAGAGAGAAGAGGGGGATGAGTGGGAGGAGGGGATGGTGAAAGTTTCTGCCTTCCCATTGGACCTGAGGGAGCTGCTGCCCAGCGTTAAAGTCTGGTCTGATTGGATGCTTGGACACCCCGACCAATGGAATCCTCCGCCTTGTAGTATAGAGTGAGTATACAATCCAAACACAGGACGATCTCCCTGTGGGGAGGTGTTACTGTCTCCTCTCTGTTCCTGTGGGGAGGTGTTACTGTCTCTTCTCTCTTCCTGTGGGGAGGTGTTACTGTCTCCTCTCTGTTCCTGTGGGGAGGTGTTACTGTCTCTTCTCTCTTCCTGTGGGGAGGTGTTACTGTCTCCTCTCTCTGTTCCTGTGGGGAGGTGTTACTGTCTCCTCTCTGTTCCTGTGGGGAGGTGTTACTGTCTCCTCTCTCTGTTCCTGTGGGGAGGTGTTACTGTCTCCTCTCTGTTCCTGTGGGGAGGTGTTACTGTCTCCTCTCTGTTCCTGTGGGGAGGTGTTACTGTCTCCTCTCTGTTCCTGTGGGGAGGTGTTACTGTCTCCTCTCTCTTCCTGTGGGGAGGTGTTACTGTCTCCTCTCTCTTCCTGTAGGGAGGTGTTACTGTCTCCTCTCTGTTCCTGTGGGGAGGTGTTACTGTCTCCTCTCTGTTCCTGTGGGGAGGTGTTACTGTCTCCTCTCTCTTCCTGTAGGGAGGTGTTACTGTCTCCTCTCTGTTCCTGTGGGGAGGTGTTACTGTCTCTTCTCTCTTCCTGTAGGGAGGTGTTACTGTCTCCTCTCTGTTCCTGTGGGGAGGTGTTACTGTCTCTTCTCTCTTCCTGTAGGGAGGTGTTACTGTCTCCTCTCTGTTCCTGTGGGGAGGTGTTACTGTCTCCTCTCTCTGTTCCTGTGGGGAGGTGTTACTGTCTCTTCTCTCTTCCTGTAGGGAGGTGTTACTGTCTCCTCTCTGTTCCTGTGGGGAGGTGTTACTGTCTCTTCTCTCTTCCTGTAGGGAGGTGTTACTGTCTCCTCTCTGTTCCTGTGGGGAGGTGTTACTGTCTCCTCTCTCTTCCTGTAGGGAGGTGTTACTGTCTCCTCTCTGTTCCTGTGGGGAGGTGTTACTGTCTCCTCTCTCTTCCTGTAGGGAGGTGTTACTGTCTCCTCTCTGTTCCTGTGGGGAGGTGTTACTGTCTCCTCTCTCTGTTCCTGTGGGGAGGTGTTACTCTCTCCTCTCTGTTCCTGTGGGGAGGTGTTACTGTCTCTTCTCTCTTCCTGTAGGGAGGTGTTACTGTCTCCTCTCTGTTCCTGTGGGGAGGTGTTACTGTCTCCTCTCTCTTCCTGTGGGGAGGTGTTACTGTCTCCTCTCTGTTCCTGTGGGGAGGTGTTACTGTCTCCTCTCTGTTCCTGTGGGGAGGTGTTACTGTCTCCTCTCTGTTCCTGTGGGGAGGTGTTACTGTCTCCTCTCTGTTCCTGTGGGGAGGTGTTACTGTACCACACTGATTGTCCCTCGTCTCTCTACCAGTGGTTGTAGCTCTGGTGTGTGGCGTAGCTTGGCCGACCTGTGTAATGCGTTGGCGCGTGTCGACCACGGGGAAGCGCCGCTGTACAAGGCAGACGGGGACGGAGACGAGGGGGATGAGGAGCTCCGCCTGTTGCTATTGGAGGAGGACAGGCTGCTGGCCGGCTTCGTCCCGCTGCTCGCCGCCCCACAGGAACCTTGCTACATAGACCTCACCAGGGATACCGTGAGTTTATACACCATATATACATTGCATACATGCTCTCGCTCTCTTTCTCTTGCTCGCTCTCACTCTCTCCCTCTCTCTCTTTCTCTCCCTCTCTCTCTCTCTCTGTCCCCCTCACTCTTTCCCTTTCTCTCTCTCTCGCTCTCCCCGTCTCACTCTCTCCCTATTTCTCTCTCTGTCTCTCCCTCTAGGTAATAGCAGCAGACTGTAAAAGGGTAACAGTGTTGAAGTATTTCCTGGAGGCTCTGTGTGGACAGGAACAACCTCTCCTGGCCTTCAAGGGAGGGAAGTATGTCTCCATGGCAACCTCTCCCCAACCCAGCAGCCCCGGCGACGCCCACAGTCGACACGACTCACTGACCGAGAGAGAGGTGTTTGTTTGTTTCTCTCTCTTACCAATCAAATGTTATCGCAGGTTCTTCTCCAAGTTTTTCGGTCTCTCATTCCTTGAATATTTGTTTTAAGTCTAGCACTGAGTTAGACACCTGTCTCAACTAATTACCGTCTTGAATCCCATGGTTAGCTGAATCAGGTGTGTAGGTGTTTTTAGATGTGTGGCTGCTAACATGTCCCTCTGTTCCCCTCTCTCCTGTGGTGCTGTATCTTAGAGCGATGACGTCATCGTGGAGGCGGAGTCGTCTGTTTCCGAGGGGGATGAGGGCGGGGGCAGCGAAGATGACATCAGAGAGCTTCGGGCCAGACACAGCGCCCTCACTAACAGACTGGCGCAGCAGCAACGACGCAGGGACAAGATACAGGTCACACACACACACACTATATGCACACTCACACAGACTTACAGACACACACACGCACACTATATACAGACACACACACACTATATACGTACACACACACTATATACACACTCACACAAATACACACTCACAGAGACACACACACACACACACACACTATATACACACTCACACACACACACTATATACGTACACACACACTATATACACACTCACACAGACACACACTATATACAGTCGTGGCCAAAAGTTTTGAAAATGACACAAATATTAATTTTCACAAAGTCTGCTGCCTCAGTTTGTATGACGGCAATTTGCATATACTCCAGAATGTTATGAAGAGTGATCAGATGAATTGCAATTAATTGCAAAGTCCCTCTTCGCCATGCAAATTAACTGAATCCCCCCAAAACATTTCCACTGCATTTTAGCCCTGTCACAAAAGGACCAGCTGACATCATGTCAGTGATTCTCTCGTTAACACAGGTGTGAGTGTTGACGAGGACAAGGCTGGAGATCACTCTGTCATGCTGATTGAGTTCGAATAACAGACTGGAAGCTTCAAAAGGAGGGTGGTGCTTGGAATCATTGTTCTTCCTCTGTCAACCATGATTACCTGCAAGGAAACACGTGCCGTCATCATTGCTTTGCACAAAAAGGGCTTCACAGGCAAGGATATTGCTGCCAGTAAGATTGCACCTAAATCAACCATTTATCGGATCATCAAGAACTTCAAGGAGAGCGGTTCAATTGTTTCAGGGTGCCCAAGAAAGTCCAGCAAGTGCCAGGACCGTCTCCTAAAGTTCATTCAGCTGCGGGATCGGGGCACCACCAGTACAGAGCTTGCTCAGGAATGGCAGCAGGCAGGTGTGAGTGCATCTGCACGCACAGTGAGGCAAAGACTTTTGGAGGATGGCCTGGTGTCAAGAAGGGCAGCAAAGAAGCCACTTCTCTCCAGGAAAAACATCAGGGACAGACTGGTATTCTGCAAAAGGTACAGGGATTGGACTGCTGAGGACTGGGGTAAAGTCATTTTCTCTGATGAATCCCCTTTCCGATTGTTTGGGGCATCCGGAAAAAAGTTTGTCCGGAGAAGACAAGGTGAGCGCTACCATCAGTCCTGTGTCATGCCAACAGTAAAGCATCCTGAGACCATTCATGTGTGGGGTTGCTTCTCAGCCAAGGGAGAGGCTCACTCACAATTTTACCTGAGAACACAGCCATGAATAAAGAATGGTACCAACACATCCTCCGAGAGCAACTTCTCCCAACCATCCAGGAACAGTTTGGTGACGAACAATGCCTTTTCCAGCATGATGGAACACCTTGCCATAAGGCAAAATTGATAACTAAGTGGCTCGGGGAACAAAACATCGATATTTTGGGTCCATGGCCAGGAAACTCCCCAGACCTTAATCCCATTGAGAACTTGTGGTCAATCCTCAAGAGGCGGTGGACAAACAAAAACCCACAAATTCTGACAGACTCCAAGCATTGATTATGCAAGAATGGGCTGCCATCAGTCAGGATGTGGCCCAGAAGTTAATTGACAGCATGCCAGGGCAGATTGCAGAGGTCTTGAAAAAGAATGGTCAACACTGCAAATATTGACTCTGCATCAACTTCATGTAATTGTCAATAAAAGCCTTTGACACTTATGAAATGCTTGTAATTATACTTCAGTATTCCATAGTAACATCTGACAAAAATATCTAAAGACACTGAGGCAGCAGAGTTTGTGAAAATGAATATGTATGTCATTCTCAAAACTTTTGGCCACGACTGTACACTACCGTTCAGAAGTTTGGGGTCACTTAGAAGTTTCCTTGTTTTTAAAAGAAAAGCAAATGTTTTGTCCATTAAAATAACATCAAATTGATCAGAAACACAGTGTAAACAATGTTAATGTTGTACATGACTATTGTAGCTGGAAACGGCAGATTTCTTTATGGAATATCTACATAGGTGTACAGAGGCCCATTATCATCAACCATCACTCCTGTGTTCCAATGGCACGTTGTGTTAGCTAATCCAAGTTTATCATTTTAAAAGGCTAATTGATCATTAGGAAACCCTTGTGCAATTATATTACCACAGCTGAAAACTGACCCGATTTAAGATAAGCAGAGTAAAGTGTTTATATTACTTTATTCCTGTGCATGTAAACATACTCATTGCATGCTATGAATATGGGACCAAATACTAAACTTTTTGACTCATTTATTTACAAGAATCTTTAGGTGTGTCAATTTTGACCCCTACCTTTTTTTGAGGAAAATAATATGACTTAATAAACAACATCTCTTTCTCTGAGCAATTGTATTGGTATAATATCATTTCCCCATTTTTTTGGTGCGTACTATACAGTACCAGTCAAAAGCCTACACATTCAACGGTTTTTCTTTATTTTTACAATGTTGAAAATAGTATAAAAATGGATAAATAAAAACCCCGGAGTGAGTAGTTGTGTCAACTTTTAACTGGTTCTGTGTAGCTCAGCATTGACTTCCTACTGTAATTATTGATCATCTTTTTTTAGGGTGTCAATCATTTCGGACCCCGCTGTATGTCCTGAATTCTTGAGCGTATTAACCTGTGTGTTAACGTGTGTGTATACATGTGTTTATACCATGTAACGTGTGTTAACATGCGGGTGTGTCCCTCTGTGCAGGCCGTGTTACAGACATGTGGTCAGCTGGAGTTAGAGGTCCGTCCTCTTTTCCTGGTTCCAGACACCAACGCTTTCATCGACCACCTGACCAGCCTCAAGACACTACTGCAGTCTGGGACTTACATACTGGTGGTGCCCCTCATAGGTAACTAACACACACACACACACACACACACACACACACACACACACACAGGCTTCATCAACCACCTCACCGGCCTCAAGATACCTCTCCCCCTCCTTTTCTAACCCCCTTCCACCTCTCTCTCTCTCCCCGTCACTCGCTCGCTCTCTCTCCCTCCCCGTCTCTCACTCTCTCTCTCTCCCCCTTAATCTCTCCCCCTTAATCTCTCCCCCTATCTCTCCCCCGTCTCTCCGCACTGTCTCTCTATCTCTCTCCCCCTCTCGCTCTCTCCCTTCTCCAGTGATAACAGAGTTGGATGGTCTGGCAAAGGGTCAGGAGAGCTGCGGAGGCTCCGGCGGTGGTCGTGGCGGCGGTGGTTCCCGTGGAAACCCTGGCGCGACTCATGCACGGGCGGTCCAGGAGAAGGCCAAGGTTGCCGTGGCGTTTCTGGAGCGAGGGTTCGAGGCCAGAGAGCCCTGTCTCAGAGCGCTGACCAGCAGAGGAAGTCAACTGGAGTCTATTGCCTTCCGCAGTGAAGACACCTCCGGACAACAGGTGTGTTAATGTGTGTGTTTAAACACCCAGATCCTCTGTTTACAGTGCGATGTTTTACCATCATACCATTTGGAGCAGTCTGACTGCATATCAATGCATTTTCATCCAATTTTGGGCTGTCGTTGAAAATCATCTTTAGATTTACCAGTCTCTCCTCCCTCCCTACCTCCTCTCTTCCTTTCTCTCTCTCCAGGGGAACAATGATGATGTCATCTTGTCCTGCTGTCTCCACTACTGCAAAGACAAGGCTAAGGACTTCATGCCTGCACAGAGAGGTAGACAACCACCCACACACATTATGCCTGATTTGTCTATACTTTTATATTAACCCCCCTCTTTCCCTCTATCCTCTCCTTCCCCAAATCCCCCCCACCACTTCTCCCCCCCTCCCATCCTCTGCTCCCTTCTCCCCCCCTCCCATCCTCTGCTCCCTTCTCTCTCCCAACCTCTGCTCCCCTCCACTCTCTCTCCCCTACCGATTTGCCCTCTTCCTCCCTTCCAACCTCTCTCTACCAGACGGTCCGGTGCGGTTGCGTCGGGAGGTGGTTCTTCTGACAGATGACCGTAACCTGCGGGTCAAAGCCCTGACCAGGAATGTGCCGGTCAGAGACATCCCCGCCTTCCTCACCTGGGCCAAAGTGGGCTGAACCGGGTTACATCTTAGACCACGCCCATAGCACTCAAACAACCAATCAACTGCTGAGAACCGCTGGCCACCTCCCATACCATCGGAGTGGAGGAGGAGCCTGTAAGCTAATGCAGAAGTGAAGACTGATGGAGAGAAGGAGAAGAAAGCTTTTTTTGTGGAAAAATGAAATATGGAAACTAAAAAGCATTTTATTTTGTGTGGAATGAGTTGAATAGGCTGAGAGCTTTTTACCCTCTCATTGTGATGAGGTGTGTGTGTTTACCGCTGAGCTCAGGGAGCGGAAGGGAGGAGAGGAGCAGGGAGAGTTTTAAGAGATGCAGGAAGGCTGGCCCATGAAGAGAGGTAGAAGACAGGAGGAGGAGATGTATTTGTGTTCATTTCTGGTTTCTTTGGTCCAGCCATGCGTCGTGCGTAACTTCTGCAGAACGTTCACAAGGCCAGCGGCAGTACTTACCTCAGTGAAAACGACAGAGAGGAAGAGAGACATGGAATGGAGAGGGAGGTTAGGGCTGGAGGACGAAGGCCCAAACCTGACTGAGCAGTGTTATAGTGTGTGTCTGTGTGAGGATCTGTTTGACTGACAGCTGCTGGAACCCCCAGAGCAGCACAGAGAGAGAGGCTTTGTATTTTATTTATGTAACCTTTATTTAACGAGGCAAGTCAGTTAAGAACAAATTCTTTTTTACAATGAGGCCCTACCCCGGGCCAAACCCTAACGTCGCTGGGCCGGTTGTGATACAGCCTGGAATCGAACCAGGGTCTGTAGTGACGCCTCTAGCACTGAGATGCAGTGCCTTAGACCGCTGCGCCACTCGGGGGAGTGGCAGGGGAGGCAGGTTGTAGTATCGGGGTACCAGCCAGGTTGCAGTATCGGGGTACCAGCCAGGTTGTAGTATCGGGGTACCAGCCAGGTTGTAGTATCGGGGTACCAGCCAGGTTGGGGTACCAGCCAGGTTGGGGTACCAGCCAGGTTGTAGTATCGGGGTACCAGCCAGGTTGTAGTATAGTGGACGGGGGGGTACCTTCATCTACCCACCCTCCTCCAAGTCCCTGTGACCCCAAACCACACTCTCAGCCTCTGATGACCCGGAAGTGGTCCGTTTCAGTTCCTGTAAAACCATGAAGTGATTTTCATCCCAGTTGCCCAGCAGCTTGTGTTGACTGAGAGTCATTCCCAAGGCTTCTGTTAAGGAACAGCTTTAAAGACAAAAAGACAAAGGAAAAATACTTGGTCTTTTTTAGCATTGTGCGGTGGTGGGAGTGTGTTGTTTCTGAGTTGGCTGGTGTATCCATTGGGAGTGTGTGATGTTTAGGCTCTACAGAGGAGCTTTTCTGTCAGCAGTCGTTCTCACTCACCTACCCTTTTAGTTTGTTGTTTTTAAGAGTTTAAATATTATAATTAGATTGAACGTTAGTTTTAGGTCATTGTAAATTTTGTGTGTTTGTTTTCCTTTGTTTTTATTTTTTTAAATTCTATATCTATGTTCATTCTAAGTGCAGAACTTTGTGCTGATCTGTTTCTTTATGAGTGGCTAAGACCTGGGCTGCGTCCAAAATGGTACGCTGTGGGCCCTGGTCAAAAGTTGTGCACTAGGCCTATAAGGAACAGGGTGCCAATAGGGTGCCCTACACTGATCATACAATTAACAACGGAATTAGCTTTTGTAGCACCTTCAGTGTGCACACGTTAACAAGCTGGTATGATACGTGTGTAAACGTGCGTGTGTGTCAGAGAACACAATATTATGCACTGTGTCAGACAGACTGGAGTCTTTTCACAACCATAAAACGTCCCACGCAATACAAACAAAGAGGACATCAGTGAGGGTCTGATGTCATCCTCACGTAATGTTTGATCAGCATGCTATAATGGTTTACTGTGCATGCTGACGTTACCGGTTAACGTGTTACCGGTTCTAATCTGTCCACCAGACGGCACAAGTTAGTTGGTTTATTATCTATGACAGTAACACACACACAGTTGAGTAATTTCACAAAGCATTAAACATCAGTCTTGTAAGCCCAAGTCTATGAACAACTACATATAGATAGATTTGGTATAAATGAGTTGATACTCTAAATCATTTGATCTTTACCTTTGTGTGTTGTTTATTTGCCAAAACCATAGCTAGTTAACTTGTTGATCCCACTTGTTTAGGAATCTTTAAGTGGGTCCCAATGATCTCTCCTTTCTCCCAAAGTGTGCACTTGTTCCCTTTTTGTGGGAGGGATTGGTGATCGACAGCGCACTTCAGGAGGAAGGAGGTATTCCCGGGACGCCCTCTCCGTCTACTCTCACTGTTCTGTCTATATGCTGGAGCTGACCCCAGGCCTGCATGTACTATCCTATCACAAGGCTTTTTCATTCTTTTCCATGAGTTGTTTGAATAAATTATTTGTTTTGATTCAAATCAGTTGTCTGTTTGTTTATTTATGTGTTTGTGTGTGTGGTGTACGATGATGGGTTTACATCACGTGTCAAACTCATTCCACGGAGGGCAGAGTGTCTGTGGGTTTTCACTCCTCCCTTGTACTTGATTGATGAATTAAGGTCACTGATTAGTAAGGAACTCTCCTCACCTGGTTGTCTAGGTCTCAGTAAGGAACTCTCCTCACCTGGTTGTCTAGGTCTCAGTAAGGAACTCTCCTCACCTGGTTGTCTAGGTCTCAGTAAGGAACTCTCCTCACCTGGTTGTCTAGGTCTCAGTAAGGAACTCTCCTCACCTGGTTGTCTAGGTCTCAGTAAGGCACTCTCCTCACCTGGTTGTCTAGGTCTTAGTAAGGAACTCTCCTCACCTGGTTGTCTAGGTCTCAGTAAGGAACTCTCCTCACCTGGTTGTCTAGGTCTTAGTAAGGAACTCTCCTCACCTGGTTGTCTAGGTCTCAGTAAGGAACTCTCCTCACCTGGTTGTCTGGGTCTCAGTAAGGAACTCTCCTCACCTGGTTGTCTAGGTCTCAGTAAGGAACTCCCCTCACCTGGTTGTCTGGGTCTCAGTAAGGAACTCTCCTCACCTGGTTGTCTAGGTCTTAGTAAGGAACTCTCCTCACCTGGTTGTCTAGGTCTCAGTAAGGAACTCTCCTCACCTGATTGTCTAGGTCTTAGTAAGGAACTCTCCTCACCTGGTTGTCTAGGTCTCAGTAAGGAACTCCCCTCACCTGGTTGTCTAGGTCTTAGTAAGGAACTCTCCTCACCTGGTTGTCTAGGTCTCAGTAAGGAACTCTCCTCACCTGATTGTCTAGGTCTCAGTAAGGAACTCTCCTCACCTGGTTGTCTAGGTCTTAGTAAGGAACTCTCCTCACCTGGTTGTCTAGGTCTCAGTAAGGAACTCTCCTCACCTGGTTGTCTAGGTCTCAGTAAGGAACTCTCCTCACCTGATTGTCTAGGTCTTAGTAAGGAACTCTCCTCACCTGGTTGTCTAGGTCTCAGTAAGGAACTCTCCTCACCTGGTTGTCTAGGTCTCAGTAAGGAACTCTCCTCACCTGGTTGTCTAGGTCTTAGTAAGAATCTCTCCTCACCTGGTTGTCTAGGTCTCAGTAAGGAACTCCCCTCACCTGGTTGTCTAGGTCTCAGTGAGGAACTCTCCTCACCTGGTTGTCTAGGTCTTAGTAAGGAACTCTCCTCACCTGGTTGTCTAGGTCTTAGTAAGGAACTCTCCTCACCTGGTTGTCTAGGTCTCAGTAAGGAACTCTCCTCACCTGGTTGTCTAGGTCTTAGTAAGGAACTCTCCTCACCTGGTTGTCTAGGTCTCTGTAAGGAACTCTCCTCACCTGGTTGTCTAGGTCTTAGTAAGGAACTCTCCTCACCTGGTTGTCTAGGTCTTAGTAAGGAACTCCCCTCACCTGGTTGTCTAGGTCTCAGTAAGGAACTCTCCTCACCTGGTTGTCTAGGTCTCAGTAAGGAACTCTCCTCACCTGGTTGTCTAGGTCTCAGTAAGGAACTCTCCTCACCTGGTTGTCTAGGTCTTAGTAAGGAACTCTCCTCACCTGGTTGTCTGGGTCTTAGTAAGGAACTCTCCTCACCTGGTTGTCTAGGTCTTAGTAAGGAACTCTCCTCACCTGGTTGTCTAGGTCTTAATTGAAAGGAAAAACTAAGAAGCCGCAGACACTCAGCCCTCAGTGGAATGAGTTTGACACCATTAGTGGTATGTTGTGTCTGGCAACTCGTCGCCTTAGAATGACATTATCTAACGAGTACATTGGCTAGTAATGTATTACCCCTGCCTCTGGTTGGATTTCTTTGGGTCCTCAACATGTCACTGTTTCGTCGATGTGGATATGGAAAGAAAATGGCTTCCACTGCATTCTATTGCCACAGTCCAAATTGGCTAAATCGTAAAAATGCATGATTATAATATGTTTTCTTTTTGGTCTTAATTTAAGGTTAGGTTTAAGCATAAGGTTAGCAGTGTGGTTAGTGTTAGGTTTAAAATGTAGAAATAGGCTGGGTTTATGTCTTTGTGGATATGATCTGGTGACAACCGAAGTAAATTGACAAGGGGCATGCGACTCATGATGGCGGTTCGGGAGAGGAAGCCCAGACAGTTTGCATTTGGGTAGGTCGAATACAGGTCGTAGCATGTCCCTCGAGGAGGCAAGAAAGAGATTTTGGCTTGGAAAAGTCAGAAGTCGGGTAATTGGTTAATGGAGGAGGATTGGAGGGAACGACAAAGGAGGGTGAAAAGACTGAGGGAGGCAGAGGATAGGGTGGAATCTGTTGAACGGTATGTTGAGAAGGATTGGTGTCAAGTTCAAACAGAGTGAGCTGGATGTCAGTTGGAGTTCTGGAGGTGAAATGGAAGAGGGGGGAAGGTGTGGTGAGGATCCCGAGCCTTGTATCGATGGGTATGATAGAGATAAGTTTGGTCCAGTGGGAGTGAGATCTTTGACGTGGGTGGATCCAGGCCTTTTGGCTGATGCATGGGGTGGTTTCAGTTTGGATGGAAAACATGGTGGGTGCGGTTGAGTCAGTGAAGGTAACCTGAAGGGGACTTGTGATGTTTTGTTTGTGTTTCTTCAGATCAGAGGGTGCAGGTGCTCTGTGCGATGCAACTTGGAGAAAGACATGTATCTTGCTCTACGCTAAGGTACAGGACACCATTGAAGGGAGTGATTTCTGGGATAGTGTTAAGTGTGGAAGTGGTGGTATTGAAGTTGAAGATTCCTGGTGTTTGCGACACTCGCCATTTGGTGCAACGCAGACCCGGGGGAGAGCGTGGTGAAACAGAAGTGACACAGTCTGTTCTTTTGAGATTTGATTTAGTCTTTACCTGACAAAGTAATGTTAAGATATATGAGTTATGCTGTTAGAGATTTTGTACCAAATCCTCTGCAGTGTTATAGGTGGCACGTTTATGGACATATCACAGCAGTGTGTAGGAGGGAGATTCCAAGATGTGGGAAGTGTGCAGGAGGACATGGGACAGAGGAATGTGGAGTTTCGGTGGAAAAAGTTGTCAACTGTAGGGGTGCCCATGTTGTTGGGGATCGGAGGTGTCCAGTGTGAGAGAGGCAGGTTGAGGTGGCCAGGGTCAGAGAGGCAGGTTGAGGTGGCCAGGGTCAGAGAGGAAGGGTGAGGTGGCCAGGGTCAGAGAGGCAGGTTGAGGTGGCCAGGGTCAGAGAGGCAGGTTGAGGTGGCCAGGGTCAGAGAGGCAGGTTGAGGTGGCCAGGGTCAGAGAGGCAGGTTGAGGTGGCCAGGGTCAGAGAGGCAGGTTGAGGTGGCCAGGGTCAGAGAGGCAGGTTGAGGTGGCCAGGGTCAGAGAGGCAGGTTGAGGTGGCCAGGGTCAGAGTAGTGCAGAATGTGTCTTATGCTGAGACAGTGAAGAAAGTAGAGGAAGGTGGATCAAGGCTGAGGGATTCTGAGAGGATCCCTGTGAATAGTAGATCTGTGCCAGTACAGAGGGATAGGCCAATGAGTGATATATGTTTCAGTAGAGGTTGGCTTCTTAGCGTTCATAGCAGTAGTTATCAACTGTACCACAGAGATGGAACATAAATCACAGAAAATAGATGTTGTTTTGGCAGCTGCAGAGAAGTACTTGGTGGTAGAGATTTGACTTCAGAAGAGTTATAGCCAGGGCCGGCGTTATGGGTGGGCCTAAGGGGGCCTGCCCTACCGTACCTCCTTGCCCATCCAAATAAAATATTGAAATATTGATAATTTATTTGACCGAGACGCACTCCAACAGAAAGGTTTAGATTTTTAGGTTTTATTTATTCACATCAAAGAAAAGAGGTGAAAGACAAACCAGTACAGATTTTTTTTTTTAAACTGGTAAAAATGGTGTGCAGGTGAGGTTGGAAGCCCAAAAGGGCTTATATGAAAACCACACCACAAATATAAGTACAAAAAATATAAAAAGTTTGTTCAATACGGTAAACAAAGCATATTAATTGCTATTGTACATGATATACTCGGTATACAAGAAAAAGATTAATCAATCTCAGTTAAAGCATCTGAGCGAGCGAAACAGCGCCCATCTGTCAATCAGAGAAAGCGTTGTATCTTTGCAGCTTCCAAACAATGAGCTTCCTGAGAGTGGAAGACTCACACAGAGTATCCTGTATGTGGAAAAGGCTGTCCATCACTGAGTTATCTCAAAGACCACCAGGGAATTCACACTGGAGAGAAACCTTATCTGTGCACTGTTTGCGGCAAAAGCTTCACTTGGAAGCGAGTCCTTAGAGAACACATGAAGACTCACACTGGAGAGAATTCACATCAGTGTAACGTTTGCAGCAAACACTTCAGTCAGAGCGCATACCTGTCACGTCATATGATGACTCACATAGGGGAGAAATCCAATAAACCATTTAAGTGTTCTGTATGTGGACAACGCTGGATATCATTAAGTATTCTAAAACGCCACCAGTGAATTCACAACGGAGTGAAACCATACCAGTGCAACGTTTGCAGCAGAAGCTTCACTCGGAGCACAGTCCTGACACAACATATGAAGACGCACACAGGGGAGAAGTGATATAATTGTTCTATATGTGAAAAATGCTTTACAACATTAGGTGATCGGACACAGCACAAGCAAGTTCACAATGGAGAGAAAACGTATCGCTGCAACGGTTGTGACAAATGCTCCAATCAAAGTCATTCCCTTAAATCACACATGAAGAATATTCACAAGAGGGAGAACCCATAGGTATCCAATGTGCCAGTCAGAAGATAGAAAGGATTAAGCGAAAAACATAACATGGATTTTGGCCTCTGGTCAGCCGGGTTACTAGACCACAATTTGAACTATCCCAGGTCCAAAATCTGTGCCATGCGATATTTGAAAAGATGTTGCTTATTTTGAAGAGAGCAGTCTGTGCATCTGTAAACAGCAGGAGTCCTTATTGATTATTGATATAATGAAATAGGATCGTTTGAACTGTCTTCTGTCTTCATTTAAAGGAAGCTTTTAGTCATTGTTAAAGGACAATGCTCATTGTTCACAAAAATGTCTGATTATAATGGATGTTGAATGATTGTAATTTTGAATAAACTTTATCTTGTTTTTTTATTTACATGGCTATCTGAATAAGACAGCAGGGACGGTATTCATAAAGCTTCTCATGGTGAATTTCCATCTGATACTTACCCCTCACCAGTGTGTCCCCAGTGTTTATGTCAATGTTGGCTCTAGTGTTGATTTGTTGCCATCAGTTGTGTAACAATACAACCTCTGCATCCTCAAGACAATTGCTTTGTGAGGAGGTGTCAATCGTGGAAGGTGTTCATTTATGTTCACAGTTAGCCAGTGTTATGTAAATGCAGCTGACAAAGTATCAGTGGACTGGCCTTGGCCCCAAGTCACAGCAGGTCCACTGAGGCCATGGCCCAGAAAGATACGGGAGCTGGTCTGTGGAGTGGAAACACAAAAGTCTGAGCCTTTTTGTTGTTGTTAAACACCGTGGGTAAGTCTTAGGTGGAAATGCAGCTTCAGAGTGCTGATCTAGGATCAGTTTGCCCCTGTCCATGTAATCTTACTCATTATGATGATCTAGTCAAATCTGATCCTAGATCAGTACTCCTACTTTGTGACTATGATAATAATACAGGTCCAGTTGCGAGGACTCGTTAACACAAAGCAAATTATTATACACTGGGTGGTTCGAGTCCTGAATGCTGATTGGCTGACAGCCGTGGTATATACCACACCCCCGTGCCTTATTGCTTAATTAGGATAACAGTAGGTCTATAGTTTCTCCACTGTTGTTGACGTATATACTGTAGGTCTATGGTTTCTCCACCGTTGTTGACGTATATACTGTAGGTCTATGGTTTCTCCACTGTTGTTGACGTATATACTGTAGGTCTATAGTTTCTCCACTGTTGTTGACGTATATACTGTAGGTCTATGGTTTCTCCACTGTTATTGATGTATATACTGTAGGTCTATAGTTTCTCCACCGTTGTTGACGTATATACTGTAGGTCTATAGTTTCTCCACTGTTGTTGATGTATATACTGTAGGTCTATGGTTTCTCCACTGTTGTTGACGTATATACTGTAGGTCTATGGTTTCTCCACTGTTGTTGACGTATATACTGTAGGTCTATGGTTTCTCCACTGTTGTTGACGTATATACTGTAGGTCTATGGTTTCTCCACCGTTGTTGACGTATATACTGTAGGTCTATAGTTTCTCCACTGTTGTTGACGTATATACTGTAGGTCTATGGTTTCTCCACTGTTGTTGACGTATATACTGTAGGTCTATAGTTTCTCCACCGTTGTTGACGTATATACTGTAGGTCTATGATTTCTCCACCGTTGTTATATATATATATATGTGTGATGGGATGTATAGACATTATGGACAGTATATGATAGAATATGTAGTATACCTGAAGAATACATGGATATAATGTACAGCAAAAGTTCAATAGGACGGCCTTGACTACAATACAGTATATACATATGAAGTGGGTAAAACATTATGTTAACATTATTAAAGTGACCAGTGTTCCATTATTAAAGTGACCAGTGTTCCATTATTAAAGTGAACAGTGATTCCATGTCTATGTACATAGGGCAGAGCTTCTAAGTTGCAGGGTTGAGTAACTGGGTGATACCTAGCTAGTGACAGTGACTAGGTTCAGGGCAGGGTACTGGGTAGAGGTCGGCTAGTGATGGCTATTTAACAGTCTGATGGCCGTGAGATAGAAGCTGTTTTTCAGTCTCTCGGTCCCAGCTTTGAAGTGTACTGACCTCGCCTTCTGAATGATAGCGGGGTGAACAGGTAGTGGCTCGGGTGGTTGTTGTCCTTGATCATCTTTTTGGCCTTCCTGTGACATCGGGTGCTGTAGGTGTCCGGGAGGGCAGGCAGTGTGCCCCTGGTGATGGGTTAGGAAGACAGCACCATCCTCTAGAGAGTTCTGGATTACGGGCGGTGCAGTTGCCGTACCAGGTAATGAAGCTCGACAGGATGCTCTCAATGGTGCATCTGTATAAGTTTGTGAGGGTCTTAGGGGCCACGCTGAATTTCTTCAGCCTCCTGAAGTTTCACATTCATGCACCACTGGAAGAAACTCTTAACTTGTGTTTTCTAGCAGCTGATTTAGCTAATGCAATTTAAGAACAGTTGTATTTAACTTGAAGCTACTCAGTGTGGAGGGTGGGATTGGGCTTTGCAGCTAGGATAGGATGAGGGGGGAGTGTTTATTTTCTAATTAAGATGATAATGGAACCCATTTTGTTAACTAATGACAAAAACATGTAATCTCAATAAGGAAATACACACCTAGACAAAATGAAAATGATGAAACAGATTTAATCCTACTTTCAGTGTTAGTAGATGCACCACTGTAAATAGTGTTGAGAATTGTATTCCTCTCACCATAGCTTGAATTTCATTGGGTCACCAATGTCACTTACATCACCAACCCGGACGTTGATTTACCTCAGTATTTTGCACACAATCGGTTGTTTTTTCCTGTATAGTGCTATATTCATGTGATGTATACAGAGATGTGTTGTTCTTTCATTTGACCCTGGAACATGTTTTGAAACCCAAATGTAATGCAAATGTAACAATTTGAACACATTTGAATCATTGTTCATATTTAGACAATTATTTGTCATATTTCAATTCTAAATACAGATTATTTACACGTTTCTACTCAGGGATGGAATTGAAGGATTTTGTGCACTGGCCAGCCAAGCTACTAGACCACAATTTGAACTCTGTGCCATGCTATATTTGAAAAGACAAAGGTAACATCTCAGTTGCATACTTGTCGTGCTCTCTCCTCATCTCCTCAAAACCCATTGGATGAGAAAGCCAGAGGTCCCTCCCCTCTGACCTTCTCCTCTAATGGTTTTTGAGAAGGAGAGAACATGAGGAGTAAGCAATTGAGATCTTACCCAGGTTCCTCTAGCAGTCAGGCTAGTTGGTATGGAGCGACATACCTGCCAAAAGGTTGAACGTACATATCGCTAGGATTGTAAGAAAGTCCATACGTTAATTTCTATTCTCGTAAGAAAAGCCATTTATGAAACGGAAACGTGACATTCCATCTGTGAACATACAAACACCATATTACGATTACGGACCAACATTTTAGGCTTGAACAAATCTTGTGTTGCAATTCTGACGTACAATAATACCTTTCAGAGTTTTGGCAGTTTCATCTCTCCAACAAAAGAAATGTACACCAAACGGCCTGTGAGGAGTTAGTTCTACACGATAAAGCAGTTTAGCCTATACGAAGACTACCTAAAATCACTGCAACAGAGTTATTGTAAAGTGTGGGAATAAACTTATGCCAGACTTAGCCTACATTTAATCTCTCCCTTGTTAATGTCAAAGTCCATATGTTCATGACCAGATTCATGTAAAATGATTTAACATTTATATTAACCCCTCTCACAGAATATGCTTTGGCAAGATTTTGAGTGATGATAAATAAACATCAAAATATTCTATAAAGAAAATATTTTGAGTGGCAAAGACTCCAGTGGCAATTCATAGATCCACCAAACTTCTATTATTATGATTGTTACTATATGTTTTATTATTCTGGTAGATACTACTGGTTATGATTCATTATTCTGGTAGATACTACTGGTTATGATTCATTATTCTGGTAGATACTACTGGTTATGATTCATTATTCTGGTAGATACTACTGGTTATGATTCATTATTCTGGTAGATACTACTGGTTATGATTCATTATTCTGGTAGATACTACTGGTTATGATTCATTATTCTGGTAGATACTACTGGTTATGATTCATTATTCTGGTAGATACTACTGGCTATGTTTCATTATTCTGGTAGATACTACTGGTTATGATTCATTATTCTGGTAGATACTACTGGTTATGATTCATTATTCTGGTAGATACTACTGGTTATGATTCATTATTCTGGTAGATACTACTGGTTATGATTCATTATTCTGGTAGATACTACTGGTTATGATTCATTATTCTGGTAGATACTACTGGTTATGATTCATTATTCTGGTACATACTACTGGTTATGTTTCATTATTCTGGTAGATACTACTGGTTATGTTTCATTATTCTGGTAGATACTACTGGTTATGATTCATTATTCTGGTAGATACTACTGGTTATGATTCTGTCACGTCCTGACCAGTGAAAGAGGTAATTTGCCATAGTAGTATGGTCAGGGCGTGGCAGGGGGGTTTGTTTTGTATGTATTTTGGGTTTTCTGTATCTATGTGGGTTTGTTCTAGTTGTCTATTTCTATGTGTTGGTTTTCATGTTCGGCCAGGTATGGTTTCCAATCAGAGGCAGGTGTCTTTCATTGTCTCTGATTGGAAGCCATACTTAGGCAGCCTGTTTTTCCTTTGGGGTTGTGGGTAGTTGTTTCCTGTTTAGTCTAAGTGTACCTGACGGGACTGTGTTGGTTGTTTTTGTTATTTTGTCAAGTGTCTTCATTAAAGTATTGAAAATGAGCACTATCCACACAACGTCTTGGTCTCCATTCAACGACCCCTGTGACAGATTCATTATTCTGGTAGATACTACTGGTTATGATTCATTATTCTGGTAGATAATACTGGTTATGATTAATTATTCTGGTAGATACTACTGGTTATGATTCATTATTCTGGTAGATTCTACTGGTTATGATTCATTATTCTGGTACATACTACTGGTTATGATTCATTATTCTGGTAGATACTACTGGTTATGATTCATTATTCTAGTAGATACTACTGGTTATGATTCATTATTCTGGTAGATACTACTGGCTATGTTTCATTATTCTGGTAGATACTACTGGTTATGATTCATTATTCCTGGTAGATACTACTGGTTATGATTCATTATTCTGGTAGATACTACTGGTTATGATTCATTATTCTGGTAGATACTACTGGTTATGATTCATTATTCTGGTAGATACTACTGGTTATGATTCATTATTCCTGGTAGATACTACTGGTTATGATTCATTATTCTGGTAGATACTACTGGTTATGATTCATTATTCTGGTAGATACTACTGGTTATGATTCATTATTCTGGTAGATACTACTGGTTATGATTCATTATTCCTGGTAGATACTACTGGTTATGATTGCAGACAGAGCCCAGAGAATGGGATGGTGCAATATTGAATTAGTCATATTTTGATAAGGTGCATGCATGGGGATGTCCACATCACCCAGAGATACATCACCCAGTCTGTTTTTCAAACTCAATCAGCATGACAGAGTGATCTCCAGCCTTGTCCTCGTCAACACTCACACCTGTGTTAACGAGAGAATCACTGACATGATGTCAGCTGGTCCTTTTGTGGCAGGGCTGAAATGCAGTGGAAATGTTTTTGGGGGATTCAGTTAATTTGCATGGCAAAGAAGGACTTTGCAATTAATTGCAATTCATCTGATCACTCTTCATAACATTCTGGAGTATATGCAAATTGCCATCATACAAACTGAGGCAGCAGACTTTGTGAAAATTAATATTTGTGTCATTCTCAAAACTTTTTGGCCACGACTGTAGACTTGCGCTGGCAAACATATCCATTACATTTGCTACCTAATGTGAGGTAAACTCAACTGAGGAGTAATAGAGAATGGAGACTTTTAACTTGAAAACGTGCAGGATACCTCTTTCCGGTTTCCCTGACTACCTTTTTTTTATACTGTGTTACGCTTGTTCGTGCAGCACTCATCACAGGCCAAAACTCTGAAAAGTATTAGTGTACATCATAATTGCAACACAAGATTTGTTCAAGCCTAAAATGTTGGTCCTTAATCGAAACATGGTGTGTGTATGTTCACAGCAGAAATTTCAAATCTACGTTTCATGTTTCACTCATGGCTTTTCTTATGATCTTAACGATATGTACGTTCAACCTTTTGGCAGGTATCTCGCTTCATATAATAAATAGGTCGTGTCTAGACTTGACAGTTAGTGCAGTATTCTGATCATAGAGTTTTGATCATGGAATTTCCGCCAGCGTTATAATGAAAAGGTGCCTCGGTCCCAAAACACGTTTTCTGGAGACTTGTGGGGGGAGTGCTGATGACGTACTCTGTATGCGCTTTCGGTAATTGATTGTATTTATTTATTTTACCTTTATTTAATTAGACAAGTCAGTTAAGAACAAATTCTTATTTTCAATGACGGCCTAGGAACAAGTTAACTGCCTTGTTCAGGGGCAGAACGACATTTTTACCTTGTCAGTTTAGGGATTCAATATTGCAACCTTTCGGGTTACTAGTCCAAAGCTCTAACTACTAGGCTACCTGCCGCCCCAAATAATAATAAACGCAAAGTACACTATTGTGGCTACTTTCACATAGATGGGTCCGACCACCATTAATCAAATAAGAACTGTCTTATAATGATGACACTTAGCTATATAGTTAGCTAGCTACGACAGCTGGAGATCATATAGTTAGCTAGCTAACTATATAGCTACTGAAACAGATTGTCGTTTTGCTATGCATTTGGGGAAGAACATTGTTTGCATCCATGATCTAACTAGCTTTTTTTATGACCAGGGCTGTAGGTGCGCGAGACAACTTTACCAGCATCATAGAATACGTATCGATGAATCGTTGTGACATATGAAATACGAGTGACAGTGTAATCCAGTCGTTCCCAAAAATTTTATAGTCCCGTACCCCTTCAAACATTCAACCTCCAGCTACATACCCCCTTTAGCACCAGGGTCAGCGCACTTTCAAATTTAGTTTTTTTTGCCATCATTGTAAGCCTCCCACACACACACTATACGATACATTTATTAAACATAAGAATGAGTGTACATTTTTGTCACAACCCGGCTCGTGGGAAGTGACAAAGAGCTCTTATAGGACCAGGGCACAAATAATAATAGAATTATAATCAATAATTTTGCTCTTTATTTAACCATCTTACATATAAAACCATATTTGTTCATCAAAAATTGTGAAAAACTCACCACAGGTTAATGAGAATGGTGTGCTTGAAAGGATGCACATAACTCTGCAATGTTGGGTTGTATTGGAGAGAGTCTCAGTCTGTCTTAAATCATTTTCCACACACAGTCTGTGTGGAAAATGTCTTGTTTTGTACGCTTTGTACAAAATAATAAAACGCAGAACTACAGGATGTTTCTTAACATAACTCTTTATTAACTAGCTACAACTACATGTTAGCCTATCTCCAACCACGATCAACTGCCCATGACCTAACCGTCTGGGTGGTCTTAACCAATCACCGCACAGTATGATACGGCGGTAAAATGCATCCAATTATAATTCAGTATGTATTCACATATGAATATTACAGAAAATATGTATTTAGTTTTCATGCTATTGAGGGCCGAGAATCCACTCTCACATAGGTACGTGGTTGCAAAGGGCATCAGTGTCTTAACAGCACGATTTGCCAAGGCAAGAAACTCTGAGCGCAGCCCTACCCAGAAATATGTCAGTGGCTTCTGATTAAATTAAATTTTCACAGAACCGGTTGTTGCAATTTCGATGAGGCGCTCTTGTTCAGATATATGAAAGTGGACTGGAGGCAGGGCATGAAAGGGATAACGAATCCAGTTGTTTGAGTCACCCGTTTCGGAAAAGTATCTGCGTAATTGCGCACCCAGCTCACTCAGGTGCTTCGCTATATCACGTTTGACATAGTCCGTAAACTTGAGTTCATTTGCACAAAAAAAAATCATACAATGATGGAAAGACCTGTGTGTTGTTCTTGTTAATGCAGACAGAGAAGAGCTCCAACTTCTTAATCATAGCCTCAATTTTGTCCCGCATTGAATATAGTTGCTGAGAGTCCCTGTAATCCTAGATTCAGATCATTCAGACGAGAGAAAAACATCACCCAGATTGGCAGGTCGTGTGAGAAACTCGCCACCATGCAAGCGGTCAGACAAGGCTACTCAGGTGAGAAAAAAAACGTACCCAAATGTATAGCCCCGTAAAATATAAATGTACTGTTTGAAAATGTGAAGAAAAAATAACTAACTATATATTTTTTTGATGTGAATCACATTTTATTTGGCGTACCTTCGACGGCATTGCACCCCAGTTTGAGAATACCTGTAAATAAATCAATGTGTAATAACTAGGTTGAATAACTAGGTAAAAAATGATGAACGCATTAAATTATTATGTAACATGCAGTCTTATTCAGTTCCTGATTGGTCAACAAGCTTATTTGACACGTCAAATAGTGTTATTTGAAGTGTATCTTTTTTTGACACGCAAAGACCCAAACGGCGGTAACCGGATTGCGTCCAGACTGTGGGGAAATGCATACACAATGCATCCCTGACCACCTCCTGAAGTTGTCAGCCAGATCTTTATTTTTTATTTTTTAACCTTTATTTAACTAGGCAAGTCAGTTAAGAACAAATTCTTATTTACAATGACGGCCTACAGATCTGAACACAGTCAGACCACAAAGCGACTTTTGTGCGTCTAAACCCGTCTTTCAGTGCAATCTTCGTATTTTGATAGCAGAAGTCGCATGTATGTGTCAAGTGTAGACACCACGTGACAGGGATTACCTATGCACATGTATTTGTGTAAATAAAACCTATCTAATATGCGCATTGTTAGGGCTGCGTCAATTCAATTCTGGTATCAGAACAAAATATAACACTAGGCTACTGAATATATTTTCAGCTGTTTATTAATAGAATTAGTCAAGCAGAATAAATGGTAAATGCAATCTTCGTATATATGGGTTCACTGTAACACCTCGCAGGGCAAACAGAGAACTGAAATGACATAAGTTCTTCCTTAAATACTTCTTGACAGACGTAGTTCCCTCTCCCTGAGGGCCTGTCATAGTAGAGGCTTGGGTGTGGTTTAGACTTACTCCAGCCTATCGTTGGCTTGCAGGCTGGTCCCAGCCTCTAGACGCATCTTTGTTGCCAAGCATAGTTGTCTTCTAGCTTATCTTCGTGTGTGTACCCGAGAGTCAGACACCCAAGGACAGTGCCTGTTCTTGTGCCACAGTTAGGACAGTTTCTGCTTTTGTGCTACAGCCATCTTCCATTCTACCAGCCCCTCCCGTACACCTGTCCTTGAGCGGCCCCACAACCAGGCATTGTGTGTGTGTGTCAAGAGTCTACTCAGCCTACACGCCTACTAGCCAGCAACCCTCCAGTTAGTCATGTCTATTATATGTTGCTCAATCTATGTTAATACAATATAAACCTCTTAGTGCATTACAGTCCGTTCATACTTAGGCCTACATCTACTGTAAATGGTAATGCATCACATCTAATAAGTGAAATAAAACCCAACAGCATATTTGGATTTAAGTGGATTTCCCACTCTTAAAGGGCCACAATAGTAGCAATGACGACCCTGGAGGGTGTAAACTCTGTGTATTTGGAAATTAGAAGTGCTCCTGAATAGAATGGACCCCCCCCCCCCCCCACAGCATACAGACAATTATGTAAGGTGCAATATGTGTGTCCAATATGAAGAAAAAAAACGATTGGATTTAAGCTGATGGGCACCTCTTTAAGGGCTGCAAAATGAGCAGTGATGCTCCTCAGGGTGTACACTTTGTGGATTTGGAAAGTAGAAGTGCTCCTGACTAGAATGGAACTCTTTTTTACTTTGACACATGTTCAGGCTGTATGCTGCAATGAATAATACCCACACTAAAAACATTGTTGACCACTTAATATACACTATCTTATAGAAATACTTTAAATTATTATTTGTATGGTAAGTAGTATAACATTTCGATAACTGTGTACATTATCCACCATTTCCTCCATCATTATTAATTGACAAAGTATACGGGACAGGACTCTTATTCTGAAGGATTCCAAAAATCCATGACCCGGAAGTACTTAGTTATTATTGCGTTTTTCACAGCAATAATGGCGCTCAGTCGCATGTTTTCATCAGAAAGTGTGGGTCTAATAGGAATATGTAGTTTGAGCGTCTGAAATGTTTATTTGTACGTAAAATGTCCAAACTACAGGTGTTGAGTGTGTTTATTACCGAGCGGCTAACAGCAGCGGCTGTGGATATATTTGGTTCGGCGGAGAAGACGTTAGCAGAGTACCAGGAGCGGCTGACAACAGCGGCGGTGGAGATATGTGTTGTGGTAGAAAAGACGGTAGCAGAGGTTCAGGGAGAGAACGACCGTCTTCGGGGGCTTCTTCTGGATCATTTCGGAGCAGGTTTGTAGCGACCAGTTACACCAAGTTATAGGATAACAACATATTGTGTTTGCTGAATCACTAGCCGTGGACGTATCGTATTCACTGCTACGTTCAGGTAACTTAAGCTGTTTTGACTTAAAGTTTAGTAGCTAACGTTAATTATCTAGCCTGGCTGACGCGACTCACGTGAGATCCTATAGGCCTTTCTCTGCGGCGGTAATGGCAGCTACTGTATACTACCGGCTCAGATAGAACAAGGACTTAGCTAGTGGTAGAAATGTGTATCAAAGGTCATTCTCCGGTAAAATGTTTTACTTAAGTCTTCTAAACGAATATACATCTGTTTTTACGACCTTCTTTCTATCGTCTACACTTGATGCTAAGTAGCTAATGTTTGCAAAACTAACTAACGTTAACTAAATATTATAACTAAAAAAGCTTACCTTGCTGGCAAAGAGCTTGCTAAGGCTAGGTGTATATAACGTATATACAATCAAATAAATATTTTATTTCAAAACTTTTAACTGTTAACATAATGCATTATACAGTATATATACAAAAGTATGTTGACACCTTTATTTCAACAACACCCGTTGCTGACAGGTGTAACGTTATAAAGTCGACCACACAGCCATGCAATCTCCGTAGACAAACATTGGCAGTAGAATGGCCCGTACTGAAGAGCAGGGTGGGTATAATTTGTGGAACGTTTCAACAGGAATCTGTTTCAAAAACTTCATAAAGTTCAAGGTTGCTAACAAACCCTACCCTGTATCATATTCTGCCGCTATATAACTTTGTATGCGTTGTTTGTTTGCTACCTTGTTATTTACAACGTTTTTGGAACAGGTTCCTGTTGGAACGTTCCACAAATTATACCCACCCGAAGAGCACAGTGACTTTAAACGTGGCATCGTCATAGGATGCCACCTTTCCAATAAGTCAGTTAGTTACATTTCTGCCCTGCTAGAGCAGCCCTGGTCAATTGTAAATGATGTTATTGTGAAGTGGAAACGTGCCAGAAGAACACTACCTGCCCCAATGCATAGTGCCAACTGTACATTTCGGTGGAGGCAGAGTAAAAGTCTGGGGCTGTTCTTCATGGTTCGGGCTGGGCCCCTTAGTTCCAGTGAAGGGAAATCTTAATGCTACAGCATACAATGACATTCTAGAGGATTCTGTGCTTCCAACTTTGTGACAACAGTTTGGGGAAGGCCCTTTCCTGTTTCAGCATGACAATGCCCCCGTGCACAAAGCGAGGTCTTTATAGAAATGGTATGTCGATCGGTGTGGAAGAACCGGATTAGTCTGCACAGAGCCCTAACCTCAACACCATTAAATACCTTAGGGATGAATTGGAACGCCAACTGCGAGCCAGTTCTAATCGCCCAACATCAGTGCCCGACCTCACTAATCCTCTTGTGGCTGAATGGAAGCAAGTCCCAGCAGAAATGTTCCATCATCTAGTGGAAAGCCTTCCCAGAAGAGTGGAGACTGTTTTAGCAGCAAAGGGGGACCAACTCCATATTAATGCCCATGATTTTGGAATGAGATGTTTGACGAGCAGGTGTCCACATACTTTTGGTCATGTAAGGTAGGTATGATATTAGAGTGTTAGGGGTCAACATTGAAACTGTGGTTCTGGTGTTATACTTTGTATTTCATGTTATAGAGAAGCTTCTCAGGAAGACGCAGGACTTTTTCATGAGGTTAGGATTTACCATTGAGCCCCACAGTGGACGTGTTATAAAACTTAGCAGTCAGACATGGATGTGGTTCCAATCGTTTTTCCACTATTCATTTAATCCAACTTGGAATTTAGAAACACTTCAAATAAAGGCTGTGTTTTGTGTAGGCTTACACTATTTAAATTCATTGTGTCAGAATGCACAGGTGAAAAACATTAGCGAGAACAGTACACCACAACACTGAGTCTAGATGTTATCCAATCAGGAAAATAACAAGTGAAGGAAGCAGCATAGGGAAAATACATAATTACAGTAATTTAAGATGAGGTGGGCATATTATTAACAAAACTTTATGCAACATTGAAAGTTTGTTACATTTTAAACCAATTTAAGAAATTACCATGCAACTTTTATAGGAACTTAATATGCTAATTAGTACATACGGAATATAAACAAATCCAGTATGTTAAACCCATGAATTAAAAGTTGCTCATATATACATATACCGACACTCACCAATAAGGCTGGCCGTATTGATTGATTTTCTTTGAACGATTCATTATTATTTTTGACTGGGAAAAATTATTCACTTCACCATTGCGTTAATTCAGATTCAGTTAAATCGCGGTGAATCGAATAATGAAACTCATTTCATGAAGCTCCCGACAAACAGTTCTTGTGCTGACGTTGCTACCATTTAGAATTCTGTCTCTCATTATTTACCAGATCGTGTTGTTATTTTGTCTATTCACAAACACAACTTTCAGGAATAGAACCCTTTTACTGGCGTTCTAGATTCATTTGAAAGTTGATCATGAAAGATCTGTTTTAGACAAACAAGTCGCATTCAAACAAAAAGTGAAATGACCCTCATTCCCTCTCCACCAGGCCAGTGGGTGATCATCTCCTCTGATGACATCAGTAGGGAGGATGTGAGCTCTGCGCTGGCCTGCTGTTGAACACTGAGTATGACTGTTTGCTTAGCTCTCCCGAGAAGACTGCCCTGTCTTCTATGGTGAACGTGCGCTCACGATCTCAGTTGAAATTGTCTGTAATCACCATTGAAAGGGTCTCGTATCACACTGTAGGCCTACAACATTTGGTTCCAAATCACCAATCAAAGTTATCGGTACCACATTTAACCATATGATTGGTTCATATTGATGTACTTATTTACACACAGGGAAATACAATCTTGGTAAAATGATTTTCACATTGTAGTCTAATGATTTGATCTTAATCAGTGGTTTGTGGAGGACCCAGGCTGAATTGCTAGGCAACGCAACGACCCCCTGCCCCGGGTAAAAATAAATAGACCATACGATGTTCGGACAGGTCGATGGGACGATGTGTCATTCCAGAGATCGATGTGTCATTCCAGACATCGTCTCAATTACCGTGACAACGGCAGTTATTTGCTTGACAATCACCGGCTGACAATTTCATGATGCCCTAAGCACGGCATAGAGAATTCAGAATGTGAAGTATTTTGAATTGTTATTTAGTATTTTTACTTCTCTCCTTCTCTGCAGACCCCAAGCAGGTAACTCTCCCGGAAGAGGAGGTTCCCCCTAAGCAGCAGCAGCACTGTGAGCAGGAGTTGAGCCCCAGTCTGAGCCAGGAGGACCCAGAGCCCACACAGATTACAGAGGAACATGAGGAACTCAGGACCAGTCAGGAGGAAGAGCAGCTTCAAAGACTTAGGTCTCCTACCACAGAGGTCATACAGTTGATATTTATTCCTCCCTGTGTGGAAAGTGACTGTGATCAGGACAGCAAAAGGGACTCTCAACCCATCAACACAACGGAACAGACCCAATCAGAATCAGATGAAGAGCACTACAGTATCAGAGTATCAGAACCAACCAGTGACTCTCAGCCCCTCTCTGTACTACATCCAGACTGTTCTGCAGCTCCAAGTGAAATCATTGTTAGTATTGATGAGGAGGAGAGTGAAGAACTACCGTCAGGGTCAAAGAGAACCCGGGACAAGAAAGGACAAAGCTCTCAAGTCTGCACTGAGGCCAAGATAACCAATGAGCAGAACGCACCATTGAAGTGTCACACAAGCAAGAGGCGATACAAGTGTCCTGTGTGCAGTAAACTGTTTAAGGCACCAATCAGTTTAAAAGTACATCAGAGAATTCACAAAGCAGAGAAACGACACAGATGTCCTTTCTGTTGTGAAGGCTTTAAATCACTAAATGGTCTACAACGACACAAAAAAGTTCACACAGGGGAGAAAGAAGGACCACAGCAGTGTTCTTTGTGCAATGAATCCTTTCTTTGCACAGCTTCTTTAAAAGATCATCAGCGAATTCACACAGGTGAAAAAACATATCTGTGCAAAGAATGTGGCAAATCCTTCAGTGTCAAGACCGACTTCAACAAACATATGAGCACTACTCACCCAGATGCAAAACCGAACAACTGTCCCGTGTGCAATGAATGTTTCAACACACCAGGCTCTCTAAAAATACATGGGAAAACTCATGGAGTGAATCCATGTATCTGTCCTGTGTGTAATAAATGCTTTAAGAGACCACGCTACCTAAAGGAACACCAACAAAAGTTTCATGGTAGTGAGAAACCATACACATGTGCAGTGTGCAGTAAAAGCTTTTATAATGTAAGCCATTATAAAGTACATCAGAGAAATCACACAGGGGAGAAACCCTTCAAGTGTCCTGTGTGCATTAAAAGCTTTACTAGCTCAGGCCTGTTAAAAATACATCAGGTCATTCATACAGGTGAGAAACCACATAAGTGCAAAGAATGTGACAAATGCTTCTACCGCAAGGGACATCTGGTCAAGCATATGAGGACTCACACAGGGGAGAAACCATATGGTTGCCGTGAATGTGAGAAATGCTTCACTCAAAGGTCATCATTAAAAGACCATATGAGGATTCACACAGGGGAGAAACCGTTTTGTTGCACTGAATGTGAGAAACGCTTCACTCAAAGGGCAACATTAAAAGTGCATATGAAGATTCACACAGGGGAGAAACCATATAAGTGTAAAGAGTGTGACAAATCTTTCAGTCAAAAACATGAACTGAGAAAGCATATGAGAATTCACACAGGGGAGAAATCATACAAGTGCGCTCTTTGTGAAAAATGCTTTAAATCGTTGGGAGGTCTAAAACAACACGAGCTGAATCACTCTGGAGAGAAACCATCATATCTCTGCAGCGATTGTGGCAAAAGCTTCCGAACGATGAGTTACTTGAGGGTTCATATGAAGACTCATACAGAGACTGAATCAGGGAGTCGGACAGACAGCGAACCGGGGAGTCGGACAGACAGCGAACCGGGGAGTCGGACAGAGAGCCGGACAGAGAGCGAACCGGGGAGTCGGACAGAGAGCGAACCGAGAAGTCGGACAGAGAGAGAATTGGGGAGTCACAAAAAGAGAAGACTGCATATGTGTCCTGTATGTGGAAAAGGCTTTGCATATCCAAATGTTCTAAAAATCCACCAGCGAATTCACACTGGGGAGAAACCACATCAATGTCATGTTTGCAACAAAAGATTCATTCAGAAATGTGATTTGACTAGACATATGAGGACACACACAGGGGAGAAACGAAGAGAAAATCAATCAGAGAAACAGTTGTATCTTTGCAGTGATTGTGGCAAGTGCTTCCGGGAGAAACGTTATCTGAGAAAGCATATGAGGATTCACACAGAGAGAGATCCGGGAACTAAAACAGAGCGAGAGCTGCATAAGTGTCCTGTTTGTGGAAAAGGCTGTACATCACTGAGTTATCTCAAAGACCACCAGGGAATTCACACTGGAGAGAAACCTTATCTGTGCACTGTTTGTGGCAAAAGCTTCACTTGGAAGGGAGTCCTTAGAGAACACATGAAGACTCACACAGGGGAGAAATCTCATCAGTGCCATGTCTGCAGCAAAAGGTTCATTTATAGCAGAAAACTGTCACTTCATATGATGACTCACACAGGGGAGAAGCCATTTAAGTGTTCTGTATGTGGGAAAGGTTTTACATCATCGGGTGATCTGACACGCCACAAGCGAATTCACACTGGAGAGAAACCATATCGCTGCAATGATTGCAACAAATGCTTTAGTCAGATCAGTTCCCTTAAATCACACATGAAGAATATTCACTAAAGGGAACACAACAGTGTCCATTGTGTAAAATGTCCGTTTGAAGATGAAGGCTTATTCAAACTGACACCTGTAAGTGAACATACCCTCAGGTTTGATAATAACTTAATTAAACTGTACTGTAGGCCCTAACTTATGTGCTTTGTCACCTCTGGGTCTGCATGACAAATGGCCCAGGAAAACACTCAAGGGCCATTCAGCACTTCCTGACTATTGAAATGTGTGTTAGTGATGCTATTGCCTCCATGTTTGGTATCTCAGAAACTTCTGAAGAGAACTTTGATGTCATCTATATGGATGTATGATCTGTGGTAACTTGTATCTGGACATGGTGAACTTTAAACTACTGTATGTTAAGGGATTTTATTGTCCTTAGGAATTCTGCCTTATTTGGTTTCATCCCCCACAAGCCGTTAGATTTGGATATTGGGCCTGGGTGATCATGGGTAACTTGTTAAGGTTGGATGGTTTGATTAAGTCACCTTGAAATGTAATAAAGGGAATGCCTTTTTTCTGTCTCTTCCTCCTGTCCTACGCTCTACAGAAAAGCTATATGAACATGTTTTTCTTGTAGGCTGCTCGGCCTGAGTAGGTCTGTTTTTGGTCATGCTTTGCCTTCTAACTGTAAGATCCCAGCCCCTCCACATTTTTTTCTTCCACATACACCGGATAGGTGCAGTGAAATGTGTTGTTTTACAGGGTCAGCCATAGTAGTTAAGCACCCCTGGAGGAAATTAGGGTTAAGTGCCTTGCTCATGGGCAAAGACAGATTTTTCACCTTGTCATCTCTGGTATTCAATCCAGCGACCTTTCAGTTACTGGCCCAACGCTCTAACCACTAGGCTACCTGCCCCCTCTAACCACTAGGCTATCTGCCCCCTCTAACCACTAGGCTACCTGCCGCCCCCCTCTAACCACTAGGCTACCTGCCGCCCCCCTCTAACCACTAGGCTACCTGCCCCCTCTAACCACTAGGCTACCTGCCCCCTCTAACCACTAGGCTACCTGCCCCCTCTAACCACTAGGCTACCTGCCTCCCCTCTAACCACTAGGCTACCTGCCCCCTCTAACCACTAGGCTACCTGCCACCCTTGTCATATGCCTTGTCACGCTTGTTAATGTTTTATAACTTAAGCTTCATGCCTGTGAATCGGTAAATCTTTTACAATGTAGTTAAATCTATTTTCCTTTACAATTTTAATTCTCAGACATTTCTTGGTAGCCTATTACTGTAAAAAATCTAAGTATATTCTCTATGGAATCAGATAATTCATTAACATTGTTGTTAAGTCTGTGAAGTCTTATCACGAGTCGCATGTGAGATATATATTATATGCATTATATGATCAATATTATTTCACTACAGTCCAACGTTGTAGCAAACCTATATTATGTAATTGTTGTTACTTTGAAACCTTCAATAAATGTTTTTATCAGCTATTTTGTTTTATATTTCTGTTTAAGATGGTAACTTCTTTTGGAGTTGCAGGGTTTTTATCTACCCCAGCACTAACATGCTGGGGGGGGTTATATTATGAAGAGTGCATGTACAGGTAAGATGTGACGTTGCTCGTACACCATGCCACAGTGTTCTATCTGTGAGACCAGCTTCACTGCCGCTCAGGACTCATGTTATAAATCACCAACATGTTTGTCTTATGAACTTGATTTCACAATGTGTCTGTGTTGTGTGAATTATAGTATCTGAATGTCGGCTCCTGTCATGTAGAATTAACTGTGTTTCGGTTTACAAATACGTGCTCCTGCACTCCCTCCTTCAGCCACCCATCTACATGTTCATTCATACTCAAACCCCAGAGTAAAACAACAGTTAAAAACAAACCCCAGAGTAAAACAACAACAGTTAAAAACAAACCCCAGAGTAAAACAACAACAGTTAAAAACAAACCCCAGAGTAAAACAACAGTTAAAAACAAACCCCAGAGTAAAACAACAACAGTTAAAAACAACCCCCAGAGTAAAACAACAGTTAAAAACAAACCCCAGAGTAAAACAACAGTTAAAAACAAACCCCAGAGTAAAACAACAGTTAAAAACAAACCCCAGAGTAAAACAACAGTTAAAAACAAACACCAGAGTAAAACAACAACAGTTAAAAACAACCCCCAGAGTAAAACAACAGTTAAAAACAAACCCCAGAGTAAAACAACAGTTAAAAACAAACCCCAGAGTAAAACAACAGTTAAAAACAAACCCCAGAGTAAAACAACAGTTAAAAACAACCCCCAGAGTAAAACAACAGTTAAAAACAAACCCCAGAGTAAAACAACAGTTAAAAACAAACCCCAGAGTACAACAACAGTTAAAAACAAACCCCAGAGTACAACAACAGTTAAAAACAAACCCCAGAGTAAAACAACAGTTAAAAACAAACCCCAGAGTAAAACAACAGTTAAAAACAAACCCCAGAGTAAAACAACAGTTAAAAACAAACCCCAGAGTAAAACAACAGTTAAAAACAAACCCCAGAGTAAAACAACAGTTAAAAACAAACCCCAGAGTAAAACAACAGTTAAAAACAAACCCCAGAGTAAAACAACAACAGTTAAAAACAAACCCCAGAGTAAAACAACAACAGTTAAAAACAAACCCCAGAGTAAAACAACAACAGTTAAAAACAAACCCCAGAGTAAAACAACAACAGTTAAAAACAAACCCCAGAGTAAAACAACAACAGTTAAAAACAAACCCCAGAGTAAAACAACAACAGTTAAAAACAACCCCCAGAGTAAAACAACAACAGTTAAAAACAACCCCCAGAGTAAAACAACAGTTAAAAACAAACCCCAGAGTAAAACAACAGTTAAAAACAACCCCCAGAGTAAAACAACAGTTAAAAACAAACCCCAGAGTAAAACAACAGTTAAAAACAAACCCCAGAGTAAAACAACAGTTAAAAACAACAGTTAAAAACAAACCCCAGAGTAAAACAACAGTTAAAAACAAACCCCAGAGTAAAACAACAGTTAAAAACAAACCCCAGAGTAAAACAACAACAGTTAAAAACAACCCCCAGAGTAAAACAACAGTTAAAAACAAACCCCAGAGTAAAACAACAGTTAAAAACAAACCCCAGAGTAAAACAACAGTTAAAAACAAACCCCAGAGTAAAACAACAGTTAAAAACAAACCCCAGAGTACAACAACAACAGTTAAAAACAACCCCCAGAGTAAAACAACAGTTAAAAACAAACCCCAGAGTAAAACAACAACAGTTAAAAACAAACCCCAGAGTAAAACAACAGTTAAAAACAAACCCCAGAGTAAAACAACAACAGTTAAAAACAAACCCCAGAGTAAAACAACAACAGTTAAAAACAAACCCCAGAGTAAAACAACAGTTAAAAACAAACCCCAGAGTAAAACAACAGTTAAAAACAAACCCCAGAGTAAAACAACAGTTAAAAACAAACCCCAGAGTAAAACACAACAGTTAAAAACAAACCCCAGAGTAAAACAACAGTTAAAAACAAACCCCAGAGTAAAACAACAGTTAAAAACAAACCCCAGAGTAAAACAACAACAGTTAAAAACAAACCCCAGAGTAAAACAACAACAGTTAAAAACAAACCCCAGAGTAAAACAACAACAGTTAAAAACAAACCCCAGAGTAAAACAACAGTTAAAAACAAACCCCAGAGTAAAACAACAACAGTTAAAAACAAACCCCAGAGTAAAACAACAACAGTTAAAAACAACCCCCAGAGTAAAACAACAGTTAAAAACAAACCCCAGAGTAAAACAACAGTTAAAAACAAACCCCAGAGTAAAACAACAGTTAAAAACAAACCCCAGAGTAAAACAACAGTTAAAAACAAACACCAGAGTAAAACAACAGTTAAAAACAAACCCCAGAGTAAAACAACAGTTAAAAACAACCCCCAGAGTAAAACAACAACAGTTAAAAACAAACCCCAGAGTAAAACAACAACAGTTAAAAACAAACCCCAGAGTAAAACAACAGTTAAAAACAAACCCCAGAGTAAAACAACAGTTAAAAACAAACCCCAGAGTAAAACAACAGTTAAAAACAAACCCCAGAGTAAAACAACAACAGTTAAAAACAAACCCCAGAGTAAAACAACAGTTAAAAACAAACCCCAGAGTAAAACAACAACAGTTAAAAACAAACCCCAGAGTAAAACAACAACAGTTAAAAACAAACCCCAGAGTAAAACAACAACAGTTAAAAACAAACCCCAGAGTAAAACAACAACAGTTAAAAACAAACCCCAGAGTAAAACAACAGTTAAAAACAAACCCCAGAGTAAAACAACAGTTAAAAACAAACCCCAGAGTAAAACAACAGTTAAAAACAAACCCCAGAGTAAAACAACAACAGTTAAAAACAAACCCCAGAGTAAAACAACAACAGTTAAAAACAAACCCCAGAGTAAAACAACAGTTAAAAACAAACCCCAGAGTAAAACAACAGTTAAAAACAAACCCCAGAGTAAAACAACAGTTAAAAACAACCCCAGAGTAAAACAACAGTTAAAAACAAACCCCAGAGTAAAACAACAGTTAAAAACAAACCCCAGAGTAAAACAACAACAGTTAAAAACAAACCCCAGAGTAAAACAACAACAGTTAAAAACAAACCCCAGAGTAAAACAACAGTTAAAAACAAACCCCAGAGTAAAACAACAGTTAAAAACAAACCCCAGAGTAAAACAACAGTTAAAAACAAACCCCAGAGTAAAACAACAGTTAAAAACAAACCCCAGAGTAAAACAACAGTTAAAAACAAACCCCAGAGTAAAACAACAGTTAAAAACAAACCCCAGAGTAAAACAACAGTTAAAAACAAACCCCAGAGTAAAACAACAGTTAAAAACAAACCCCAGAGTAAAACAACAACAGTTAAAAACAAACCCCAGAGTAAAACAACAGTTAAAAACAAACCCCAGAGTACAACAACAGTTAAAAACAAACCCCAGAGTAAAACAACAGTTAAAAACAAACCCCAGAGTAAAACAACAGTTAAAAACAAACCCCAGAGTAAAACAACAGTTAAAAACAAACCCCAGAGTAAAACAACAGTTAAAAACAAACCCCAGAGTAAAACAACAGTTAAAAACAAACCCCAGAGTAAAACAACAACAGTTAAAAACAAACCCCAGAGTAAAACAACAGTTAAAAACAAACCCCAGAGTAAAACAACAACAGTTAAAAACAAACCCCAGAGTAAAACAACAGTTAAAAACAAACCCCAGAGTAAAACAACAGTTAAAAACAAACCCCAGAGTAAAACAACAGTTAAAAACAAACCCCAGAGTAAAACAACAGTTAAAAACAAACCCCAGAGTAAAACAACAGTTAAAAACAAACCCCAGAGTAAAACAACAGTTAAAAACAAACCCCAGAGTAAAACAACAACAGTTAAAAACAAACCCCAGAGTAAAACAACAACAGTTAAAAACAAACCCCAGAGTAAAACAACAGTTAAAAACAAACCCCAGAGTAAAACAACAGTTAAAAACAAACCCCAGAGTAAAACAACAACAGTTAAAAACAAACCCCAGAGTAAAACAACAACTGTTAAAAACAAACCCCAGAGTAAAACAACAGTTAAAAACAAACCCCAGAGTAAAACAACAGTTAAAAACAAACCCCAGAGTAAAACAACAGTTAAAAACAAACCCCAGAGTAAAACAACAGTTAAAAACAAACCCCAGAGTAAAACAACAGTTAAAAACAAACCCCAGAGTAAAACAACAACAGTTAAAAACAAACCCCAGAGTAAAACAACAACAGTTAAAAACAAACCCCAGAGTAAAACAACAGTTAAAAACAAACCCCAGAGTAAAACAACAGTTAAAAACAAACCCCAGAGTAAAACAACAGTTAAAAACAAACCCCAGAGTAAAACAACAACAGTTAAAAACAAACCCCAGAGTAAAACAACAGTTAAAAACAAACCCCAGAGTAAAACAACAGTTAAAAACAAACCCCAGAGTAAAACAACAACAGTTAAAAACAAACCCCAGAGTAAAACAACAGTTAAAAACAAACCCCAGAGTAAAACAACAACAGTTAAAAACAAACCCCAGAGTAAAACAACAGTTAAAAACAAACCCCAGAGTAAAACAACAACAGTTAAAAACAAACCCCAGAGTAAAACAACAGTTAAAAACAAACCCCAGAGTAAAACAACAGTTAAAAACAAACCCCAGAGTAAAACAACAACAGTTAAAAACAAACCCCAGAGTAAAACAACAGTTAAAAACAAACCCCAGAGTACAACAACAGTTAAAAACAAACCCCAGAGTAAAACAACAGTTAAAAACAAACCCCAGAGTAAAACAACAACAGTTAAAAACAAACCCCAGAGTAAAACAACAACAGTTAAAAACAAACCCCAGAGTAAAACAACAGTTAAAAACAAACCCCAGAGTAAAACAACAACAGTTAAAAACAAACCCCAGAGTAAAACAACAACAGTTAAAAACAAACCCCAGAGTAAAACAACAGTTAAAAACAAACCCCAGAGTAAAACAACAGTTAAAAACAAACCCCAGAGTAAAACAACAACAGTTAAAAACAAACCCCAGAGTAAAACAACAACAGTTAAAAACAAACCCCAGAGTAAAACAACAGTTAAAAACAAACCCCAGAGTAAAACAACAGTTAAAAACAACCCCCAGAGTAAAACAACAGTTAAAAACAACCCCCAGAGTAAAACAACAGTTAAAAACAACCCCCAGAGTAAAACAACAGTTAAAAACAAACCCCAGAGTAAAACAACAGTTAAAAACAAACCCCAGAGTAAAACAACAGTTAAAAACAAACCCCAGAGTAAAACAACAGTTAAAAACAAACCCCAGAGTAAAACAACAGTTAAAAACAAACCCCAGAGTAAAACAACAACAGTTAAAAACAAACCCCAGAGTAAAACAACAGTTAAAAACAAACCCCAGAGTAAAACAACAACAGTTAAAAACAAACCCCAGAGTAAAACAACAGTTAAAAACAAACCCCAGAGTACAACAACAGTTAAAAACAACCCCAGAGTAAAACAACAGTTAAAAACAAACCCCAGAGTAAAACAACAGTTAAAAACAAACCCCAGAGTAAAACAACAACAGTTAAAAACAAACCCCAGAGTAAAACAACAGTTAAAAACAAACCCCAGAGTAAAACAACAACAGTTAAAAACAAACCCCAGAGTAAAACAACAACAGTTAAAAACAAACCCCAGAGTAAAACAACAGTTAAAAACAAACCCCAGAGTAAAACAACAGTTAAAAACAAACACCAGAGTAAAACAACAGTTAAAAACAACCCCCAGAGTAAAACAACAGTTAAAAACAACCCCCAGAGTAAAACAACAGTTAAAAACAACCCCCAGAGTAAAACAACAGTTAAAAACAAACCCCAGAGTAAAACAACAGTTAAAAACAAACACCAGAGTAAAACAACAGTTAAAAACAAACCCCAGAGTAAAACAACAGTTAAAAACAAACCCCAGAGTAAAACAACAGTTAAAAACAAACCCCAGAGTAAAACAACAACAGTTAAAAACAAACCCCAGAGTAAAACAACAGTTAAAAACAAACCCCAGAGTAAAACAACAACAGTTAAAAACAAACCCCAGAGTAAAACAACAACAGTTAAAAACAAACCCCAGAGTAAAACAACAGTTAAAAACAACCCCCAGAGTAAAACAACAACAGTTAAAAACAAACCCCAGAGTAAAACAACAGTTAAAAACAAACCCCAGAGTAAAACAACAGTTAAAAACAAACCCCAGAGTAAAACAACAACAGTTAAAAACAAACCCCAGAGTAAAACAACAGTTAAAAACAAACCCCAGAGTAAAACAACAGTTAAAAACAACCCCCAGAGTAAAACAACAACAGTTAAAAACAACCCCCAGAGTAAAACAACAACAGTTAAAAACAAACCCCAGAGTAAAACAACAACAGTTAAAAACAAACCCCAGAGTAAAACAACAACAGTTAAAAACAAACCCCAGAGTAAAACAACAGTTAAAAACAACCCCCAGAGTAAAACAACAGTTAAAAACAAACCCCAGAGTAAAACAACAGTTAAAAACAAACCCCAGAGTAAAACAACAGTTAAAAACAAACCCCAGAGTAAAACAACAGTTAAAAACAAACCCAGAGTAAAACAACAGTTAAAAACAAACCCCAGAGTAAAACAACAGTTAAAAACAACCCCCAGAGTAAAACAACAGTTAAAAACAAACCCCAGAGTAAAACAACAGTTAAAAACAAACCCCAGAGTAAAACAACAGTTAAAAACAAACCCCAGAGTAAAACAACAGTTAAAAACAAACCCCAGAGTAAAACAACAGTTAAAAACAAACCCCAGAGTAAAACAACAGTTAAAAACAAACCCCAGAGTACAACAACAGTTAAAAACAAACCCCAGAGTAAAACAACAGTTAAAAACAAACCCCAGAGTAAAACAACAGTTAAAAACAAACCCCAGAGTAAAACAACAGTTAAAAACAAACCCCAGAGTAAAACAACAACAGTTACAAACAAACCCCAGAGTAAAACAACAGTTAAAAACAAACCCCAGAGTAAAACAACAACAGTTAAAAACAAACCCCAGAGTAAAACAACAGTTAAAAACAAACCCCAGAGTAAAACAACAGTTAAAAACAAACCCCAGAGTAAAACAACAGTTAAAAACAAACCCCAGAGTAAAACAACAGTTAAAAACAAACCCCAGAGTAAAACAACAGTTAAAAACAAACCCCAGAGTAAAACAACAGTTAAAAACAACCCCCAGAGTAAAACAACAGTTAAAAACAAACCCCAGAGTAAAACAACAGTTAAAAACAAACCCCAGAGTAAAACAACAGTTAAAAACAAACCCCAGAGTAAAACAACAGTTAAAAACAAACCCCAGAGTAAAACAACAGTTAAAAACAAACCCCAGAGTAAAACAACAGTTAAAAACAAACCCCAGAGTAAAACAACAGTTAAAAACAAACCCCAGAGTAAAACAACAACAGTTAAAAACAACCCCCAGAGTAAAACAACAGTTAAAAACAACCCCCAGAGTAAAACAACAACAGTTAAAAACAAACCCCAGAGTAAAACAACAGTTAAAAACAACCCCCAGAGTAAAACAACAGTTAAAAACAAACCCCAGAGTAAAACAACAGTTAAAAACAAACCCCAGAGTAAAACAACAGTTAAAAACAAACCCCAGAGTAAAACAACAGTTAAAAACAAACCCCAGAGTAAAACAACAACAGTTAAAAACAAACCCCAGAGTAAAACAACAGTTAAAAACAACCCCCAGAGTAAAACAACAGTTAAAAACAAACCCCAGAGTAAAACAACAGTTAAAAACAACCCCCAGAGTAAAACAACAGTTAAAAACAACCCCCAGAGTAAAACAACAGTTAAAAACAAACCCCGGAGTAAAACAACAACAGTTAAAAACAAACCCCAGAGTAAAACAACAGTTAAAAACAAACCCCAGAGTAAAACAACAGTTAAAAACAAACAAACCCCAGAGTAAAACAACAGTTAAAAACAAACCCCAGAGTAAAACAACAACAGTTAAAAACAAACCCCAGAGTAAAACCGTGACTGTTGGACCGTCTTCATTAAAAGGAGGTAGTTTCAACAGGCAGAAAATGAATGGCGGCAGACCATGGTACACTAACCCAGTGCTAATCTTTAAGCCTTTCCCGAGCTCTTACACTAACCTCACTAAAGCTATCCCAAACCTTAACCTAACCCTTGTCCCTAAACTTAACCTTAGCCTAACCAAGTTTGACCCCTAATGTTTTTTCGTTTCCCAGTTGATTTCCACTTTGTTCAAATATGTCAGGAAATGACCCTCTGGTCCACTCCCTGTCTGCTGAACACAGATTAAGTCTTGGACTAGGAGAGTCTCTCTTGATCGTCCTCCTCTAGGACAAGGTTTAATCTGTCTGGGGAATGTACTGTCTTCTATTTCTTATTAATGACAAATGCAAAGAGTACTGTGAGAAATGAATAAAAAGTTAAATTCCACAAGCTACACGAACACCGCTACAAGATATCAGTATACAGTGGAAAGAAAAAGTATGTGAACCTTTTGGAATTACCTGGACTTCTGTATAAATTGGTCATAAAATGTGATCTTCATTTAAGTCTCAACAACAGACAAACACAGTCTGCTTAAACTAATAACACATACAATTATATGTTTTCATGTCTTAATTGAACACACCGTGTAAACATTCACAGTGCAGGGTGGGAAAAGTATGTGAACCCTTGGATTTAATAACTGGTTGACCCTCCTTTGGCAGCAATAACCTCAACTACAGATCAGACCTTCTCAACGGGTCAGGAATAATTATGGACCATTCCACTTTACAAAACTGTTTCAGTTCAGCAATATTCTTGGGATGTCTGGTGTGAACCGCTCTCTTGAGGTAATGCCACAGCATCTCAAACGGGTTGAGGTCAGGACTCTGACTGGACCACTCCAGAAGGCGTATTTTCTTCTGTTAAAGCCATTCTGTTGTTGCTTTACTTGTGTGTTTTGGGTCGTTGTCCTGTTGCATCACCCAACTTCTGTTGAGCTTCAATTGTCGGACAGATAGCCTAACATTCTCCTGCAAAATGTCTTGATAAACTTGGGAATTCATTTTTCCGTTGACGTAGCAAGCTATTCAGGCCCTGAGACAGCAAAGCAGACCCAAACCATGACGCTCCCTCCACCATACTTTACAGTTGGGATGAGGTTTTGATGTTGGTGTGCTGTGCCTTTTTTTCTCCACACATAGTGTTGTGTGTTCCTTCCAAACAACTCAACTTTAGTTTCATCTGTCCACAGAATATTTTGCCATTAGCGCTGTGGAACATCCAGATGCTCTTCTGCAAACTTCAGACATGTTTTTTTTGGACAGCAGTCGCTTCTTCTGTGGTGTCCTCCCATGAACACCATTCTGGTTTAGTGTTTACGTATCGTAGACTCGTCAACAGAGATGTTAGCATGTTGACACTAAGATTCTTTTTAACCTCATTGAGCACTGTGCTCTTGCAGTCATCTTTGCAGGATGGCCACTCCTAGGGAGAGTAGCAACAGTGTTGAACTTTCTCCATTTATAGACAATTTGTCATACCATGGACTGATGAACATCAAGCCTTTTTAGAGATACTTTTGTAACCCTTTCCAGCTTTATGCAAGTCAACAATTCTTAATATTGAGTCTTCTGAGATCTCTTTTGTCCAAGGCATGGTTCACATCAGGCAATGCTTATTGTGAATAGCAAACTCACATTTTGTGAGTATTTTTTTATAGGGCAAGGCAGCTCTAACCAACATCTCCAATCTCGTCTCAATGATTGTATTCCAGGTTAGCTAACTCCTGATTCCAATTAGCTTTTGGAGAAGTCATTAGCCTAGGGGTTCACATACTTTTTTCCAACCCACACTGTGAATGTTTAAATGATGTATTCAATATAGACAAGACAAATACAATAATGTGTGTGTTATTAGTTTAAGCAGACTGTGTTTTGTCTGTGACTTAGATGAAGATCAGATTACATTGTATGCCGAAATCCAGATAATACCAAACGGTTCTTATCCATGCTACTGTACCTACACACCTATATAAACATCTCTGAAAGAAGACTTTTATAGCGGTGTTTCTATTAGAGGTCGACCGATTATGATTTTTCAACGCCGATACCGATTATTGGAGGACCAAAAAAAGACGATATCGATTAATCGGACTATTTATATATATATATATATATATATATATATATATATATATATATATATATATATTGAGTTAAAATAAAAGTGTTAATTGTTCATTCAGTATTGTTGTAAATTACAACAATACTGAATGAACAATTAACACTTTTATTTTAACTTAATATAATACATCAATAAAATCAATTTAGTCTCAAATAAATAATGAAACATGTTCAATTTGGTTTAAATAATGCAAAAACAAAGTCTTGGTGAAGAAAGTAAAAGAGCTTTTTTACATGGCACATATTGCAAACGTTTAAGTTCCTTGCTCAGAACAGGAGAACATATGAAAGCTGGTGGTTCCTTTTAACATGAGTCCAATATTCCCAGGTAAGAAGTTTTAGGTTGTAGTTATTATAGGACTATTTCTCTCTATACCATTTGTATTTCATATACCTTTGACTATTGGATGTTCTAATAGGTACTTTAGTATTGCCAGCCTAATCTCAGGAGTTGATAGGCTTGAAGTCATAAACAGCGCAATGCTTGAAGCATTGCGAAGAGCTGCTGGCAAACACAGTAAAGTGCTGTTTGAATGAATGCTTACGAGCCTGCTGGTGCCTACCACCGCTCAGTCAGACTGCTCTATCAAATCATAGACTTAATTATAATATAATAACACACAGAAATACGAGCCTTAGGTCATTAATATGGTCAAATCCGGAAACTATAATTTCGAAAACAAAACGTTTATTCTTTCAGTGAAATACGGAACCGTTCCGTATTTCATCTAACGGGTGGCATCCCCAAGTCTAAATATTGCTGTTACATTGTACAACCTTCAATGTTATGTCATAATTATGTACAATTCTGGCAAATTAGTTCGCAACGAGCCAGGCGGCCCAAACTGTTGCATATACCCTGACTCTGCGTGCAATGAACAAAAGAGAAGTGACACAATTTCCCTAGTTCAAAATTGCCTGTTAACATGAATTTCTTTTAACTAAATATGCAGGTTTAAAAATATATACTTCTGTGTATTGATTTTAAGAAAGGCATTGATGTTTATGGTTAGGTACAGTCGTGAAACGATTGTGCTTTTTTCGCAAATGCGCTTTTGTTAAATCATCCCCCGTTTGGTGAAGTTGGCTGTCTTTGTTAGGAAGAAATAGTATTCACACAGTTTGCAACGAGCCAGGCGGCCCAAACTGCTGCATATACCTTGACTCTGTTGCACAGAAAGCAAGAGAAGTGACACAATTCCCCTAGTTAAAAGAAATTCATGTTAGCAGGCAATATTAACTAAATACGCAGGTTTAAAAATATATACTGTGTATTGATTTTAAGAAAGTCGTTGATGTTTATGGTTAGGTACACATTGGTGCAACGACAGTGCTTTTTTCTTGAATGCACTTGTTAAATCACCCGTTTGTCGAAGTAGGCTGTGATTCAATGATAAACTAACAGGCACCGCATCGATTATATGCAACGCAGGACAAGCTAGATAACTACACATGGTTGATGATATTACTAGTTTAACTAGTGATTATGTTAAGATTGATTGTTTTTTATAAGATACGTTTAATGCTAGCTAGCAGCTTACCTTGGCTCCTTGCTGCACTCGCATAACAGGTAGTCAGCCTGCCACGCAGTCTCCCCGTGGAGTGCAATGTAATCGGCCATGATCGGTGTCCAAAAATGCAGATTACCAATTGTTATGAAAACTTGAAATCACCCTAATTAATTGGCCATTCCGATGAATCGGTCGACATCTAGTTTCCATGATTGTTTGCAGTGTTATTGATATCACTGAACTGATTCAGAACGATGTTCCCTGTCCTCAGGTGAAATACTTGAACATGTGTGACAAAAAGCAGTTGATTGCGTACAGGTTCTAGTAACATGCTTAAAAAAACTAAGGTGGGGGAAAGAAGTATTTGATCCCCTGCTGATTTTGTATGTTTGCCCACTGACAAAGAAATTATCAGTCTATAATTTTAATGTTAGGTTTATTTGAACAGTGAGAGACAGAATAACAACAAAAATATTGAGAAAAACACGTCAAAAATGTTATAAACTGATTTGCATTTTAATGAGGGAAATAAGTATTTGACCCCCTCTCAATCAGAAAGATTTCTGGCTCCCAGGAGCACACTCTTAAAGGGAGTGCTCTTAACCGCAGCTTGTTACCTGTATAAAAGACACCTGTCCACAGAAGCAATCAATCAATCAGATTCCAAACTCTCCACCATGGCCAAGACCAAAGAGCTCTCCAAGGATGTCAGGGACAAGATTGTAGACCTACACAAGGCTGGAATGGGCTACAAGACCATCAGCAAGCAGCTTGGTGAGAAGGTGACAACATTTGGTGCGATTATTCGCAAATGGAAGAAACACAAAAGAACTGTCAATATCCCTCGGCCTGGGGCTCCATGCAAGATCTCACCTCATGGAGTTGCAATGATCATGAGAACGGTGAGGAATCAGCCCAGAACTACACGGGAGGATCTTGTCAATGATCTCAAGGCAGCTGGGACCATAGTCACCAAGAAAACAATTGGTAACACACTACGCCGTGAAGGACTGAAATCCTGCAGCGCCCGCAATGTCCCCCTGCTGAAGAATACATATACATGCCCATCTGAAGTTTGCCAATGAACATCTGAATGATTCAGAGGACAACTGGTGAAAGTGTTGTGGTCAGATGAGACCAAAATGGAGCTCTTTGGCATCAACTCAACTCGCCGTGTTTGGAGGAGGAATGCTGCCTATGACCCCAAGAACACCATCTCCACCGTCAAACATGGAGGTGGAAACATTATGCTTTGGGGGTGTTTTTCTGCTAAGGGGACAGGACAACTTCACCGCATCATTTGACGGGGCCATGTACTGTCAAATCTTGGGTGAGAATCTCCTTCCCTCAGCCAGGGCATTGAAAATGGGTCGTGGATGGGTATTCCAGCATGACAATGACCCGAAACACACGGCCAAGGCAACAAAGGAGTGGCTCAAGAAGAAGCACATTAAGGTCCTGGAGTGGCCTAGCCAGTCTCCAGACCTTAATCCCATAGAAAATCTGTGGAGGGAGCTGAACGTTCGAGTTGCCAAATGTCAGCCTCGAAACCTTAATGACTTGGAGAAGATCTGCAAAGATGAGTGTGACAAAATCCCTCCTGAGATGTGTGCAAACCTGGTGGCCAACTACAAGAAACGTCTGACCTCTGTGATTGCCAACAAGGGTTTTGCCACCAAGTACTAAGTCATGTTTTGCAGAAGGGTCAAATACTTATTTCCCTCATTAAAATACAAATCAATTTATAACATTTTTGACATGTGTTTTTCTGGATTTTTTTGTTGTTATTCTGTCTCTCACTGTTCAAATTAACCTACCATTAAAATTATAGACTGATAATTTCTTTGTCAGTGGGCAAACGTACAAAATCAGCAGGGGATCAAATACTTTTTTCCCCCACTGTAGTTGTCCCCCTAGGCCTATGCCTTATCATCGAGCTGTCCCCCCCATGCCTAGACCTTATCATCAAGCGGTCCCCCCTAGGCCTATGCCTTATCATCGAGCTGTCCCCCCCTAGGCCTATGCCTTATCATCAAGCTGTCCCCCCAGGCCTATGCCTTATCGTCAAGCTGTCCCACTAGGCCTATCCCTTATCATCAAGCGGTCCCCCTTAGGCCTATATCTTATCATCAAGCGGTCCCCCTAGGCCTTATCATCAAGCTGTCCCCCCCTAGGCCTATGCCTTATCAAGCTGTCCCCCCCAGGCCTAGACCTTATCATCAAGTGGTCCCCCCAGGCCTATATCTTATCATCAAGCTGTCCCCCCAGGCCTATATCTTATCATCAAGCTGTCCCCCCCTAGGCCTATGCCTTATCACGCTGTCCCCCCCAGGCCTAGACCTTATCATCAAGGGGTCCCCCCAGGCCTATATCTTATCATCAAGCTGTCCCCCCAGGCCTATATCTTATCATCAAGCGGTCCCCCCTAGGCCTATATCTTATCATCAAGCGGTCCCCCCTAGGCCTATGCCTTATCAAGCTGTCCCCCCAGGCCTATATCTTATCATCAAGCGGTCCCCCTAGGCCTATATCTTATCATCAAGCGGTCCCCCCTAGGCCTAGCCCTAAAAATAATTTAGGCACTGAGAACATTTCAGGTCTGCAGAGCACAAAACTTGAATGTTGTTAAAATTCTGTGCATATTCCAGCTCACATTTACTGTGAACACTGAGGCTGTACCCATTTTTTGTTACAGTTTTAACAGAGGCCAAGTAGGCTACTGTGGCTAATAGATCATAATGAAGGCCTCCATCAGACAAGATGACTAAAAGTGTTGTTTGATGCAACAAAAAAAAACACTTTACAAAATAAAATGCATTATAACAGAATCAGTCAAATTATGCTACCTGCTGGCTACTAAGCTTATTTAAGCCTGTCTCAAAATACAACACTGCCCCTTTAAGATAAAAAAAACCTCTTAACCTAAATCGCTTTTCAAAGATGTTTAGAAATGTGCACTCTTGGCGGAAGCAATCACTCACTCACCTATTGCTGACTACAAATTATCTATAACTGAGCTAATAACTCACTAACTAGCAAAGGATATGAGCAAAATGTGCACACGTGGCAACATGCTACTCTTGCTTTGATCTCAAAACAAGTGCATCTACTCACGACTGCTCATGCTGTAAACACAGTCCAGTTCAAAGTGAATGGCACAGATCCATATATGGCAATGGTGTATTTGCATATAGACCTACTGCAGCTCTGATTGTTTATGTTGCACAGGTCTGTAGAGTACGGGCTGAGTCATGCGTGTCAATGCAATAGAATCCTAGTTCGATGCGTTCTGCCTACAACAAAATCTCTTGCATAATTTTTGTTTCGTTATGTTGCATTGAAAGTGGCTAATATTGTGTTGATTCGATCACAATTGCCACATTAAAGGGAAACGTTGACAGTGTTAACAGAGAACTCTTGAACAGTGGTCACCAGCATTATCTACATTTTGAGTCAAAAATGTTTAAGCCTATGCAACGTTAACCAATTAAAAACAGTACTGTAGCAATGGGGTTTGTGCAGTAGGATATATACATTATCACCGCAAATTTGATCGACCCATTAAAAAAGATATATATTTAAAAGTTTGAGGTAGGCTATATGAACATACCGGTAATAGATCCATCATTGTATTATTTGTGAGGCACAGCTGAGTGAGCATACATTTAAATAATTTACTTTTATTTTTATTTTACTGGGTTGATGTTGCCTGCATCTGATGGTCAGTCTCAGCGGAGGGAGAGAGCAGCAGACTGAGGGTCAACCTCTAACGTCTCTTCGCTCTCCCTTTCCTCCACTGACACTGACCAGAAAGGGACACCGTCTTCCAGCTGATGGAAAAACTCGAGTCGCACCGCATTATTTCTGCCTCATGCACAAATTCATGTTGTTACTCCTATGAACTGAGAAAGTTAAATATTCCTTTATATTAAAAAGACCCAAGCTGCTAATAATAGCCTATAGATACACTTTCCTACCCATTAATTACTGCTGCAGTGTTTGTTGTAGCGCTGAGTGGAAATAGGTAGAACGTGCATTTTATGGCTTATAAAAGTGTTGACAGTGCTGAGTAAGAACTCTCATAAAAACAGCAGCTCTTTGCTGTATTCATTGATAGTCTCTCTCTAGTCATGGTTTTAAACATTTTGAAATCTCACAGTACGAACTTTACTGTAGCTGTCTTTCATGCCAACTACGTTACTGCAGACTTGGTCATCTGAGCAATCCGATTGGCCAGCGGTAGACTTATAGTGCACTTGATTTGCTCTCCGGGCCCGCCCGGAAGGGTTAGTTTGGACTTTCAGACACATTAAATGTGACTGAGGGTCCGCCTACAGCTGAATCGGGTGCACCTACCGCAAAATAAAAAATAGGATCACAGGGTTTTATTGTTGGGTTTTTTACAGAAATGTTTGGCGATTGACTAAGAATGCCTTGGAGATCAACCAGTCGATCGCGATCAACCGGTTGGTGACCACTGCTCTAGAAAGTTGAGTGAAGTTTAATCTGTGCTGATATTTCTTGCGCAGGGCAGTCCCTGAGGCTACTGCTGGCCCGCCTGCAGCCAACATGCTGACTACACCTGGCTCGCACGCATGTTGATTTTAATCCATCTACACCAGACTCGATCAGGACATGCAGGTTGAAATATCAAAATGAACTCCTAAACCAACTATATTAATTTGGGGACAGGTCGAAACACATTAAACATTCATGGACATTTAGCTAGCTTGTTTGCTAGCTAGCTAATTTGTCCTGGGATATAAACATTGGGTTGTTATTTTACCTGAAATGCACAAGGTCCTTTTTTTCTGGATCTTTGAAGAATTTTTACCTATTGAGTCACACAAATCGTGTGTACTCTACAACGACAATCAAATTTGCCAAAAAAGTTCCCAAACAGCCCACCCACCAAAGAAAAGTTACAAAATTCTATACATGTTTTGTTGTTGAATTTTCACTCTCAAAATCAGACTTTTTTTTTTAATAGAACATCAAATTTTTGTCTATTCTAAGTCCACAATAATCTGATTGGTTGGGCCCCATGCCTACGCCCCTAATGCAAACAGCCCATGATGATAATTGTGCATCACAAATAGCTTACTAACCAACACTTCGGACCAAACTTTTTCAATACCTGGTTTGCATACCCATGGTTGACTTACTTGGCATGTTACTGGTAGATATCATAAATTTAAATATCTTTCCTACCCTACCAGCTAACGATGTCATTCTTCTGTTAGTTGCTCCATGACAAAACCAGTTGAGAGCTGTGCACTCTTGCTGCCTGCAGGTGATATTCTGGTCAAACCAGGCTACGTGTGCGGCACGCATGTTTAATATATACTGAACAAAAATATAAATGCAACACGTAAAGTGGTTTCATGAGAGCTGAAAAAAAAGATCCCAGACACACAAAATGTATCTCCAATTTTGTGCACAAATTAGTGTACATCCATGTTAGTGAGCATTTCTCCCTTCTAGAAGGTCACACAACACAATACCACAGATGTTTTGAGGGAGTGTACAATTGGCACGCTGACTGCAGGAATGTTCACCAGAGCTGTTACCAGAGAATTTAATGTTAATTTCTCTACAATAAGCCGCCTCCAACATCGTTTTAGAGAATTTGGCAGTACGTCCAACCGGCCTCACAACAGCACACCACGTAACCACACCAGCCTCCACATGCAGCTTCTTCACCTGCGGAATCGTCTAAGACAAGCCACCCGGACAGCTGATGAAACTGAGGAGTATTTCTGTCTGTAATAAAGCCCTTTTGTGGGGAAAAAATAATTCTTATTGGTTGGGTGGGCCCATGCCCTCCCAGGCCCAACCATGGGTGTGCCCCTGCCCAGTCATGTAAAGTCCATAGATTAGGGCCTAATGAATTTATTTCAATTGACTGATTTTCTTATATGAACTGTAACTCTGTAAAATTGTTGCGTTTTATATTTTTGTTCAGTATATTTCATGTGTTTTGCGATTGTGTAGGCTACTTGGTGCATGATTTCTCTTGTGCTACATAATTGATCACCCGTATACCTCCACTACTCTACTTATTAATCCAATTTTGTTGAATAGGAAATACATATTTCATATTCTATCCTCAAAAGTGACTACATCAAAGCAATTTATAACTTTTCTTTTTACTAGAAAGGTTACATTTTAATATTTCTGTCAGTATGAGTATTACTAGGTATTGTTTATGGCCCTCTCAAGATAAATAATTGCTTTTGGGTATGTCTAGGCAGAAATCTACATTTTGACATTACATTATAAAGGAATTTGTCCAAATACCTAGGATTTAAAAAATATATATATATTATGGTGGGAACTATATGCATAAAGTGCTTATATTTCTAAACAGTAAAACAGAGATATGTATGAAAATACCCCAAAATAAAGGGTGAAATTCATGTTGGAGTATAGAGCCAAATGTACAAATGTTTGACTCACTGTCCAAATTATTACGGGGGGGGGGGGGGGGGGGGGAGATGTGCGGTATGATAGCAAAGCTATGATACAGTAATGTACAGGAGGCTGCTGAGGGGAGGACGGCTCATAATAATGGTCAGAACGGAGCGAATGGAATGGCATCAAACACACAGAAACCATGTGTTTGATAACATTCCACCGATTCAGCTCCAGCCCTTACCACGAGCCCCTCCTCCCCAGTTAACGTGCCACCAACCTCCTGTGAAACACATGCTGCAGCACATTCTTCCTTAATTGGGAGATGTGACACAAAGCAGAATAACATACTCAACTCTGAAATCGTCATACTAAAGTCATGGGTACAGGGTTGAAGAAATAAGAGAATCATTTATAAGTCTTAGATTTGAAGTTGGGGGGGAAAAACAGCCACATCTTGCACCTGTTGCATGGCAGCAGTGACAGGTTTTGTTCGTGTATGCCTTAGCATTGAGCGATGAGTACCCTCCTGTGGCCACTAGTGTAATTACATTCGTGCTTGGAAGCAGCAGCAACAATGTGAGAGAGAGAGCAGAGCATTCGAGAGCAGGAGGGAGAACCATCATAAGCACTCTCCTCAGGGAGGGAGAAGCCCAGAGCTGGAGCGCAGGAAATGATGGAGGAGACCGGGGTTGCATCCCATATGGCACCTTATTCCCTATATAGTGCACTACTTTTGACCAGAACCCTTTGGGAATGGGATGCCATTTGAGGATGCGCACAGAGACAGGGGCAGACCAGGGAAACACTCCCTGTTTACCCACACAGCCCATGGTCCTGGTTTGTGATTATGGACCCTGGAGGTTTGTGGACACTAACTGACCAACTAAACTGTTTTGTGTGTGTGTGTGTGTGTGTGTGTGTGTGTGTGTGTGTGTGTGTGTGTGTGTGTGTGTGTGTGTGTGTGTGTGTGTGTGTGTAGAGAGAGAGAGAGAGAGAGAAAGAGAGAGAGAGAGACACAGACAGAGAGAGAGAGAGCTATAGAGAGACTCACAGACAGAGAGAGAGTGTTGTGCAGTGTTTCTCTCTGTCACTGCTCCAGCAGCATACTTCCCCAGCGCCTGGATACAGACCACACGGACAGGACCTGATTCCCATCGTCAGGACAATGGCCGCCCAGCAGCCAATCAGGGCTCTAGAAGACCTGTCCTGCAAGCTGATTGGCTGCCTGGCCTGAAGCCTGTTGTGAAATGCCCATCCTTAACCCTTTCACTACCACACACATTTCACTGCCTCTTCTCAGCAAACCATCTTTGTCACAAATCTTATTTCCCTTCAGAGCCATATACATATGTAATTGTCTCCTTTTCCTTATGATGTGATATGTTATGCCTATGCCATGAAACTGCAGTAAATTCAGGAAGTAGTCCCAAAAGGACCTTATCACTGTGTTGGAAAGTCCAACATCTTAGCCATTAGGACCAAACCTCTGGATAAGTTGGCTAGGTGATGTCCTCCTTATGCTACAGTATTATATACACAGTCCTGTTAGATGAGTGTTTGCAAAAAAAACTAAAAACAATTGAAATATCACATTTACATACAGTTGAAATCAGAAGTTTACATACACTTAGGTTGGAGTCATTAAAACTCGTTTTCAACCACTCCACAAATTTCTTGTTAACAAACTATAGTTTTGGCAAGTCGGTTAGGACATCTACTTTATGCATGACACAAGTCATTTTTCCAACAATTGTTTACAGACAGATTAGTTCACTTATAATTCACTGTATCACAATTCCAGTGGGTCAGAAGTTTACATACACTAAGTTGACTGTGCCTTTAAACCGCTTGGAAAATTCCAGAAAATGATGTCATGGCTTTAGAAGCTTTTGATAGGCTAATTGACATCATTTGAGTCAATTGGAGGTGTACCTGTGGATGTATTTCAAGGCCTACCTTCAAACTCAGTGCCTCTTTGCTTGACAAAATTGTAGACCTCCACAAGTCTGGTTCATCCTTGGGAGCAATTTCCAAATGCCTGAAGGTACCACATTCATCTGTACAAACAATAGTATGCAAGTATAAACACCATGGGACCACGCAGCCATCATACCGCTCAGGAAGGAGATGAGTTCTGTCTCTTAGAGATGAACGTACTTTGGTTCGAAAAGTGCAAATCATTCCCAGAACTACAGCAAAGGAACTTGTGAAGATGCTGGAGGAAACAGGTACAAAAGTATCTATATCCACAGTAAAACGAGTCCTATATCGACATAACCTGAAAGGCCGCTCAGCAAGGAAGAAGCCACTGCTCCAAAACCGCCATAAAAAAGCCAGACTACGGTTTGCAACTGCACATGGGGACAAAGATTGTACTTTTTGGAGAAATGTCCTCTGGTCTGATGAAACAAAAATATAAGTGTTTGGCCATAATGACCATCGTTATATTTGGAGGAAAAATGGGGAGGCTTGCAAGCCGAAGAACACCATCACAACCGTGAAGCACGGGGGTGGCAGCATCATGTTGTGGGTGCTTTGCTGCAGGAGGGACTGGTGCACTTCACAAAATAGATGGCATCACGAGGCAGGAAAATGATGTGGTTATATTGAAGCAACATCTCAAGACATCAGTCAGGAAGTTAAAGCTAGGTCGCAAATGGGTCTTCCAAATGGACATTGACCCCAAGCATACCACCAAAGTTGTGGCAAAATGGCTTAAGGACAACAAAGTCAAGGTATTGGAGTGGCCATCACAAAGCCCTGACCTCAATCCTATAGAAAATCTGTGGGCAGAACTGAAAAAGTGTGTGTGAGTAAGGAGGCCTACAAACCTGATTCAGTTACACCAGCTCTGTCAGGAGGAATGCGCCAAAATTCACCCAACTTATTGTGGGAAGCTTGTGGAAGGCTACACGAAATGTTTGACCCAAGTTAAACAATTTGAAGGCAATGCTACCAAATACTAATTGAGTGTATGTAAATGTCTGACCCACTGGGAATGTGATGAAAGAAATAAAAGCTGATATAAATCATTCTCTCTACTATTATTCTGACATTTCACATTCTTCAAATAAAGTGATGATCCTAACTGACCTAAGACAGGAAATTTTTACTTGGATTAAATGTCAGGAATTGTGAAAAACTGAATTGAAATGTATTTGGCTAAGGTGTATGTAAACTTCCGACTTCAACTGTAAGTATTCAGACCCTTTACTCAGTACTATGTTAAAGCACCTTTGACAGTGATTACAGCCTCGAGTCTTCTTGGGTATAACGTGACAAGCTTGGCACACCTGTATTTGGGGAGTTTCTCCCATTCCTCTCTGCAGATCCTCTCAAGCTCGGCCAGGTTGGATGTGGAGCATCGCTGCACAGCTATTTTCAGGTCTCTCCAGAGATGTTCGATCGCGTTCAATTCCAGGCTCTGGGTGGGCCACTGAAGAACATTCAGAGACTTGTCCCGGAGCCACTCGTGTTCTCTTGGCTGTGTGCTTAGAGTCGTTGTCCTGTTGAAAGGTGAACCTTCGCCCAAGTCTGAGGTCCTGAGTGCTCTGGAGCAGATTTTCACCCTTCTGTACTTTGCCCATTCATCTTTCCCTCTATGCTGACTAGTCTCCCAGTTCCTGCAGCTGAAAAACACCCCCACAGCATGATGCTGTCACCACCATGCTTCACCGTAGGGATGGTGCTAGGTTTCCTCCAGACGTAACACTTGGCATTCAGGCCAAAGAGTTCAATCTTGGTTTCATCAGACCAGAGCATCTTGTTTCTCATGGACTGAGAAACAAGGTGCCTTTTAGCAAACTCCAAGCGGGCTGTCATGTGCCTTTTACAGAGGAGTGGCTTCCGTCTGGCCACTCTACCATAAAGGCCTGATTAGTGGAGTGCTGCAGAGATGGTTGTCCTTCTGGAAGGTACTCTAATCTCCACAGAGGAACTCTGGAGCTCTGTCAGAGTGACCATCGGGTTCTTGGTCACCTCCCTGACCAAGGTCCTTCTTCCCGATTGCTCAGTTAAGCCGGGTGACCAGCTCTAGAAAGAGTCTTGTTGGTTCCAAACTTCTTCCATTTAAGAATGATGGAGGCCACTGTGTTCTTGGGGACCTTCAATGATGGAGCCCACTGTGTTCTTGGGGTCCTTCAATCAAGGATGATCAATGGAAACAGGATGCACCATGAGCAAAATTTTGAGTCTCATAGCAAAGGGTCTGAATACTTAATGTAAATAAGGTATTCCTATTTTTTGTTTAATAAATTTGCAAACATTTCTAAAACCCTGTTTTCGCTTTGTCATTATGGGGTACTGTGTGTAGATGGATGAGGACATTTTTTAAATTTAATCCATTTGAGAATAAGGCTGTAACGTAACAAAATGTGGAAAAAGGGAAAGGGTGGCCCTGTGGCTCAGTTGGTAGAGCATGGTGTTTGCAACGTCAGCATGGTATGTGCAACGCCAGGCTTGTGGGTTTGATTCCCACGGGGGGCCAGTACAAACAAAAGAAAATGCATGAAATGAAATGTATGTATTCACGACTGTAAGTCGCTCTGGATAAGAACGTCTGCTAAATGACTAAAATGTAAATGTGTATATAAATATATATACTCAGCACCTGAACCCACTCAGTATGAATGGTCTTGTCCCAAATGGCACTCTATTCCCTATAGAGTGCACTACTTTAGACCAGAACAAAATATATTACAAGTATTATACTTATGTGGGAATACAGTGCCCTTTGGGACTCAACCTATGTGATGCTATCAAATGTATTTATATAGCCCTTCTTACATCAGCTGATATCTCAAAGTGCTGTACAAAAACCCAGCCTAAAACCCCAAACAGCAAGCAATGCAGGTGTAGAAGCACAGTGGCTAGGAAAAAATCCCTAGAAAGGCCAAAACCTAGGAAGAAACCTAGAGAGGAACCAGGCTATGAGGGGTGGCCAGTCCTCTTCTGGCTGTGCCGAGTGGAGATTATAACAGCACATGGCCAAGATGTTCAAATGTCCATAAATGACCAGCATGGTCAAATTATAATAATCATAGTAGTTGTCAAGGGTGCAACAAGTCAGAAACTCAAGAGTAAGTGTCAGTTGGCTTTTTCATAGCCGATCTTTGAGAGTATCTCTACCGCTCCTGCTGTCTCTAGAGAGTTGAAAACAGCAGGTCTGGGACAGGTAGCACGTCCGGTGAACAGGTCAGGGTTCCAGCAGGTCTGGGACAGGAAGTCTGGGACAGGTAGCACGTCCGGTGAACAGGTCAGGGTTCCATAGCCGCAGGCAGAACAGTTGAAACTGGAGCAGCAGCACGGCCAGGTGGACTGGGGACAGCAAGGAGTCATCATGCCAGGTCATCATGAGGCATGGTCCTAGGGCTCAGGTCCTCCGAGAGAGAGAAAGAAAGAGAGAAAGAGAGAATTAGAGAGAGCATATTTAAATTCACACAGGACACCGGAGAAGACAAGAGAAATACTCCAGATGTAACAGACTGACCCTAGCCCCCCGACACATAAACTACTGCAGCATAAATACTGGAGGCTGAGACAGGAAGGGTCAGGAGACACTGTGGTCCCATCCGATGATCCTGACTGTGGCCCCTGTCTGTCTCTCTCACTGATGTTTTATTTGTCTGTCTCTCTCACTGATGTAAAACTCTCACTTTAGTTTGGATTACATACATGATTCATCACTTTAAATGACACTTTGACACTTTTGGGTTCACATTTGAAGGACACATGCTATTGACCAAACTGTATATGAAGTATTGGGGGTCAGGTATATGAGATATCTGGAAGTCAGGGATACACCTATACAGGTGACCAGACCTGAACCAGACAGCACCTTGTGTGTGTGTGTGTGAGAGAGAGAGAGACTGTCTCTACCTCATGAGTGGCAAACTGACTATTCAAAATAAAAAAGGTTTCAGTCACTATTGGACACTGTATGTGTTTATACATTATAATTGCAGCAGTGCATGCTTCATCCAGATTATTTGTGAATGCTGAAGCTCAGTCAGGACTATGGGTGTGGGGAGGTTATTTAGGCTATTTGTGGCAAAGACTTAGATCATAATCGGCTAAGGAGCTCAGCAAGACTGAGGACTCAGGACACACACACACACATGCAATAAAGCATATAGCTATGAAGAGGATTGCCAGGAAACCAAACATTGAATTGAGTTGAATTCTACATCAGGCAGAAAGGAGCGTTTGAAGTTAGGAAAGATTCCTCTCATGACCTCTACAAGACAGAATGCTAAATAAAATGATATTTTAAGTACTGGTTGTCCGTGCGCTTGGTCCTTTTGGCGGTAGGAATGTGAGACAATATATCCACAGTAAAGTTGATGTAATTATACTTTTCAAAGCGCTGGCAGTACACTCAGATTTCTATGACCTGAAGCATGCGCAGAACCATGTAAACACGTGCACGAGCTCGGCAAGTATGCGTGTCTGGTTCATGTATTTCTATACACCAGATGATGGAAATCAGAGAGCGCTATTAGCACTTTGAACAGTTTATGTAATTATACTTTCCAGTAGATATATTGTCTCACATTCCTACCGCCAAAAGGACCTCACAGACAACCGATAAAGTACTTTAAAATGTAAATGTATTCAACATTCTGGCTGTTGAGGTCATTAGAGGAAATGTTCCTGATTCAAAATCATTTTCTTCCTGGCGTAGAATTCAATGCAATTCAACACCGGGTTTCCAGGCAATGAAGAGGATTGTGTGTGTTTACTTTGAATGTTGAACTAGACTTGAACATTTGAGAACATAAAATGAATTATATATTATTTGATAGATATTCGGAACATGATTGTGAATCTACCCTGACTGTCAACCACCACCAACTTGTGTGTTTTACTCATAACCAACTACGAATTCCCTGTTGTGTTGTCACGCCCCGCCAACTTGGCAACAGGGAGGGAGGATTCAGATTGCGGATCTTGGCTGGATGTTTCGCAGGGGGATAGCTAGCACGGAGAGGTGACAGTAACTTCAGCACCCACCCGGGGGTAAACAGCGACAAGGCCACCCAAGTGCGGCACACTAATCGTTTTAGTCAGAACTAGGGATGACTGTCGCTTTTCAGTTTTAACAGAGTTGTGGATGTTTTTACATATTTTTGCCCTATGATTGTCACGGTAGTAAGGAGGAGGTGAATTCTCGCCGCCGCCATCTTTGGAAACTGATTGGGAGGAGTGGAGAACTTCGTTGGCTGACTGGTTTATTACCCAGCTATTGGTAGTTATTTTCAGGGCCTCGACTGGCCTTACTGTACACACATTACACTTGCTATTCGGTTGACCAAACACAACGAGTCGGCATCGTTCAACCTGGAAAAGGCTAGCTAACAAAACTCCAATCTGTGCTCCACCTCCAGACTCGAGTCAGTTTGTTGCGCCCTTCCCTGCCTTGTTGGACATTTGCTCCCGTTATTCTACCTGAACCTGGCCTCTGACAGGTAAGTGTCCGCTGTGCATTCAAGCCAACTTCTGCTGGTGAGAAATGTGTTTATCTGGATAACTTGCCTGCTAGCTAGGCTTCTTAGTTAGCCAACTTGATCAGCTGGTTAGACAACATCATTAATGCTGTAACGTTAGTTAGCTTACGACGTGGATGGTTAATGTTAGCTCGATGACATCCAACTAGCTAACTTTAGTCAGAGAGGAATCTTTGCTCTAACGATTGGGGAATGATAACTAATGGACATGGCTAACTAGCTAGATGGCTAACTAACTAGCTAACTTTTGATAAGCTATGAAGCGAATGTCTCCTTTTAACTTGTAAACAATTCAATGGCAGCTAAATGACAATTCAATGGCAGCTAAATGACAAGACAGATTGTCAAATGCTGGGAAGGACATGGCTAGCTAGGTAACGTTCGTCTAGCGATAAATGCTGGCTTGTAACGTTAGCTATCAAGCTAACGTCTGCTGTTTTACTAGCCAGATAGCTAACTAGCGAATCCTCTTCTAATGTAGACAGGTCGTTTTGATGTGACACTCCTTCGTGTTTTTTCCTCACTGTTCAACTCAACTGTAAATCATGGCTGAGGCGATCAGAAACACAGCAGCTTCACGACCAATGTCAACCACTCGGGCTAAACTGTGAACTGAAATAGCACTAGTTATGTCCTAAGTGTTGCTAGGTTTTAATGTTTACAGCCAGCAAACAAGCAGCTTGACAAATCTATTGTCGTGGTATGTCTTCCTTGTACGCCTGCATTCATTCCTGGCGGTTGCTGACTTGTTTGTGGGCAGTGACGTGAGTCACATTCCTAATTTCTGTGTTGACATTGCGTAACATTCTTTCTCGGCCTTGACTATGCCTGTTCGCCAGTATTGCACACTCCAAATTGTGACAAACTGTACTTAATGGAAAACATCTCTAAATAACGATTATGTTGTTTTCATTTGTTAGACAATGGCATCATAAATGTAAGTTGGCAACAACTCCCCTTCACATCCTTCCTACACATTAAGGTGAAGTGTTGGGAATGACAAATCAAGAACACTTTTTTTCCCGTTAACAATGCAAACCTTTTGCATTGATTAACAACATTGCATTCAAACACTTGGCATTCTAGGAATTTGAATGTACAGTAGGTTATATCACAACCAGTGATATAAGGTAGTTATCCACACACTGTCCTCACATCTGCACACAATGATTTGAAGTGTCGTCCATCACTAGACCAGTGAGAGTTGAAATAAAACTGTATTTGTCACATGCGCCAAATACAACAGGTAGACCTTACAGTGAAATGCTTACTTACAAGCCCTTAACCAACAATGTAGTTTTAAGAAAAATAAGTGTTATGTAAAAGAAGAACAAATAATTAAAGAGCAGCAGTGAAATAACAGTAGCGAGGCTATATACAGGGGGTACCGGTACAGAGTCAATGTGCAGGGGCACCAGTTAGTCGAGGTAATTGAGGTAGTATGTACATGTTGGTAGAGTTATTCAAGTAACTATTCATAGATAATAAACAGAGAGTAGCAGCAGTGTAAAGGGGGGGGGGGGGGGGGGGGGGGGGGGGCAATACAATTAGTCTGGGTAGCCATTTGATTAGCTGTTCAGGCCTGGGGGTAGAAGCTGTTAAGAAGCCTTTTGGACCTAGACTTGGCGCTCCGGTACCACTTGCCGTGCGGTAGCAGAGAGAACAGTCTATGACTAGGGTGGCTGGAGTCTTTGACAGTTTTAGGGCTTTCCTCTGACATCGCCTGGTATAGAGGTCCTGGATGGCAGGAAGCTTGGCTCCAGTGATTTACTGGGCCTTACGCACTACCCTCTGTAGTGCCTTGCGGTCGGAGGCCAAGCAGTTGCCATACCAGGCGGTGATGCAACCGGTCAGGATGCTCTCGATGGAATTTAGCTGCAAGTGTCGGTACCGTCATAGTTTAGCTACAAGGGTTGGTAGCGTCGTAGTTGAGCTACGTGGGTAGGTGGCGTCCTAGTTGAGCTACGTGGGTAGGTGGCGTCGTAGTTGAGCTACGTGGGTAGGTGGCGTCGTAGTTGAGCTACGTGGGTAGGTGGCGTCGTAGTTGAGCTACGTGGGTAGGTGGCGTCGTAGTTGAGCTACGTGGGTAGGTGGCGTCGTAGTTGAGCTACGTGGGTAGGTGGCGTCGTAGTTGAGCTACGTGGGTAGGTGGCGTCGTAGTTGAGCTATGTGGGTAGGTGGCGTCGTAGTTGAGCTACGTGGGTAGGTGGCGTCGTAGTTGAGCTACGTGGGTAGGTGGCGTCGTAGTTCAGCTACAGTTGAAGTCGGAAGTTTACATTCACCTTAGCCAAATACATTTAAACTCAGTTTTCACAATTCCTGACATTTAATCCTAGTAAGAAGACCCTGTCTTAGGTCAGTTACAGTGAGGGGAAAAAAGTATTTGATCCCCTGCTTATTTTGTACGTTTGCCCACTGACAAAGAAATTATCAGTCTATAATTTTAATGGTAGGTTTATTTGAACAGTGAGAGACAGAACAACATTAAAAAAAACAGGAAAAATGCATATAACATTTTTTATAAATTGATTTGTATTTTAATGAGGGAAATTAGTATTTGACCCCTCTCAATCAGAAAGATTTCTGGCTCCCAGGTGTCTTTTATATAGGTAACGAGCTGAGATTAGGAGCACACTCTTAAAGGGAGTGCTCCTAATCTCAGTTTGTTACCTGTATAAAAGACACCTGTCCACAGAAGCAATCAATCAATCAGATTCCAAACTCTCCACCATGGCCAAGACCAAAGAGCTCTCCAAGGACGTCAGGGACAAGATTGTAGACCTACACAAGGCTGGAATGTGCTACAAGACCATCGCCAAGCAGCTTGGTGAGAAGGTGACAACAGTTGGTGCAATTATTCGCAAATGGAAGAAACACAAAAGAACTGTCAATCTCCCTCGGCCTGGGGCTCCATGCAAGATCTCACCTCGTGGAGTTGCAATGATCATGAGAACGGTGAGGAATCAGCCCAGAACTACACGGGAGGATCTTGTCAATGATCTCAAGGCAGCTGGGACCATAGTCACCAAGAAAACAATTGGTAACACACTACGCCGTGAAGGACTGAAATCCTGCAGCGCCCGCAAGGTCCCCCTGCTCAAGAAAGCACATTTACATGCCCGTCTGAAGATTGCCAATGGACATCTGAATGATTCAGAGGACAACTGGGTGAAAGTGTTATGGTCAGATGAGACCAAAATGGAGCTCTTTGGCATCAACTCAACTCGCCGTGTTTGGAGGAGGAGGAATGCTGTCTATGACCCCAAGATTACCATCCCCACCGTCAAACATGGAGGTGGAAACATTATGCTTTGGGGGTGTCTTTCTGCTAAGGGGACAGGACAACTTCACCGCATCAAAGGGACGATGGGCGGGGCCATGTACCGTCAAATCTTGGGTGAGAACCGCCTTCCCTCAGCCAGGGCATTGAAAACGGGTCGTGGATGGGTATTCCAGCATGACAATGACCCAAAACACACGGCCAAGGCAACAAAGGAGTGGCTCAAGAAGAGGCACATTAAGGTCCTGGAGTGGCCTAGCCAGTCTCCAGACCTTAATCCCATTGAAAATCTGTGGAGGGAGCTGAAGGTTTGAGTTGCCAAACGTCAGCCTCGAAACCTTAATGACTTGGAGAAGATCTGCAAAGAGGAGTGGGACAAAATCCCTCCTGAGATGTGTGCAAACCTGGTGGCCAACTACAAGAAACGTCTGACCTCTGTGATTGCCAACAAGGGTTTTGCCACCAAGTACTAAGTCATGTTTTGCAGAGGGGTCAAATACTTATTTCCCTCGTTAAAATGCAAATAATTTTTAACATTTTTGACATGCGTTTTTCTGGATTTTTTTGTTGTTATTCTGTCTCTCACTGTTCAAATAAACCTACCATTAAAATTATAGACTGATAATTTCTTTGTCAGTGTGCAAACGTACAAAATCAGCAGGGGATCAAATACTTTTTTCCCTCACTGTAGGAGAATGTGAAATGTCAGAATAACAGTAGAGAGAATTATTTATTTCAGCTTTTATTTCTTTCATCACATTCCCAGTGTGTCAGAAGTTTACATGCACTCAATTAGTATTTGGTAGCATTGCCTTCAAATTGTTTAACTTGGGTCATATGTTTTAGGTAGCCTTGCACAAGCTTCCCCTAAGTTGGGTACATTTTGGCCCATTCCTCCTGACAGAGCTGGTTTAACCGAGTCAGGTTTGTAGGCCTCTTTGCTCGTACACGCCTTTTCAGTTCTGCACACAATTTTCTATGGGATTGATGTCAGGGCTTTGTGATGGCCACTCCAATACCTTGACTTTGTTGTCCTTAAGCCATTTTGCCACAACTTTGGAAGTATGCTTGGGGTCAATGTCCATTTGAAAGACCCACTTGCAACCAAGCTTTAACTTCCTGACTGATGCCTTGAGATGTTGCTTCAATATATCCACATAATTTTCTTTCATCATGATGTCATCTATTTTGTGAAGTGCACCAGTCCCTCCTGCAGCAAAGCACCCCCACAACATGATGCTGCCACCCCCGTGCTTCACGGTTGGGATGGTGTTCTTCGGCTTGCAAGCCTCCCCCCTTTTCCTCCAAACATAACGATGGTCATTTTGGCCGAACAGTTATATTTTTGTTTCATCAGACCAGAGGACATTTCTCCAAAAAGTACAATCTTTGTCCCCATGTACAGTTGCAAACCGTAGTCTGGCTTTTTTATGGCGGTTTTGGAGCAGTGGCTTCTTCTTTGCTGAGCGGCCTTTCAGGTTTTGTCGATCTAGGACTCGTTTTACTGTGGCTATAGATACTTTTGTACTTGTTTCCTCCAGCATCTTCACAAGGTCCTTTGCTGTTGTTCTGAGATTGGTGCGAAAAGTGCAAATCAAAGTACGTTCATCTCTAGGAGACAGAACGCGTCTCCTTCCTGAGCGGTATGACAGCTGCGTGGTCCCATGGTGTTTGTGCTTGCATACTATTGTTTGTACAGATGGAGGTGGTACCTTCAGGCATTTGGAAATTGCTCCCAAGGATGAACCAGACTTGTAGAGGTCTTAAATTTTTCTTCTGAGGTCTTGGCTTATTTCTTTAGATTTTCCCATGATATCAAGCAAAGAGGCACTGAGTTTGAAGGTAGGCCTTGAAATACATCCACAGGTACACCTCCAATTGACTCAGGCTAATTGACACCATTTATCAGAAGCTTCTAAAGCCATGACATTATTTTCTGGAATTTTCCAAGCGGTTTAAAGGCACAGTCAACTTAGTGTATGTAAGCTTCTGACCCACTGGAATTGTGATACAGTGAATTATAAGTGAAATAATCTCTCTGTCAACAATTGTTGGAAATCTACTTTTGTCATGCACAAAGTAGATGTCCTAACCGACTTGCCAAAACTATAGTTTGTTAACAAGAAATTTGTGGAGTGGTTAAAAAAACAAGTTTTAATGACTCCAGCTTAAGTGTATGTAAACTTCCGACTTCAACTGTACATGGGTAAGTAGCGTCATAGTTGGTAAGTAGCGTCATAGTTGGTAAGTAGCGTCATAGTTGGTAAGTAGCGTCATAGTTGGTAAGTAGCGTCATAGTTGGTAAGTAGCGTCCTAGTTGGTAAGTAGCGTCCTAGTTGAGCTACGTGGGTAGGTGGCGTCCTAGTTGAGCTACGTGGGTAAGTGGCGTCCTAGTTGAGCTACGTGGGTAAGTGGCGTCCTAGTTGAGCTACGTGGGTAAGTGGCGTCCTAGTTGAGCTACGTGGGTAGGTGGCGTCCTAGTTGAGCTACGTGGGTAGGTGGCGTCCTAGTTGAGCTACGTGGGTAGGTGGCGTCCTAGTTGAGCTACGTGGGTAGGTGGCGTCCTAGTTGAGCTACGTGGGTAGGTGGCGTCCTAGTTGAGCTACGTGGGTAGGTGGCGTCCTAGTTGAGCTACGTGGGTAGGTGGCGTCCTAGTTGAGCTACGTGGGTAGGTGGCGTCCTAGTTGAGCTACGTGGGTAGGTGGCGTCCTAGTTGAGCTACGTGGGTAGGTGGCGTCCTAGTTGAGCTACGTGGGTAGGTGGCGTCCTAGTTGAGCTACGTGGGTAGGTGGCGTCCTAGTTGAGCTACGTGGGTAGGTGGCGTCCTAGTTGAGCTACGTGGGTAGGTGGCGTCCTAGTTGAGCTACGTGGGTAGGTGGCGTCCTAGTTGAGCTACGTGGGTAGGTGGCGTCCTAGTTGAGCTACGTGGGTAGGTGGCGTCCTAGTTGAGCTACGTGGGTAGGTGGCGTCCTAGTTGAGCTACGTGGGTAGGTGGCGTCCTAGTTGAGCTACGTGGGTAAGTGGCGTCCTAGTTGAGCTACGTGGGTAGGTGGCGTCCTAGTTGAGCTACGTGGGTAGGTGGCGTCCTAGTTGAGCTACGTGGGTAGGTGGCGTCCTAGTTGAGCTACGTGGGTAGGTGGCGTCCTAGTTGAGCTACGTGGGTAGGTGGCGTCCTAGTTGAGCTACGTGGGTAGGTGGCGTCCTAGTTGAGCTACGTGGGTCGGTGGCGTCCTAGTTGAGCTACGTGGGTCGGTGGCGTCCTAGTTGAGCTACGTGGGTCGGTGGCGTCCTAGTTGAGCTACGTGGGTCGGTGGCGTCCTAGTTGAGCTACGTGGGTCGGTGGCGTCCTAGTTGAGCTACGTGGGTCGGTGGCGTCCTAGTTGAGCTACGTGGGTCGGTGGCGTCCTAGTTGAGCTACGTGGGTCGGTGGCGTCCTAGTTGAGCTACGTGGGTCGGTGGCGTCCTAGTTGAGCTACGTGGGTCGGTGGCGTAACAGCCTGTTAATGTTTGTGTTCTACTATGTGTTATACCAGCTTCAGGCCTGGTCACTGTTGCCACACTGACAGTACTATAGTCTATAGGATTTATGCATCTCCCAGGAAAAAGGGATCAGAGAGGGAGTGTGGTAAAGCCTGTTCTCTCGGCCTGCCACACAGTACAGTCCACAGGGATCAGTGTTGTTATCCTGACCCCCCCCCCACCCCGCTCTATATCAGTTGCCACCTGACATAACCCACCGTAGCAGCAGCCTCTGTCCCAGTGAAACACTGGCATGCTCAGAAACACCCTCTCAGCTATCCAGAAAAAACCCTCTCAGCCAGCCAGTCCACCCCAGGACACATACAGTGATCCTGGGTACATTTTCAACACCCACCAACTCAGACGGTTCTGAAATTGTTTGTGGTTAGAAACGGATAAGATTAGCCTTCCTTCAAAATGCATTTTGTTGACCTAAATAATTTGATCTCTCAGAAATAAAGCTAATTGATTGCATCCAAATTGGCCACCTCGGTTCTGTCCGCACTGTGAACCCCAGCTACATGTACAGATTACCTCAACTAGCCTGTACCCCTGCACACTGACTCGGTACCGGTGCCCCCTGTATATAGCCTTGTTATTGTTGTTCTTATTGTGTTACTTTGTATTAGTACTTTTTATTTTAGTCTACTTGGTAAATATTTTCTTCTTCTTGAACTGTTGGTTAAGGGCTTGTAAGTAAGCATTTAAGGTAAAGTCTACCCTTGTTGTATTTGTCGAATGTTGCAAATAAAGTTTGATTTGAATGAATACATAAAATATATATTTTTTAAAATGAAAACACTATGCCTATAGGCTATGCCAAGGCTGTGTTGTATGCCATTCCCTTGTGAGTAAATCTGAGCTGAAAATACATTATAGTCAATTCCGTTACCAAATTGCTTCAGCCATTTCACGATTTCTTGTGTTTTTATTTAAACATTTTGATAATTTGTGTACTTTTTGACATTTGACTGGATTGTTTGGAGCTAGTAACATAGGCATTTCAGGGGCCTCCCAAGTGGCGCAGTGGTCTAAGGCACTGCATCGCAGTGCTAGCTGCGTTACTACAGATCCTGGTTTGATACTGGGCTGTGTCTCAACCGGCCGCGACCGGGAGACCCATGATGCGATGCACCATTGGCCCAGCGTTGTCCGGGTTAGGGGAGGGTTTGGCCGTCCCGGGATGTCCCATCGCGCTCTAGCGACTCCTGTGGCGGGCTGGGCACATGCTCGCTGACACGGTTGACCAGTTGTACGGTGTTTCCGCCGACACATTGGTGCGTCTGGCTTCCGGGTTAAGTGGGCAGTGTGTCAAGAAGCAGTGCGGCTTGGTTGGGTCGTGTTTTGGAGGACGAGCGGCTCTCGACCTTCGCCTCTCCAGAGTCCGTAGGGGAGTTGCAGCAATGAGACAAGACTGTAACTACCAATTGGATTCCACGAAAATTGGGGATAAAAAGGATAGATACAAATAAACATAAGCATTTCACTGCTCTAGAACGTTGCTAAGCTGTGTACGACCAATGAACTTTGATTTGACTAGTGATGTGGTAGCAGAGTGAGAGTTAGGCTAAACACTGCCTTTATCCTAATGACAGAGGAGCTAGTGTGTGTGACTGTGTGTGAGAAGGGGGAAATCCTCCTAGGTTTGTCTCTCTACTATGACTGTCCATGGACTGTGTTTTATGCTCTGATTCAGGCCAGAACTGCTGTGTTGATTGGTTGACAGCTTCTGCTCTCTCTAGGCCTACTTTCTCTGTCGACGAGGTATGAATTATATTATGTTGATTGGTCAGGTGTCTTTTTAGTCTCTGGGTTCATCCTGTACACACTGTAAAACCTATTGTTCTACTTAGAAAACTGAGGCAACTATTTTCTATGAGCTTTTTGAATATTTCCAACATGAACAATTTTTAAAAATGTATAATAAACCTACCTTTTTAGTGTTTTACAGGCACTAATATATTAGGTACAGCATAATGACTTTTTGTTGCTTGGATCCAACTTAATTTGATCAATTCCAGAAGTGTTATTATACATTAGATTGACCTAGCCTTTCTGATTAGTTACTTTCAGTGAACTTGTCTTAATGTTGAACATTGTCGGATGTATTTGATCATTTTCCGTCTCAACCCCCTTTAGCAGGGATTGATGAGCAGCGTGATCATTCCACTAGCAGTAACTGGGGTTAGAAGTGTAAGCATTGCCTCTGTCATTGAAAGTGGTGCGCATGACCTTAGTGATGGTGGGAATAGGTCGTCTCAACGTTTTGATATGCCTTCATCGTGCTCCATAACACCTCATACCACAACAAACTGCCTAATACTAATGTGTAAATGTACTTTTCTTTCTTCAAATAGAAACAATGTTTCATAGTCCATATACTAAGTAATATATGTGTAAAATGTAGATTTTTAGAATGGACCGTTATCATGCACCTGTCTGGAAACAGGTTCAGGGGAAAAAATACATGACCATGCACTTTAATAGCGAATGGAGGATACTTTTCCCGTGGTTAATTTTCATGCCAGCCAGGTAGGGGCCTTCCCTGTGGCTCAGTTGGTAGAGCATGGTGTGTGCAACGCCAGGGTTGTGGGTTCGATTCCCACGGGGGGCCAGTACAAAAAAAAAAAAAAAAAAAAAAAAAAATGCATGAAATGAAATGTATGCATTCACTACTGTAAGTCGCTCTGGATAAGAGCGTCTGCTAAAATGACTAAAATGTAAAATGTAGGCTATACTCCTGTTGTAAAGATAAACAATGTGCTTAATATTAGGAAAGTTGAAAAATAAATATAATGGGCCTAACCTATAGAAAGCTGATGGGATCCTCCTCTTTTTTAATAGAGCCCATCACTCTGTTTTCTCACACAATTACACAGCCTATAGAAATGTTGCGCAACATGAGCTCATGTGCCCTCATGAAGTGTTTTGATAAGATTTTTGAATACATTTGCATTGATGTCAGAGTGATTAAAGGGACAATAGAGTGCTGAGTACCAGGCAGTTAGCAAGTTTGGTAGGCTGCTAATGACCATCAGCAGCATCAGAGCTTGGAGAAGCCTAATTAATGTGACTAAACGGTCAGGTGGAATTTGACTGCCTTTATGACTCATGACTGGTGGTAATGCGGTCAGCGTAACAGCCCCTGTAGTGCGTATGGCCCAGTACACCTCTGGGGCCGAGTTCCCTGCCATCCAGGACCTCTATACCAGCCGGTGTCAGAGGAAGGCACTAAAAATGGTCATAGACTGCAGCCACTCAAGTCATAGACGGTTTTCTCCTACCGCACGACAAGTGTGGAACCAACAGGACCCTGAACAGCTTCTAACCCCTAGCCAAAAAGACTGTTAAATAGTTCATCTGGGTAGCTATTAGTTAACTATTTAACAATCTGCATTGACCCTTTTGACTCATCACATACGCTGCTGTTACTGTTTATTATCTTTCCTGTTGCCAAGTCACTTTATTCCTACCTACACTACCGTTCAAAAGTTTGGGGTCACTTTAGAAATAACATCAAATTGATCAGAAATACAGTGTAGACATTGTTAATGTTGTAAATGACTATTGTAGCTGGAACCGGTTGAGGACTTGTGAGGTGTCTGTTTCTCAAACTAGACACTCTAATGTACTTGTCCTCTTGCTCAGTTGTGCACCGGGGCCTCCTACTCCTCTTTCTATTCTGGTTAGAGCCAGTTTGCGCTGTTCTGTGAAGGGAGTAGTACACAGCGTTGTACGAGATCTTCCGTTTCTTGGCAATTTCTCGCATGGAATAGCCTTCATTTCTCAGAACAAGAATAGACTGACGAGTTTCAGAAGAAAGTTATTTGTTTCTGGCCATTTTGAGCCTGTAGTCGAACCCACAAATACTGATGCTCCAGATACTCAATTCGTCTAAAGAAGGCCAGTTTTATTGCTTCTTTAATCACAACAACAGTTTTCAGCTGTGCTAACATAATTGCAAAAATGTTTTCTAATGATCAATTAGCCTTTTAAAATGATAAACTTGGATTAGCTAACACAACGTGCCATTGGAACACAGGAGTGATGGTTGCTGATAATGGGCCTCTGTACACCTATGTAGATATTCCATAAAGAAATCTGCCGTTTCCAGCTACAATAGTCATGTACAACATTAACAATGTCTACACTGTATTTATGATCAATTTCATGTTTGTGTGTGAATTCAATTTAAGGGCTTTATTGGCATGGGAAACATGTTTACATTGCCAAAGCTAGTGAAACAGATAATAAACAAATTACACTCACAGAAGTTCCAAAAACAATAAAGACATTTCAAATGTCAACACAATGTCACTCATTCTCTCTCTCTTACACACACACACACACACACATCCCTAATCCATAATGGTGTGTGTTTTATTGAGAGCTTTGCTGTGGTACTACAGCTGTGGTGATTTGCACATCAGAGGCTGATGTTTCAGTCCCAGAAGAACTCAGTGCTCTCTCTCTCACACACACACACACACACACACACACACACACACACACACACACACACACACACACACACACTTATCAATACACTCAATGAAACACACACACTTATCAATACACTCAATGAAACACACACACACACAACTCATCAATACGTGACTCAATGATGCACACGCACACACACTGAATCCCTCACTGCACTCTGACCCCACTTCTGTCTCTCATTAAGGCAATAGCCTAGTTTAAACCCGGATGTTAAATCAATGATTAATCCACATGATGTTTGTGCGTCTACTCGCCCAGGCCAGTAGTTTAAAGATCTACATGATGTTTGTGCGTCTACTCGCCCAGGCCAGTAGTTTAAAGATCTACATGATGTTTGTGCGTCTACTCGCCCAGGCCAGTAGTTTAAAGATCTACATGATGTTTGTGCGTCTACTCGCCCAGGCCAGTAGTTTAAAGATCTACATGATGTTTGTGCGTCTACTCGCCCAGGCCAGTAGTTTAAAGATCTACATGATGTTTGTGCGTCTACTCGCCCAGGCCAGTAGTTTAAAGATCTACATGATGTTTGTGCGTCTACTCGCCCAGGCCAGTAGTTTAAAGATCTACATGATGTTTGTGCGTCTACTCGCCCAGGCCAGTAGTTTAAAGATCTACATGATGTTTGTGCGTCTACTCGCCCAGGCCAGTAGTTTAAAGATCTACATGATGTTTGTGCGTCTACTCGCCCAGGCCAGTAGTTTAAAGATCTACATGATGTTTGTGCGTGTGCTCGCCCAGGCCAGTAGTTTAAAGATCTACATGATGTTTGTGCGTCTGCTCGCCCAGGCCAGTAGTTTAAAGATCTACATGATGTTTGTGCGTCTACTCGCCCAGGCCAGTAGTTTAAAGATCTACATGATGTTTGTGCGTCTACTCGCCCAGGCCAGTAGTTTAAAGATCTACATGATGTTTGTGCGTCTACTCGCCCAGGCCAGTAGTTTAAAGATCTACATGATGTTTGTGCGTCTACTCGCCCAGGCCAGTAGTTTTAAATATCTACCTGATGGAAAAGTCCAGTAAATTTCCCAGAATTCCCAGGTGTAATTTAATGTAGTGAGTTTTGAACATTTTAATGACCAACTCATCAAACGCATAGCCATTGGCTTAATCGACTTAATCTACCAAAACAACTTTCCCTTAGCCACGCAGTCCTTTTGGTTGGATTAAATGACATATTTTACTGCATAAGACCACTCCCATAGAATTCTGTGGACACTCCCACGCTGTGCACAATAGCCTGGGGATGAGGTTAAGCTGAGTGAGAGGCAATGTTTGATCCAATGTTTCTCTAAGCGGAGTAACGAAGCTGTTCCCCCCCCCCCCCCATATTCTTCTTACATACTCTTCCTCTTCCCCCTCCCTCAAGATGCCCATGCTCCGGCTCCTCTGGCTCCTCCCCACTGGCAGATGAGTTGTCAGCTGCTCTGGCATAGATCCAGCTGCGCTCCAACGGCCAGATAGTCCTCTGGCCCCTGCCCCCGCCCTGCCGGGAGACAGAAAACTACATTACCCAGCATGCCCTCCACTGTGCGGGCGGGCAGTCTGAAGGACCCGGATGTAGCTGAGCTGTTCTTCAAGGAAGACCCTGAGAAACTGTTCTCTGACCTCAGAGAGATAGGTCATGGCAGCTTTGGAGCAGTCTACTTTGTATGTACACACTCAAACACACACACCACATCACACACACACACACACACACACTCAAACACACACACACCACATCACACACACACACACACACTCAAACACACACACACCACATCACACACACACACACTCAAACACGCACACCACATCTCACACACACACACACACTCAAACACACACACCACATCACACACACACACACACACTCAAACACACACACCACATCTCTCACACACACACACACACACACTCAAACACACACACCACATCACACACACACACACTCAAACACACACACCACATCACACACACACACCACATCACACACACCACATCACACACACACACACACACACACACACACCACATCTCTCACACACACACACACTCAAACACACACACCACATCTCTCACACACACACGCACACCACATCACACACACACACACTCAAACACGCACACCACATCACACACACACACCACATCACTCAAACATGCAAACACACACACCGATTCCTGTGCTGTAATAGTCCTATTGTTCCACCTGTGTTCTCTCTGTGTCTTAAGGCCTGTGTGTTTACTCTGACTGTGTCTTAAGGCCTGTGTGTTTACTCTGACTGTGTCTTAAGGCCTGTGTGCGTGTTCTGTCTGTGTCTTAAGGCTTGTGTGTGTTCTGTGTCTAAGGTGTGTTCGTGTTCTCTGCCTGTGTGTGTGTGTGTGTGTTCTCTGTCTGTGTCTAAGGCGCGGGATGTGCGAACTACCGAGGTGGTGGCCATCAAGAAGATGTCCTACAGCGGGAAGCAGTCCAACGAGGTGAGGCGGACTGCTACACATTCCTCCCTGTTTTTCTTTCGAAAGTTTATTTCAACAGGGACAACATCTCAGACGGCACACTTGAGAAATGTTGCGCTGCACCAGATTGAGTTAACACACACACACTCTCCGATAGAAATATGTGAGCTGAACACAATTATCTCCAAGGTCACCCCACGGCTCTCATACACTTTCACTTTCACCTCGCTCTCCTCGTAATTTCAAATGATCTGTAATCAGATTACACCTAATCTGTGTACGAAGAAAACCACCCCAGTAGACAGACACCATTCCGTATGTATGTCACGTATGAGAACAAACACTTGATGGAGACCTCCAGGGTTCTCTGTATGTTTTGTGTTCATTCAGAGTGATCTGAGTAGTCACTCTGCACCCATTTTATTTCCCCAGGTGTGTTGGTTGACCAAGAACTCATTTGTAGTTTCACCATGTCTCCACAGAAATATATTAAGTCTTTCTTTATATGGTTTATTCTTAAAAAATAAAAGTATTCTCTTTTCACACTCTCCCTCCCTCTCTCTCACTCTTTCTTTGTTTTTCATTTTAATTTTGGGCCGATATAGGTATTTAAAAAAAAAATAAAACTATCTCTCTCAGAAATGGCAGGACATTGTAAAAGAGGTGAAGTTTCTCCAGAGGATTCAACATCCCAACAGCATAGAGTACAAGGGCTGCTACCTACGAGAACACACAGCATGGGTAAGACACACACAAACACACACACACGGTAGTGTATGAAGGCCTACTACCTATGAAACCCAGAAAAACACACCCTCGCACACATTTTGAGGTTAAAACTCCCATTGAGATGTTTCAGGTGTATATCCATGGACCTGTTTTCTTCCTGGATGTGTTCTGTGTGTGTCTAGCTGGTGATGGAGTACTGTCTGGGCTCCGCTTCTGATGTTCTAGAAGGTAAAACATTCTAGAAACATTAACCTTCCTTTTTGTGTTGTACTACATCGTGGTCAATTTAGACTGTGTTTGACACAATGTGTCTTTTTACACATTTTTAGCAAATGTTTTCTAAAATATCCTCTCTTACTCATCCTGTAGTTCATAAAAATCCCCTTCAGGAAATGGAGATCGCTGCCATTACCCATGGTGCTTTGCAGGGGTTGGCCTACCTTCACTCCCACAACATGATTCACAGGTGAGACAGTTAGAGGAGCATTCAGAAACATGATTACACCTACTGACCCAGTGGTGCTTGTCCATATTGAGATTACACCTACTGACCCAGTGGTGCTTGTCTAACAATGAGATTACACCTACTGACCCAGTGGTACTTGTCCATATTGAGATTACACCTACTGACCCAGTGGTGCTTGTCCATATTGAGATTACACCTACTGACCCAGTGGTGCTTGTCTAACAATGAGATTACACCTACTGACCCAGTGGTACTTGTCCATATTGAGATTACACCTACTGACCCAGTGGTACTTGTCTAACAACGAGATTACACCTACTGACCCAGTGGTACTTGTCTAACAACGAGATTACACCTACTGACCCAGTGGTACTTGTCCATATTGAGATTACACCTACTGACCCAGTGGTGCTTGTCCATATTGAGATTACACCTACTGACCCAGTGGTACTTGTCCATATTGAGATTACACCTACTGACCCAGTGGTGCTTGTCTAACAATGAGATTACACCTACTGACCCAGTGGTACTTGTCCATATTGAGATTACACCTACTGACCCAGTGGTACTTGTCTAACAATGAGATTACACCTACTGACCCAGTGGTACTTGTCCATATTGAGATTACACCTACTGACCCAGTGGTACTTGTCCATATTGAGATTACACCTACTGACCCAGTGGTGCTTGTCCATATTGAGATTACACCTACTGACCCAGTGGTACTTGTCCATATTGAGATTACACCTACTGACCCAGTGGTACTTGTCTAACAACGAGATTACACCTACTGACCCAGTGGTACTTGTCTAACAACGAGATTACACCTACTGACCCAGTGGTATTTGTCCATATTGAGATTACACCTACTGACCCAGTGGTACTTGTCTAACAATGAGATTACACCTACTGACCCAGTGGTACTTGTCCATATTGAGATTACACCTACTGACCCAGTGGTACTTGTCCATATTGAGATTACACCTACTGACCCAGTGGTACTTGTCCATATTGAGATTACACCTACTGACCCAGTGGTGCTTGTCCATATTGAGATTACACCTACTGACCCAGTGGTACTTGTCCATATTGAGATTACACCTACTGACCCAGTGGTGCTTGTCTAACAATGAGATTACACCTACTGACCCAGTGGTACTTGTCCATATTGAGATTACACCTACTGACCCAGTGGTACTTGTCTAACAATGAGATTACACCTACTGACCCAGTGGTACTTGTCCATATTGAGATTACACCTACTGACCCAGTGGTACTTGTCCATATTGAGATTACACCTACTGACCCAGTGGTGCTTGTCCATATTGAGATTACACCTACTGACCCAGTGGTACTTGTCCATATTGAGATTACACCTACTGACCCAGTGGTACTTGTCTAACAACGAGATTACACCTACTGACCCAGTGGTACTTGTCTAACAACGAGATTACACCTACTGACCCAGTGGTATTTGTCCATATTGAGATTACACCTACTGACCCAGTGGTACTTGTCTAACAATGAGATTACACCTACTGACCCAGTGGTACTTGTCCATATTGAGATTACACCTACTGACCCAGTGGTACTTGTCCATATTGAGATTACACCTACTGACCCAGTGGTACTTGTCCATATTGAGATTACACCTACTGACCCAGTGGTGCTTGTCCATATTGAGATTACACCTACTGACCCAGTGGTACTTGTCCATATTGAGATTACACCTACTGACCCAGTGGTGCTTGTCTAACAATGAGATTACACCTACTGACCCAGTGGTACTTGTCCATATTGAGATTACACCTACTGACCCAGTGGTACTTGTCCATATTGAGATTACACCTACTGACCCAGTGGTACTTGTCCATATTGAGATTACACCTACTGACCCAGTGGTACTTGTCCATATTGAGATTACACCTACTGACCCAGTGGTACTTGTCCATATTGAGATTACACCTACTGACCCAGTGGTACTTGTCCATATTGAGATTACACCTACTGACCCAGTGGTGCTTGTCCATATTGAGATTACACCTACTGACCCAGTGGTACTTGTCCATATTGAGATTACACCTACTGACCCAGTGGTACTTGTCTAACAACGAGATTACACCTACTGACCCAGTGGTACTTGTCTAACAACGAGATTACACCTACTGACCCAGTGGTATTTGTCCATATTGAGATTACACCTACTGACCCAGTGGTACTTGTCCATATTGAGATTACACCTACTGACCCAGTGGTACTTGTCCATATTGAGATTACACCTACTGACCCAGTGGTACTTGTCCATATTGAGATTACACCTACTGACCCAGTGGTACTTGTCCATATTGAGATTACACCTACTGACCCAGTGGTACTTGTCCATATTGAGATTACACCTACTGACCCAGTGGTACTTGTCTAACAATGAGATTACACCTACTGACCCAGTGGTACTTGTCCATATTGAGATTACACCTACTGACCCAGTGGTACTTGTCCATATTGAGATTACACCTACTGACCCAGTGGTACTTGTCTAACAATGACATTACACCTACTGACCCAGTGGTACTTGTCTAACAATGAGATTACACCTACTGACCCAGTGGTTTTTGTCTAACAACGAGATTACACCTACTGACCCAGTGGTACTTGTCTAACAACGAGATTACACCTACTGACCCAGTGGTACTTGTCTAACAACGAGATTACACCTACTGACCCAGTGGTACTTGTCTAACAATGAGATTACACCTACTGACCCAGTGGTACTTGTCCGTAACGAGATTACACCTACTGACCCAGTGGTACTTGTCCATATTGAGATTACACCTACTGACCCAGTGGTACTTGTCTAACAATGAAATTACACCTACTGACCCAGTGGTACTTGTCCATATTGAGGTTACACCTACTGACCCAGTGGTACTTGTCCATATTGAGATTACACCTACTGACCCAGTGGTACTTGTCCATATTGAGATTACACCTACTGACCCAGTGGTACTTGTCTAACAACGAGATTACACCTACTGACCCAGTGGTGCTTGTCCGTAACGAGATTACACCTACTGACCCAGTGGGGCTTGTCCATATTGAGATTACACCTACTGACCCAGTGGTACTTGTCCATATTGAGATTACACCTACTGACCCAGTGGTACTTGTCTAACAACGAGATTACACCTACTGACCCAGTGGTACTTGTCCATATTGAGATTACACCTACTGACCCAGTGGTACTTGTCCATATTGAGATTACACCTACTGACCCAGTGGTACTTGTCCATATTGAGATTACACCTACTGACCCAGTGGTACTTGTCCATATTGAGATTACACCTACTGACCCAGTGGTACTTGTCTAACAATGAAATTACACCTACTGACCCAGTGGGGCTTGTCCGTAACGAGATTAGCATGTGGTCCAAAGTACTGTTTTGAAAATCTCGTTCCCTCTCCATCCCTCCCCCACCTCTCTCCATCCCTCTCCAGAGACATCAAGGCTGGTAACATCCTCCTGACGGAGCCAGGGCAGGTCAAGCTAGCTGACTTTGGCTCCGCCTCCATTGCTTCGCCAGCCAACTCCTTTGTGGGGACGCCATATTGGTAAGGAACAACAGAGCCCGACAGTCAGCGGGGTCTACCAGGGGGTCTACCAGCTTTGTCCGTGTGATGACAAGTTTTTATTTCTTGACGTGCCTTCTATAGGGTCTACCTGACGTGCCTTCTATAGGGTCTACCCGACGTGCCTTCTATAGGGTCTACCCGACGTGCCTTCTATAGGGTCTACCTGACGTGCCTTCTATAGGGTCTACCTGACGTGCCTTCTATAGGGTCTACCTGACGTGCCTTCTATAGGGTCTACCCGACGTGCCTTCTATAGGGTCTACCCGACGTGCCTTCTATAGGGTCTACCTGACGTGCCTTCTATAGGGTCTACCTGACGTGCCTTCTATAGGGTCTACCTGACGTGCCTTCTATAGGGTCTACCTGACGTGCCTTCTATAGGGTCTACCTGACGTGCCTTCTATAGGGTCTACCTGACGTGCCTTCTATAGGGTCTACCTGACGTGCCTTCTATAGGGTCTACCTGACGTGCCTTCTATAGGGTCTACCTGACGGGCCTTCTATAGGGTCTACCTGACGGGCCTTCTATAGGGTCTACCTGACGTGCCTTCTATAGGGTCTACCTGACGTGCCTTCTATAGGGTCTACCTGACGGGCCTTCTATAGGGTCTACCTGACGTGCCTTCTCTAGGGTCTACCTGACGTGCCTTCTCTAGGGTCTACCTGACGTGCCTTCTATAGGGTCTACCTGACGTGCCTTCTATAGGGTCTACCTGACGTGCCTTCTATAGGGTCTACCTGACGTGCCTTCTATAGGGTCTACCTGACGTGCCTTCTATAGGGTCTACCTGACGGGCCTTCTATAGGGTCTACCTGACGGGCCTTCTATAGGGTCTACCTGACGTGCCTTCTATAGGGTCTACCCGACGTGCCTTCTATAGGGTCTACCCGACGGGCCTTCTCTAGGGTCTACCTGACGTGCCTTCTATAGGGTCTACCTGACGGGCCTTCTATAGGGTCTACCCGACGTGCCTTCTATAGGGTCTACCCGACGTGCCTTCTATAGGGTCTACCCGACGGGCCTTCTATAGGGTCTACCCGACGGGCCTTCTATAGGGTCTACCTGACGTGCCTTCTATAGGGTCTACCTGACGTGCCTTCTATAGGGTCTACCTGACGTGCCTTCTATAGGGTCTACCTGACGTGCCTTCTATAGGGTCTACCTGACGGGCCTTCTATAGGGTCTACCTGACGGGCCTTCTATAGGGTCTACCTGACGTGCCTTCTATAGGGTCTACCCGACGTGCCTTCTATAGGGTCTACCCGACGTGCCTTCTATAGGGTCTACCTGACGTGCCTTCTATAGGGTCTACCTGACGTGCCTTCTATAGGGTCTACCTGACGTGCCTTCTATAGGGTCTACCTGACGTGCCTTCTATAGGGTCTACCTGACGGGCCTTCTATAGGGTCTACCCGACGTGCCTTCTATAGGGTGACGTGCCTTCTATAGGGTCTACCCGACGGGCCTTCTATAGGGTCTACCCGACGTGCCTTCTATAGGGTCTACCCGACGTGCCTTCTATAGGGTCTACCTGACGGGCCTTCTATAGGGTCTACCTGACGGGCCTTCTATAGGGTCTACCTGACGGGCCTTCTATAGGGTCTACCTGACGGGCCTTCTATAGGGTCTACCTGACGTGCCTTCTATAGGGTCTACCTGACGTGCCTTCTATAGGGTCTACCTGACGTGCCTTCTATAGGGTCTACCTGACGTGCCTTCTATAGGGTCTACCTGACGTGCCTTCTATAGGGTCTACCTGACGGGCCTTCTATAGGGTCTACCTGACGGGCCTTCTATAGGGTCTACCTGACGGGCCTTCTATAGGGTCTACCTGACGTGCCTTCTATAGGGTCTACCTGACGTGCCTTCTATAGGGTCTACCTGACGGGCCTTCTATAGGGTCTACCTGACGGGCCTTCTATAGGGTCTACCTGACGGGCCTTCTATAGGGTCTACCTGACGTGCCTTCTATAGGGTCTACCTGACGGGCCTTCTATAAGGTCTACCTGACGTGCCTTCTATAGGGTCTACCTGACGTGCCTTCTATAGGGTCTACCTGACGTGCCTTCTATAGGGTCTACCTGACGTGCCTTCTATAGGGTCTACCTGACGTGCCTTCTATAGGGTCTACCTGACGTGCCTTCTATAGGGTCTACCTGACGGGCCTTCTATAGGGTCTACCTGACGGGCCTTCTATAGGGTCTACCTGACGTGCCTTCTATAGGGTCTACCCGACGTGCCTTCTATAGGGTCTACCCGACGTGCCTTCTATAGGGTCTACCCGACGTGCCTTCTATAGGGTCTACCCGACGGGCCTTCTATAGGGTCTACCCGACGTGCCTTCTATAGGGTGACGTGCCTTCTATAGGGTCTACCCGACGGGCCTTCTATAGGGTCTACCCGACGTGCCTTCTATAGGGTCTACCCGACGGGCCTTCTATAGGGTCTACCTGACGTGCCTTCTATAGGGTCTACCTGACGGGCCTTCTATAGGGTCTACCCGACGTGCCTTCTATAGGGTCTACCCGACGTGCCTTCTATAGGGTCTACCCGACGTGCCTTCTCTAGGGTCTACCTGACGTGCCTTCTATAGGGTCTACCTGACGTGCCTTCTATAGGGTGACGTGCCTTCTATAGGGTCTACCCGACGGGCCTTCTATAGGGTCTACCCGACGTGCCTTCTATAGGGTGACGTGCCTTCTATAGGGTCTACCCGACGGGCCTTCTATAGGGTCTACCCGACGTGCCTTCTATAGGGTCTACCCGACGTGCCTTCTATAGGGTCTACCCGACGTGCCTTCTATAGGGTCTACCCGACGTGCCTTCTATAGGGTCTACCCGACGTGCCTTCTCTAGGGTCTACCCGACGTGCCTTCTATAGGGTCTACCCGACGTGCCTTCTATAGGGTCTTCCCGACGTGCCTTCTATAGGGTCTACCCGACGTGCCTTCTATAGGGTCTACCCGACGTGCCTTCTATAGGGTCTACCCGACGTGCCTTCTATAGGGTCTACCCGACGTGCCTTCTCTAGGGTCTACCCGACGTGCCTTCTATAGGGTCTACCCGACGTGCCTTCTATAGGGTCTACCCGACGTGCCTTCTATAGGGTCTACCCGACGTGCCTTCTATAGGGTCTACCCGACGGGCCTTCTATAGGGTCTACCTGACGGGCCTTCTATAGGGTCTACCCGACGTGCCTTCTATAGGGTCTACCCGACGTGCCTTCTATAGGGTCTACCCGACGTGCCTTCTATAGGGTCTACCCGACGTGCCTTCTATAGGGTCTACCCGACGTGCCTTCTATAGGGTCTACCCGACGTGCCTTCTATAGGGTCTACCCGACGTGCCTTCTATAGGGTCTACCCGACGTGCCTTCTATAGGGTCTACCCGACGTGCCTTCTATAGGGTCTACCCGACGTGCCTTCTATAGGGTCTACCCGACGTGCCTTCTATAGGGTCTACCCGACGGGCCTTCTATAGGGTCTACCCGACGGGCCTTCTATAGGGTCTACCTGACGGGCCTTCTATAGGGTCTACCTGACGGGCCTTCTATAGGGTCTACCTGACGTGCCTTGTATAGGGTCTACCCGACGTGCCTTCTATAGGGTCTACCCGACGGGCCTTCTATAGGGTCTACCCGACGTGCCTTCTATAGGGTCTACCCGACGTGCCTTCTATAGGGTGACGTGCCTTCTATAGGGTCTACCCGACGTGCCTTCTATAGGGTCTACCCGACGTGCCTTCTATAGGGTCTACCCGACGTGCCTTCTCTAGGGTCTACCCGACGTGCCTTCTATAGGGTGACGTGCCTTCTATAGGGTCTACCCGACGGGCCTTCTATAGGGTCTACCCGACGTGCCTTCTATAGGGTCTACCCGACGTGCCTTCTATAGGGTCTACCCGACGTGCCTTCTATAGGGTCTACCCGACGTGCCTTCTATAGGGTCTACCCGACGTGCCTTCTATAGGGTCTACCCGACGTGCCTTCTATAGGGTCTACCCGACGTGCCTTCTATAGGGTCTACCCGACGTGCCTTCTCTAGGGTCTACCCGACGTGCCTTCTATAGGGTCTACCCGACGTGCCTTCTATAGGGTCTACCCGACGTGCCTTCTATAGGGTCTACCCGACGTGCCTTCTATAGGGTCTACCCGACGTGCCTTCTCTAGGGTCTACCCGACGGGCCTTCTATAGGGTCTACCCGACGGGCCTTCTATAGGGTCTACCCGACGGGCCTTCTATAGGGTCTACCGGACGTGCCTTCTATAGGGTCTACCCGACGTGCCTTCTATAGGGTCTACCCGACGTGCCTTCTCTAGGGTCTACCCGACGTGCCTTCTATAGGGTCTACCCGACGGGCCTTCTATAGGGTCTACCCGACGGGCCTTCTATAGGGTCTACCCGACGTGCCTTCTATAGGGTCTACCCGACGGGCCTTCTATAGGGTCTACCCGACGGGCCTTCTACAGGGTCTACCCGACGTGCCTTCTATAGGGTCTACCTGACGTGCCTTCTATAGGGTCTACCTGACGGGCCTTCTATAGGGTCTACCTGACGGGCCTTCTATAGGGTCTACCTGACGGGCCTTCTATAGGGTCTACCTGACGGGCCTTCTATAGGGTCTACCTGACGGGCCTTCTATAGGGTCTACCCGACGGGCCTTCTATAGGGTCTACCCGACGGGCCTTCTATAGGGTCTACCCGACGGGCCTTCTATAGGGTCTACCCGACGGGCCTTCTATAGGGTCTACCCGACGTGCCTTCTATAGGGTCTACCCGACGTGCCTTCTATAGGGTCTACCCGACGTGCCTTCTATAGGGTCTACCCGACGGGCCTTCTATAGGGTCTACCCGACGTGCCTTCTATAGGGTCTACCCGACGGGCCTTCTATAGGGTCTACCCGACGGGCCTTCTATAGGGTCTACCCGACGTGCCTTCTATAGGGTCTACCCGACGTGCCTTCTATAGGGTCTACCCGACGGGCCTTCTATAGGGTCTACCCGACGGGCCTTCTATAGGGTCTACCCGACGTGCCTTCTATAGGGTCTACCCGACGGGCCTTCTATAGGGTCTACCCGACGGGCCTTCTATAGGGTCTACCCGACGTGCCTTCTATAGGGTCTACCCGACGTGCCTTCTATAGGGTCTACCCGACGTGCCTTCTATAGGGTCTACCCGACGTGCCTTCTATAGGGTCTACCCGACGTGCCTTCTATAGGGTCTACCCGACGTGCCTTCTATAGGGTCTACCCGACGTGCCTTCTATAGGGTCTACCCGACGTGCCTTCTATAGGGTCTACCCGACGTGCCTTCTATAGGGTCTACCCGACGTGCCTTCTATAGGGTCTACCCGACGTGCCTTCTATAGGGTCTACCCGACGTGCCTTCTATAGGGTCTACCCGACGTGCCTTCTATAGGGTCTACCCGACGGGCCTTCTATAGGGTCTACCCGACGGGCCTTCTATAGGGTCTACCCGACGGGCCTTCTATAGGGTCTACCCGACGGGCCTTCTATAGGGTCTACCTGACGTGCCTTCTATAGGGTCTACCCGACGTGCCTTCTATAGGGTCTACCCGACGTGCCTTCTATAGGGTCTACCCGACGTGCCTTCTATAGGGTCTACCTGACGTGCCTTCTATAGGGTCTACCTGACGTGCCTTCTATAGGGTCTACCTGTGCCATTATGCACCATCTCTGTTGGCAAAATGTTCAATGATTGTAATTGAGCTCTGTCTCTTTCTCTCTCTCTTCCTCTCCTCCTCTGTCTCTCTCCTCTTCCCCTCCTCCTTGCTCTTCCCCCTCCCCCTGTCTCCAGGATGGCCCCAGAAGTGATCTTGGCCATGGACGAGGGCCAGTATGATGGGAAGGTGGACGTCTGGTCCCTGGGGATTACCTGTGTAGAACTAGGTAGGTAGATGTGTGTGTGTGTGTGTGTGTGGTTTTCGATTGTTTATATGTGCAACATACTGCGTGTGTAAACATTGTCTGTGTATGTGACTAATCTGTGTGTATCTCTTGTGTGCAGCGGAGAGGAAGCCTCCTCTGTTCAATATGAACGCTATGAGTGCCTTATACCACATAGCGCAGAATGAGAGCCCTACGCTGCAGTCCAGCGACTGGTGAGTGTGTTATACATAGACTATATCACACACACACACACACACACACACACACACACACACACACACACACCAGAGTTTCCGTTAGCTGTAAAAAAAAAAACAAAGTTCAGCACAGATAAATCAAGTTTGTAGCGGATAATAGTCAGGGAGCGAAAAAGGAATCCCATTGCGGAATAATGCATTTTAGCCTATTCGTTGATGGAATACCAGTTGATGTAAATACATTTGACCGGTCATACTTAACAATTTCGGGGTTAATTTGCATCATTTAGTGGAATTAAATTACCATGTGTGTGTATATTAGTTATTTCTTATCACATGTGGAAAATCTCTCACAGTGCTTTTATAAGGCCAGTCCTGTTTTTTTTTTTAAATAGTTTTTGGGACGCGATTAAAAAGAGCTACTATTTTTTTATTTCTCAACTGGTAATTGAAACGCGCTTCCCATTCGCCATTCATATGCATAACGGAAGACAGGCTTCATCAGCACCTCACACACCACTTTGCAATGAGGTGGAGGCAGGGTGCGTTTTGAAAACATATACTTAATTGTTTGAAAGCTGAACATTTTACAACGTAATATGAGGCATGTTTTACCTTGCTTCAAAGTAGTCAATAGGCAAAATCAGTTGAGGCAATTATCTGATAGACTTTGTCTGAAGACGGGCCCTTGATAAAGACTTTGTCTGAAGACGGGCCCTTGATAAAGACTTTGTCTGAAGACGGGCCCTTGATAAAGACTTTGTCTGAAGACGGGCCCTTGATAAAGACTTTGTCTGAAGACGGGCCCTTGATAAAGACTTTGTCTGAAGACGGGCCCTTGATAAAGACTTTGTCTGAAGACGGGCCCTTGATAAAGACTTTGTCTGAAGACGGGCCCTTGATAAAGACTTTGTCTGAAGACGGGCCGTTGAAACCAGCAAGATATTTCTCTCGTGTTCTATTGGTTTAACTTTCTTTCATTGTCCAGTAGCCAAATTCACATTTGCGCGTAGCCTATTGCCTTGTGAAGAAATAACAGTTTATCAACATTTGAAGCTAAACGGTGTAATATGTTGCATCAGACATTGCTTGTGAATGTTTTTGTTGATGTAGTCTAGGCCTACTGGTTGTATCTATTGTCCCACAACCGTCCCGGAGTCTGTTTCGGCTATTTCTTTCTCCACAAACTGACCAATAGAATAGGTACACTGTTCTACTGTGGGGGATAGTAGATTGACATAGGCGGCGCGTCCGTAAGGCTTGGGGAAGCTAAGTGAGTTTAATTAAATTGCCAAAATGATATAGCCTAATTAGCCTACTGTCTATACAGAAATAAATACAATCATTCAGAATAGGCTACTAAAGCATGATTTGGCAAAAGAGGATCATTTAGCTTCCCCTAGCTATAAAAAATGATAAGTTGTGGATCGTTTTAAATGGCATTGCCTACAGTCAGAAAGAAAGGCAGCGTGCGCGCCAAATACCAAATAGATGATTTCTGAGTTGTGACTGTCAGTGATAAGTAGAGGGGCCCTGCCAGGCATATCGCTATATTTCTACATCAAATCCTGAGAAAACATAGTTTGGAAAACAAATGGCTTTTGTAAAGCAAAGATAATGAAAAGTCTCTCACCTGTCTTATAGTTATCAAAATTCTCAACTTAATTGAGCGAACAACAGTAGGCCATCTTATTGGCACCAGCAGAGAGCATCTGCCATATCCCCAGTGAGTGGGCACTGAGCATGTTCACTCTTTATCATTGTTGGGTCTGTACTACTTATGTTTGTTTCTGGACAATCATTTCCTCCTCCAGTTTAGATGGCTCAGTTGGTAGAGCATGGTGTTTGCAACGCCAGGGTTGTGGGTTCGATTCCCACGCGGGACCAGTACGGAGAAAAAAATGTATGCATTCACTACTGTGAGTCGCTCTGGATAAGAGCGTCTGCTAAAATGTAAATGTAAATGTAAACTATGTGTCTCCCCTTAGGCCTGTTTATATGGACAACGTTGGTTTTATTGATCTGTTTCTCAAATGTAAAAATATTCTGCTGATGTCTCCAGTCATACAAAGTGTAGTAGAATTGTATGAAATGTGTTTTCCCGTACAAAGAAAGAACATATCTGATATGGCCTATAGCCCAGGCCTCTACGCTATACGCCACTCAGCCATGCTTTGAACTGGCTTTTTTGCGAACAGTGATTCAGTTATATTATAAGCCTAAATTATGAACTGGCCAATCTACTCATCACATGAATAGTAGGCTGTCTTACATAAGTCTGCAAATGTGATGATGCCTGGAATGCTTTATTTTAAAGGTGTGTTTATGGTGAACATTTGCTTCCCCCAAACTTAACTCACACGGCTCGTATGCCTTGGCTAGTGATTTAGCTGTTCGTTACTCATCTTATCTGAGGAAAAGTAAATGTGGTCAGTTCTTCTAACGTCTTCAATGTGAGCGGTAAAGAAGGACACGTCATTGCATCCTCCACTTGCACGTTCTGTTCAGATGAATTACCATGAGCGCCGTGGGGGGGACGCCCTAATCAGGGTACGCACCCAATGCATACGGGGTCCGGTACATTTCTCAAATTTCCGGTGCCACATTTTCATAACGGAAACACTGAGAGACACACACACACACACACACACACACACACACACACACACACTCAAGGATATAGCATTTTATTGTAGTACTATTGCTATCACGGATTAGGGCTATCATAGGTGATGGATTTTACTGTTACTCTAATATAATTGTGACAATGTTTTTTTTTTTCCTCTTGCCCTTTATCCCTCTTTCCTCCCTCCTTCCCTTCCTCTCTCTATGCAGGACGGATTACTTTAGAAACTTTGTTGATTCCTGCCTTCAGAAAATCCCCCAGGATAGACCCAAATCTGACCATCTACTAAACGTGAGAACACTTATAAAAAAATCTTTCACATGAAGATTAGATTTTTATTTTTTTTTTTCTCACATATAGTCCTCTTTTAAAATAACCGATCTCAGTCCTCTTTAAAGTGAACTCGGGGGTTAAAAAAAAAAAGCTAAAGAACTGTTCTCTTTGTATTCACAAAATAGTTTACTTCACCTATTTTGTGGACTGAGTCCTTGTTGCATTCACATCGCTATGCTTAAAAACAAACCAAGATATTTTTCCAACTTTCACTCAATGAACTTTGGGTTTTTACAAAGTGCAGGATGAGCCATTCCATCAGAATCTGTTCTCGGACAGATATATATATATATATTATTTAACCTTTACTTAACTAGGCAAGTCAGTTAAGAACAAATTCTTATTTTACAATGACGGCCTACACCGGCCAAACCCAGACAACGCTGGGCTAATTGCGCTCCGCCCTATGGGACTCCCAATCACGGCTGGTTGTGATAAAAGCCTACTTACATTTTGGAATCTTATAGATTGCATTTGCTTAAAATATGAGACAAAAGACTTCCGAGTGGCGCAGTGGTCTAAGGCACTGCATCGCAGTGCTAGCTGTGCCACTAGAGATTCTGGGTTCGATTCCCGCAGCCGGCCGCAACCGGGAGACCCATGGGTCGGCGCACAATTGGCCCAGCCTATAGATTACTGTCTTCTCTCTATTCAAACCCCACTATGGAATATACCACTTACTAAACTCCCAGCCTATAGATTACTGTCTTCTCTCTATTCAAACCCCACTATGGAATATACCACTTACTAAACTCCCAGCCTATAGATCACATATTGCAAACACATAATTCCACGCATATTTTGGCATTTCTCTGCATCCTTGACAATTGCTAATCAATATCCAACGACGGCACACATTTTTTTCTGCAAACCTGCACACCATCTTCTCTCTCCTTTGGCACCAATGTGAGGGGTTATGGCAGGGGAAACGGTGTAGCAGTAGTCTAGTGTGAGGGGTTATGGCAGGGGAAACAGTGTAGCAGTAGTCTAGTGTGAGGGGTTATGGCAGGGGAAACGGTGTAGCAGTAGTCTAGTGTGAGGGGTTATGGCAGGGGAAACGGTGTTGCAGTAGTCTAGTGTGAGGGGTTATGGCAGGGGAAACGGTGTAGCAGTAGTCTAGTGTGAGGGGTTATGGCAGGGGAAACGGTGTAGCAGTAATCTAGTGTGAGGGGTTATGGCAGGGGAAACGGTGTTGCAGTAGTCTAGTGTGAGGGGTTATGGCAGGGGAAACGGTGTAGCAGTAGTCTAGTGTGAGGGGTTATGGCAGGGGAAACGGTGTAGCAGTAGTCTAGTGTGAGGGGTTATGGCAGAGGAAACGGTGTAGCAGTAGTCTAGTGTGAGGGGTTATGGCAGGGGAAACGGTGTAGCAGTAGTCTAGTGTGAGGGGTTATGGCAGAGGAAACGGTGTAGCAGTAGTCTAGTGTGAGGGGTTATGGCAGAGGAAACGGTGTAGCAGTAGTCTAGTGTGAGGGGTTATGGCAGAGGAAACGGTGTAGCAGTAGTCTAGTGTGAGGGGTTATGGCAGAGGAAACGGTGTAGCAGTAGTCTAGTGTGAGGGGTTATGGCAGAGGAAACGGTGTAGCAGTAGTCTAGTGTGAGGGGTTATGGCAGGGGAAACGGTGTAGCAGTAGTCTAGTGTGAGGGGTTATGGCAGAGGAAACGGTGTAGCAGTAGTCTAGTGTGAGGGGTTATGGCAGAGGAAACGGTGTAGCAGTAGTCTAGTGTGAGGGGTTATGGCAGGGGAAACGGTGTAGCAGTAGTCTAGTGTGAGGGGTTATGGCAGAGGAAACGGTGTAGCAGTAGTCTAGTGTGAGGGGTTATGGCAGGGGAAACGGTGTTACAATAGTCTGGTGTAAGGGGTTATGGCAGGGGAAACGGTGTAGCAGTAGTCTAGTGTGAGGGGTTATGGCAGGGGAAACGGTGTAGCAGTAGTCTAGTGTGAGGGGTTATGGCAGAGGAAACGGTGTAGCAGTAGTCTAGTGTGAGGGGTTATGGCAGAGGAAACGGTGTAGCAGTAGTCTAGTGTGAGGGGTTATGGCAGGGGAAACGGTGTAGCAGTAGTCTAGTGTGAGGGGTTATGGCAGAGGAAACGGTGTAGCAGTAGTCTAGTATGTCGTGCAGGAATAATGACAAGCAAACCTGGGAAGCTTTGAGTTCACATTGCCCTAAAAAAAAGGGACCGGACCGCAGAATTCAAGCGAACTGAACTCCGCCCACCTCTCGAGATCTCAGTTCGGTTCGTTTCGGGGTTCTTTTGAGAGGTCTCAGTTCACTAAAATTGTCTGAAAGGAACCAAGTGTGAAAACACCCTAAAAATAGTGCTATGTAAATGTCAACTGGTGAACTGAATAGGCCTGAATGAATAAATTAACTTTACCCCGTCCTTCCTCTCCTTCACACGTACCCTCCCTCCCTCTCTCTCCTCCTGTAGCATGCGTTTGTCCAACGAGAGCGTCCAGACTCTGTTCTGATGGATCTGATCCTGAGGACCAAAGAGGCGGTCAGGGAGCTGGACAACCTGCAGTACCGTAAGATGAAGAAGATCCTGTTCCAGGAAGCTCACAACGGACCACAGGCTGAGACACAGGACGGAGACGAGGTGTGTGGTGGTGAAGGGGAAGAGGATGTGTGTGTGTAGTGGTGAAGGGGAAGAGGATGTGTGTGTGTAGTGGTGAAGGGGAAGAGGATGTGTGTGTGTGTGTAGTGGTGAAGGGGAAGAGGATGTGTAGTGGTGAAGGGGAAGAGGATGTAGTGGTGAAGGGGAAGAGGATGTGTGTGTGTGTGTAGTGGTGAAGGGGAAGAGGATGTGTAGTGGTGAAGGGGAAGAGGATGTGTGTGTGTAGTGGTGAAGGGGAAGAGGATGTGTAGTGGTGAAGGGGAAGAGGTTGTGTGTGTGTGTGTAGTGGTGAAGGGGAAGAGGTTGTGTGTGTGTGTGTAGTGGTGAAGGGGAAGAGGATGTGTGTGTGTGTGTAGTGGTGAAGGGGAAGAGGATGTGTAGTGGTGAAGGGGAAGAGGATGTAGTGGTGAAGGGGAAGAGGATGTGTAGTGGTGAAGGGGAAGAGGGTGTGTGTGTAGTGGTGAAGGGGAAGAGGATGTTTAGTGGTGAAGGGGAAGAGGATGTTTGTGTGTGTGTAGTGGTGAAGGGGAAGAGGATGTGTAGTGGTGAAGGGGAAGAGGATGTTTGTGTGTAGTGGTGAAGGGGAAGAGGATGTGTGTGTGTGTGTGTGTAGTGGTGAAGGGGAAGAGGATGTGTGTGTGTGTGTAGTGGTGAAGGGGAAGAGGATGTGTGTGTGTGTGTAGTGGTGAAGGGGAAGAGGATGTGTAGTGGTGAAGGGGAAGAGGATGTGTGTGTGTGTGTAGTGGTGAAGGGGAAGAGGATGTGTGTGTGTAGTGGTGAAGGGGAAGAGGATGTGTGTGTGTAGTGGTGAAGGGGAAGAGGATGTGTGTGTGTGTAGTGGTGAAGGGGAAGAGGATGTGTGTGTGTGTAGTGGTGAAGGGGAAGAGGATGTGTGTGTGTGTAGTGGTGAAGGGGAAGAGGATGTGTGTGTGTGTAGTGGTGAAGGGGAAGAGGATGTGTAGTGGTGAAGGGGAAGAGGATGTGTAGTGGTGAAGGGGAAGAGGATGTGTAGTGGTGAAGGGGAAGAGGATGTGTGTGTGTGTGTAGTGGTGAAGGGGAAGAGGATGTGTGTGTGTGTGTAGTGGTGAAGGGGAAGAGGATGTGTGTGTGTGTGTAGTGGTGAAGGGGAAGAGGATGTGTGTGTAGTGGTGAAGGGGAAGAGGATGTGTGTGTAGTGGTGAAGGGGAAGAGGATGTGTGTGTAGTGGTGAAGGGGAAGAGGATGTGTGTGTAGTGGTGAAGGGGAAGAGGATGTGTGTGTAGTGGTGAAGGGGAAGAGGATGTGTGTGTGTAGTGGTGAAGGGGAAGAGGGTGTGTGTGTGTAGTGGTGAAGGGGAAGAGGATGTGTGTGTGTGTGTAGTGGTGAAGGGGAAGAGGATGTGTGTGTGTGTGTAGTGGTGAAGGGAAAGAGGATGTGTGTGTGTGTGTAGTGGTGAAGGGGAAGAGGATGTGTAGTGGTGAAGGGGAAGAGGATGTGTGTGTGTGTAGTGGTGAAGGGGAAGAGGATGTGTGTGTGTGTAGTGGTGAAGGGGAAGAGGATGTGTGTGTGTGTAGTGGTGAAGGGGAAGAGGATGTGTAGTGGTGAAGGGGAAGAGGATGTGTAGTGGTGAAGGGGAAGAGGATGTGTGTGTGTAGTGGTGAAGGGGAAGAGGTTGTGTGTGTGTGTGTAGTGGTGAAGGGGAAGAGGATGTGTGTGTGTGTGTAGTGGTGAAGGGGAAGAGGATGTGTGTGTGTGTAGTGGTGAAGGGGAAGAGGATGTTTGTGTGTAGTGGTGAAGGGGAAGAGGATGTGTGTGTGTGTGTAGTGGTGAAGGGGAAGAGGATGTGTGTGTGTGTGTGTGTAGTGGTGAAGGGGAAGAGGTTGTGTGTGTGTGTAGTGGTGAAGGGGAAGAGGATGTGTGTGTGTGTGTGTGTGTGTAGTGGTGAAGGGGAAGAGGTTGTGTGTGTGTGTAGTGGTGAAGGGGAAGAGGTTGTGTGTGTGTGTAGTGGTGAAGGGGAAGAGGATGTGTGTGTGTGTGTAGTGGTGAAGGGGAAGAGGATGTGTGTGTGTGTGTAGTGGTGAAGGGGAAGAGGATGTGTGTGTGTGTAGTGGTGAAGGGGAAGAGGATGTGTGTGTGTAGTGGTGAAGGGGAAGAGGATGTGTGTGTGTGTAGTGGTGAAGGGGAAGAGGATGTGTGTGTGTGTGTAGTGGTGAAGGGGAAGAGGATGTGTGTGTGTGTGTAGTGGTGAAGGGAAAGAGGATGTGTGTGTGTGTGTGTAGTGGTGAAGGGAAAGAGGATGTGTGTGTGTGTGTGTAGTGGTGAAGGGAAGAGGATGTGTGTGTGTGTGTAGTGGTGAAGGGGAAGAGGATGTTTGTGTGTGTAGTGGTGAAGGGGAAGAGGATGTGTGTGTGTAGTGGTGAAGGGGAAGAGGATGTGTGTGTGTAGTGGTGAAGGGGAAGAGGATGTGTGTGTGTGTGTAGTGGTGAAGGGAAAGAGGATGTGTGTGTGTGTGTAGTGGTGAAGGGGAAGAGGATGTGTAGTGGTGAAGGGGAAGAGGATGTAGTGGTGAAGGGGAAGAGGATGTGTGTGTGTGTGTGTAGTGGTGAAGGGGAAGAGGATGTGTGTAGTGGTGAAGGGGAAGAGGATGTGTGTGTGTGTGGTGTGTGTGTAGTGGTGAAGGGGAGGGGATGTGTGTGTGTGTAGTGGTGAAGGGGAAGAGGATGTTTGTGTGTGTAGTGGTGAAGGGGAAGAGGATGTGTGTGTGTGTGTGTAGTGGTGAAGGGGAAGAGGATGTGTGTGTGTGTAGTGGTGAAGGGGAAGAGGATGTTTGTGTGTGTGTAGTGGTGAAGAGGAAGAGGATGTGTGTGTGTAGTGGTGAAGGGGAAGAGGATGTTTGTGTGTGTAGTGGTGAAGGGGAAGAGGATGTGTGTGTGTAGTGGTGAAGGGGAAGAGGATGTGTGTGTGTAGTGGTGAAGGGGAAGAGGATGTGTGTGTGTGTGTAGTGGTGAAGGGAAAGAGGATGTGTGTGTGTGTGTAGTGGTGAAGGGGAAGAGGATGTGTAGTGGTGAAGGGGAAGAGGATGTGTAGTGGTGAAGGGGAAGAGGATGTGTGTGTGTGTGTGTAGTGGTGAAGGGGAAGAGGATGTGTGTGTGTGTGTAGTGGTGAAGGGGAAGAGGATGTGTGTGTGTGTGTAGTGGTGAAGGGGAAGAGGATGTGTGTGTGTGTAGTGGTGAAGGGGAAGAGGATGTGTGTGTGTGTGGTGTGTGTAGTGGTGAAGGGGAAGAGGATGTGTGTGTGTGTAGTGGTGAAGGGGAAGAGGATGTGTGTGTGTGTAGTGGTGAAGGGGAAGAGGATGTGTGTGTGTGTGTAGTGGTGAAGGGGAAGAGGATGTTTGTGTGTGTAGTGGTGAAGGGGAAGAGGATGTGTGTGTGTAGTGGTGAAGGGGAAGAGGATGTGTGTGTGTAGTGGTGAAGGGGAAGAGGATGTGTGTGTGTGTGTGTAGTGGTGAAGGGAAAGAGGATGTGTGTGTGTGTGTAGTGGTGAAGGGGAAGAGGATGTGTAGTGGTGAAGGGGAAGAGGATGTAGTGGTGAAGGGGAAGAGGATGTGTGTGTGTGTGTGTAGTGGTGAAGGGGAAGAGGATGTGTGTGTGTGTGTGTAGTGGTGAAGGGGAAGAGGTTGTGTGTGTAGTGGTGAAGGGGAAGAGGATGTGTGTGTGTGTGTAGTGGTGAAGGGGAAGAGGATGTGTGTGTGTGTGTAGTGGTGAAGGGGAAGAGGATGTGTGTGTGTAGTGGTGAAGGGGAAGAGGATGTGTGTGTGTGTGTAGTGGTGAAGGGGAAGAGGATGTGTGTGTGTGTGTAGTGGTGAAGGGGAAGAGGATGTGTGTGTGTGTAGTGGTGAAGGGGTGGAGGATGTGTGTGTGTAGTGGTGAAGGGGTGGAGGATGTGTGTGTGTGTAGTGGTGAAGGGGAAGAGGATGTGTGTGTGTGTAGTGGTGAAGGGGAAGAGGATGTGTGTGTGTGTAGTGGTGAAGGGGAAGAGGATGTGTGTGTGTGTAGTGGTGAAGGGGAAGAGGATGTGTGTGTGTAGTGGTGAAGGGGAAGAGGATGTGTGTGTGTAGTGGTGAAGGGGAAGAGGATGTGTGTGTGTGTGTGTAGTGGTGAAGGGGAAGAGGATGTGTGTGTGTGTGTGTAGTGGTGAAGGGGAAGAGGATGTGTGTGTGTGTAGTGGTGAAGGGGTGGAGGATGTGTGTGTGTAGTGGTGAAGGGGTGGAGGATGTGTGTGTGTGTAGTGGTGAAGGGGTGGAGGATGTGTGTGTGTGTAGTGGTGAAGGGGAAGAGGATGTGTGTGTGTAGTGGTGAAGGGGAAGAGGATGTGTGTGTGTAGTGGTGAAGGGGAAGAGGATGTGTGTGTGTGTGTGTAGTGGTGAAGGGGAAGAGGATGTGTGTGTGTGTGTGTAGTGGTGAAGGGGAAGAGGATGTGTGTGTGTGTAGTGGTGAAGGGGTGGAGGATGTGTGTGTGTAGTGGTGAAGGGGTGGAGGATGTGTGTGTGTGTAGTGGTGAAGGGGTGGAGGATGTGTGTGTGTGTAGTGGTGAAGGGGAAGAGGATGTGTGTGTGTAGTGGTGAAGGGGAAGAGGATGTGTGTGTGTGTGTAGTGGTGAAGGGGAAGAGGATGTGTGTGTGTGTGTGTAGTGGTGAAGGGGAAGAGGATGTGTGTGTGTGTGTGTGTAGTGGTGAAGGGGAAGAGGATGTGTGTGTGTGTGTAGTGGTGAAGGGGAAGAGGATGTAGTGGTGAAGGGGAAGAGGTTGTGTGTGTGTGTGTAGTGGTGAAGGGGAAGAGGATGTGTGTGTGTGTGTAGTGGTGAAGGGGAAGAGGATGTGTGTGTGTGTGTAGTGGTGAAGGGGAAGAGGATGTGTGTGTGTGTGTAGTGGTGAAGGGGAAGAGGATGTTTGTGTGTGTGTGTAGTGGTGAAGGGGAAAAGGATGTTTGTGTGTGTAGTGGTGAAGGGGAAGAGGATGTGTGTGTGTGTAGTGGTGAAGGGGAAGAGGATGTGTGTGTGTAGTGGTGAAGGGGAAGAGGATGTGTAGTGGTGAAGGGGAAGAGGATGTTTGTGTGTGTGTAGTGGTGAAGGGGAAGAGGATGTGTGTGTGTGTGTAGTGGTGAAGGGGAAGAGGATGTGTGTGTGTGTAGTGGTGAAGGGGAAGAGGATGTGTGTGTGTAGTGGTGAAGGGGAAGAGGATGTGTGTGTGTGTAGTGGTGAAGGGGAAGAGGATGTGTGTGTGTGTAGTGGTGAAGGGGAAGAGGATGTGTGTGTGTGTGTAGTGGTGAAGGGGAAGAGGATGTGTGGTGGTGAAGGGGAAGAGGATGTAGTGGTGAAGGGGAAGAGGATGTGTGTGTGTGTGTAGTGGTGAAGGGGAAGAGGATGTGTGTGTGTGTGTAGTGGTGAAGGGGAAGAGGTTGTGTGTGTGTGTGTAGTGGTGAAGGGGAAGAGGTTGTGTGTGTAGTGGTGAAGGGGAAGAGGATGTGTGTGTGTGTGTAGTGGTGAAGGGGAAGAGGATGTGTGTGTGTAGTGGTGAAGGGGAAGAGGATGTGTGTGTGTGTGTAGTGGTGAAGGGGAAGAGGATGTGTGTGTGTGTGTGTAGTGGTGAAGGGGAAGAGGATGTGTGTGTGTGTGTAGTGGTGAAGGGGAAGAGGATGTGTGTGTGTGTGTAGTGGTGAAGGGGAAGAGGATGTGTGTGTGGGGGGTAGTTTGCATGTAATCTTCAGTACCAATCAGAGCAGAGGTAGCAGCCAGGGGATGAAGCTGAACATACTATCTGACCACTCTCTGTTTTCCTATTTGTGAAGCTGTCTGTCTGTCTCCCTCTCTCTCTGTCTGTCTGGGTGTCTCTCTCTCTCTGTCTAGGAGGTGGAGCACGGTGCAGGTCGTACAGACACAGTGAACAGTGTGGGCAGTAACCAGTCCATCCCCAGTATGTCTATCAGCTCCCAGAGCAGCTCAGTCAACAGTCTGAATGAAGCAGCACAGGACGACCGCAGTGAGCTGGACCTGATGGAGGGAGACCACACGGTCATGTCCAACAGCTCTGTCATACACCTCAAACTGGTGGGGCTACTTCACACTGAAGTGATGATGGCTGAGAAGCTGCTGTTTGCAGGATATATTGGCATGGGTGTTAGGCCCGAGACTAAGCAACCCGTGCCAATATATCCTCCAGACACCAGCTTCAAAGGCATTATCACTTTAATACAACGGGTTACCAACATATTCAAATGATTGACATCTTTTCATTTAAAAACTTTATTTTGATTAATTTATTCATACTATTTCCTCCTTCCGCGAGATATACAGTACTAGTCAAAAGTTTGGAAACACCTGTTCATTCAAAGGTTTTTATTTATTTGTACTATTTTCTACATTGTAGAATAATAGTGAAGACATCAATACTATGAATAACACATATGGAATCATGTAGTAACCAAAAACGTGTTAAACAAATCCAAATATATTTTATATTTGTGGTTCTTCAAAGTAGCCACCCTTTGCCTTGATGACAGCTTTGCACACTCTTGGTTTTCTCTCAACCATCTTCATGAGGTAGTCACCTGGAATGCATTTCAATTAACAGGTGTGCCTTGTTAGAAGTTAATTTGTGGAATTTCTCTCCTTAATGCGTTTGAGCCAGTCAGTTGTGTTGTGACAAGGTAGGGGTGGTATACAGAAGATAACCCTATTTGGTAAAAGACCAAGACCATATTATGGCAAGAACAGCTCAAATAAGCAAAGAGAATCAACAGTCCATCATTACTTAAAGACATGAAGGTCAGTCAAGGTCCTTCAAGTGCAGTCGCAAAAACCATCAACCGCTATGATTAAACTGGCTCTCATGAAGACCACCACAGGAAAGGAAGACCCAGAGTTACCTCTGATGCAGAGGATAAGTTCATTAGAGTTACCAGCCTCAGAAACTGCAGCCCAAATAAATGCTTCAGAGAGTTCAAGTAACAGACATTTCAACATCAACTGTTCAGAGGAGACTGTGTGAATCAGGCCTTCATTGTTGAATTGCTGCAAAGAAACCACTACGAAAGGACACCCATAAGAAGAAGAGACGTGCTTGGGCCAAGAAACACGAGCAATGGACATTAGACCGGTGGAAATCTGTCCTTTGCTCTGATGAGTCCAAATGTAACATTTTTGGGTTCCAACCGCCGTGTCTTTG
>NC_138301.1:114295512-114300512 GCF_965601325.2 Salmo salar | reverse complement strand
GGCAGCTTCATTAAATAGTACCTGCAAACACCAGTCTCAACATCAACAGTGAAGAGGCAACTCAGGGATGCTGCGAAGAGCTGCAAAGAAAAAGCCATATCTCAGACTGGCCAAAAAAAGAAAAGATTGAGATGGGCAAAGGAACACAGACATTGGACAGAGGATCTCCGCCTAGAAGGCCAGCATTCCGGAGTCGCCTCTTCACTGTTAATGTTGAGACTGGAATAATGTGTCCCTGAACAAAGGGGGTGTCAAAATCAAAAGTAACAGTCAGTATCTGGTGTGGCCACCAGCTGCATTAAGTACTGCAGTGCATCTCCTCCTCATGGACTGTACCAGATTTACTAGTTCTTGCTGTAAGATGTTACCCCACTCTTCCACCAAGGCACCTACAAGTTCCCGGACATTTCTGGGGGGAATGGCCCTAGCCCTCACCCTCCGATCCAACAGGTCCCAGACGTGCTCAATGGGATTGAGATCCGGGCTCTTCGCTGGCCATGGCAGAACACTGACATTCCTGTCTTGCGGGAAATCACTCACAGAACAAGCTGGTGGCATTGTCATGTCAGGATGAGCCTGCAGGAAGGGTACCACATGAGGGAGGAGGATGTCTTCCCTGTAACGCACAGCATTGAGATTGCCTGCAATGACAACAAGCTCAGTCCGATGATGCTGTGACACACTGCCCCAGACCATGACGGACCCTCCACCTCCAACTTGATCCCGCTCCAGAGTACAGGCCTCAGTGTAACGCTCATTCCTTTGACAATAAACGCCAACCCGACCATCCCCCCCCTGTTGAAACAAAACCACGACTCGTCAGTGAAGAGCACTTTTTGCCAGTCCTGTATGGTCCAGCGATGGTGGGTTTGTGCCCATAGGTGACGTTGTTGCCGGTGATGTCTGGTGAGGTCCTGCCTTACAACAGGCCTACAAGCCCTCAGTCCAGCCTCTGTCTGTGCACTGATGGAGGGATTGTGCGTTCCTGGTGTAACTCGGGCAATTGTTGTTGCCATCCTGTACCTGTCCCGCAAGTGTGATGTTCGGATGTACTGATCCTGTGCAGGTGTTACACGTGGTCTGCCACTGCGAGGACGATCAGCTGTCCACCCTGTCTCCCTCTTAGGCGTCTCACAGTACTGACGTACAATTTTATGCAATTTATTGCCCTGGCCACATCTGCAGTCCTCATGCCTCCTTGCAGCATGCCTAAGGCACGTTCACGCAGATGAGCAGGGACCCTGGGCATCTTTCTTTTGGTGTTTTTCAGAGTCTGTAGAAAGGCCTCTTTAGTGTCCTAAGTTTTCATAACTATGACCTTACTTGACTACCGTCTGTAAGCTGTTAGTGTCCTAATGACCGTTCCACAGGTGCATGTTCATTCATTGTTTATGGTTCATTGAACAAGCATGGGAAACAATGTTTAAACCCTTTACAATGAAGATCTGTGAAGTTATTTGGATTTTTACGAATTATCTTTGAAAGACAGGGTCCTGAAAAGGGGAAGGTTCTTTTTTTGCTGAGTTTATTTTTTACATTATAGATTAATAGTGAAGACATCAACTATGAAATAACACATATGGAATCATTTACCGTAATTTCCGGACTATAAGCCGCTACTTTTTTTCCCACGCTTTGAACCTCGCGGCTTTTTCCCGCTTTCAAATAATAAAATTAAAAAATAAAAAAAACCACATTCTGTGATGTGCTCAGTTTTTTGGCAGCATGAAGCTTTCATTAGACCAATGAAATTGCCAAACGGGTTAAGGTCAAACAACTTTTTTGTTTACTGTTTAGATTAAATCGAGCGCTCTCAAACTTCCCATCATTCTGATTACGGTAGTCATTTTGTCACCCTCATCATGGCAAAGACAGAGAAATGTATATGATGCAGCTTTCTAGTTGAAGGCGATTGATCTGGCTGTTGGAAAAGGAAATAGAGCTGCAGCACGGGAGCTTGGTCTGGAGCAATGACTTTCTTGGTAGGCTACTGTTTACTGCTAATTTTTTATTTTTTGTTACAAGCCGTGTTTCGTTAAAGCCTATTTATTTTTGTTACAAGCCGTGTTTCGTTAAAGCCTGTGTAAAGTTCATTTGTTTCTATGTACCGGTAGGCACCTGCGGCTTATAGACATGTGCGGCTTATTTATGTTCAAAATAATAATTGTTTTTAAATTCAGTGGGTGCGGCTTATATTCAGGTGCGCTTAATAGTCCGGAAATTACGGTAGTAACCAAAAAATATATTATATTTGAGATTTTTCAAAGAGCCACCTTTTGCCATATATATATATATATGGCAAAAGGTGGCTCTTTGAAAAATCTCAAATATAATATATATATATATATATATATATATATATATATATATATATATATATATATATATATATATATATATATATATATATATATATATATTTTTTTTTTTTTTATTTATTTATTTAACCAGGTATGTAAGTTGAGAACAAGTTCTCATTTACAGCTGCAACCTGGCCCAGATAAAGCAAAGCAGTGTGACAAAAACAACAGAGTTACACATAAATAACCGTACAGTCAATAACACAATAGAAATGTATATGTACAGTGTGTGCAAATGTAGTAGATTAGGGAGGTAAGGCAATAAATAGGCCATAGAGGCGAAATAATTCTAATTTAGCATTAACACTGGAGTGATAGATGTGCAGATGATGATGTGCAAATATAGCTACTGGGTTGCAAAACAGCAAGAAGATAAATAACAATATGGGGATGAGGTAGTCTATATTATAATGGACCTATAAACAGTATCTATATTGTATTGGACCTATATACAGTACCTATATCTTTTTTAAATTACTGTCCTTTTTCTGGCCTGCAAATTGGTTGATTGAATTTCTAAGTCCTGATTTGGCCCTTCAGTCTCCTCTCCCCACACAGAGGACAATGAGAACTTAATACATTGCAACTCCTGTTCATGCGGTTTTCTCTCTTTTGTATGTGTGTGTGTGTGTGTGTGTGTGTGTGGGCGCACAGGCAAAGACATTTAACAACGATGAGAAGAAGTTCCAGCAGCACATTCAGGTCCAGCAGAAGAAAGAACTCAGCAGCTTCCTGGAGTCTCAGAAACGAGAGTACAAACTTCGCAAGGAGCAGCTTAAAGAGGTACACACAGTGCATTCGGAAAGTATTCAGACCCTTTCTCTTTTACCATAAATATCTATCAATCTACACAAAATACCCCATAATGACAAAGCGAAAACAGGTTTTTAGAAATGTTTACAGAAAATACCTTTTTTACATACAGTTGAAGTCGGAAGTTTACATACACTTAGGTTGGAGTCATTAAAACTAGTTTTTCAACCATTCCACACATTTTTTGTTAACAAACTATAGTTTTGGCTAGTCGGTTGGGACATCTACTTTGTGCATGACACAAGTCATTTTTCCAACAATTGTTTAGAGACAGATTGTCACTTATAATTCACTGTATCACAATTCCAGTGGGTCAGACGTTTACATACACTAAGTTGACTGTGCCTTTAAAGAGCTTGGAAAATTCCAGAAAATGATGTCATGGCTTTAGAAGCTTCTGTTAGGCTAATTGACATCATTTGAGTCAATTGGAGGTGTACCTGTGGATGAATTTCAAGGCCTACTTTCAAACTCAGTGCCTCTTTGTTTGACATCATGGGAAACTCAAAAGAAAGTCCCCAGAAAAATTTAAATTGTGGACCTCCACAAGTCTGGTTCATCCTTGGGAGCAATTTCCAAATGCCTGAAGGTACCACATTCATCTGTACAAACAATAGTACGCAAGTATAAACACCATGGGACCACACAGCCGTCATACCGCTCAGGAAGGAGATGAGTTCTGTCTCCTAGAGATGAACGTACTTTGGTGCGAAAAGTGCAAATCATTCCCAGAACAACAGCAAAGGAACTTGTGAAGATGCTGGAGGAAACAGGTACAAAAGTATCTATATCCACAGTAAAACGAGTCCTATATCGACATGACCTGAAAGGCCGCTCAGCGAGGAAGAAGCCACTGCTCCAAAACCGCCATAAAAAAGTCAGACTACAGTTTGCAACTGCACATGGGGACAATAATCAGACTTTTTGGAGAAATGTCCTCTGGTCTGATGAAACAAAAATAGAACTGTTTGGCCATAATGACCATCATTATGTTTGGAGGAAAAAGGGGGAGGCTTGCAACCCGAAGAATCCCATCCCAACCATGAAGCACGGGGGTAGCAGCATCATGTTGTGGGGGTGCTTTGCTGCAGGAGGGACTGGTGCACTTCACAAAATAGATGGCATCATGAGGCAGGAAAATTGTGGATATGTTGAAGCAGTCAGTCAGGAAGTTATAGCCTGGTTGCAAATGGGTCTTCCAAATGGACAATGGCCCCACGCGTACTTCCAAAGTTGTGGCAAAATGTCTTAAGGACAACAAAGTCAAGGTATTGGAGTGGCCATCACAAAGCCCTGACCTCAATCCTATAGAAAATTTGTGGGCAGAACTGAAAAGGCGTGTGCGAGCAAGGAGGCCTACAAACCTGACTCAGTTACACCAGCTCTGTCAGGAGGAATGGGCCAAAATTCACCCAACTTATTGTGGGAAGCTTGTGGAAGGCTACCCGAAATGTTTGACCCAAGTTAAACAATTTAAAGGCAATACTACCAAATACTTATTGAGTGTATGTAAACTTCTGACCCTCTGGGAATGTGATGAAAGAAATAAAAGCTGAAAGAAATAATTCTCTCTACTATTATTCTGACATTTCACATTATTAAAATAAAGTGGTGATCCTAACTCACCTAAAACAGGGAATTTTTACTAGGATTAAATGTCAGGAATTGTGAAAAACTGAATTTAAATGTATTTGGCTAAGGTGTATGTAAGCTTCTGACTTCAACTGTAAGTATTCAGACCCTTTGCTATGAGACTTGATGCATCCTGTTTCCATTGATCATCCTTTAGATGTTTCTACAACTTCAATTCAAGTGATTGGACATGAT